>NC_050575.1:34120080-34427645 GCF_011100635.1 Trichosurus vulpecula
TGAATAAAACTTTTATTCTGTTATTCTTGTACTACTGATTTTAAAGATGTTTGTTTTTCCACACTAAGTCTCTTTTGCTTCCAATCTTTTTTTTATTTTTCAGGGAAGGGTTACCATAACCAAACAGCATTTCTTAAGAAACTGGGAAACCCCTAATGGGTCTAGGTTCTTCCTTCTACTCCACTAAAAAGGATGACGAATATTTAGCTTTGATTGAATGGTTAGTATCTTGATTTAAAAATGTAATTTGAGGGAAGAGGACATTTTCACAAAATTTTAGTAAATATTATTTAGCTACTTCTGAAATACTATTAAGCCTTAAACACTGTCCCATAGTTTCAGAAATGCTAAAGATTAGTGCATGTCTTTTGTGTGTGTGTGTGTGTGTGTGTGTGTGTGTGTGTGTGTGTGTACTATATACATGTATAATAAATGATCTTTCTCATTGTAACCAAGGACATATTTAACACAAGTGTTATCCTCGAACAAGTCAAAATGATGAACTCATAATATCAAGCATATGCTGCTGGACAGAAGAGCATTCATAGTTAAGAAGTCTTAGATCAGGAAACATAAAATTCACAAAGAAGAGAGTTGTTTGAGAAAACATCTAAGGAACAAAGTAGATATTCAGAGTTCCCGAGGGAAGAAGAACTAAATTATAAAACTAGAAAAGAAAATCTAACCGTATTGTGAATCAAACAGTAATAGGACAGGGAGTGGGTAGAGGTCATTTCAACATCCAGCTGGGCCTTAGCCATTAGCCTGAATGAAACTGCAGCAAACTCATAAAAGCTCCTAGCCCTATCCTTAAATTATATTCACTTCACAAGCCATTGCTACTATAAAATCAAAGAATACTGAAGACCAGTGAATGATTGGAGACCACTGAAGACAAGTGGGAAAATAAGGGACATGTGTAACACTGTAATAGGGAATTTATGGTAAGGATTTGAAGCCTGTTGCTAGGTTTTTTCTATGTTTTTCTAAGACCAGATTAGAACGACAACATAGGTAATATTCCTGAATGCTAAGATAAAGGTATAAACTTTTTACCTTATCTGAAAAAATTAAATTAATTTCAAAAATGTTAAAAAAGAGTTATGATGCCAATGTACATTTTTCTCAAGCTAAATTATTCCTAACCCTTTTATTAACTACTAAAGACCTGAATGTTAAGAGCCAGAGGGACCCTAAAGATTTATCTACTCTAGCTTCTTCATTTTACAGATGAGAAAACCAAGAACCAGAGAAGGGATGTGACATTTGCAAGTCCGTACAGTAATTTAGTGGCAGAACCGAGACCACAATCTAAACATTTGGATTAACAGTACAATGCTCTTTATAAGTTCTGAACTTTACACTGAATCAAATGAGCATTTCAATAAATGTAGAACAGAAAACAACAATTATACATGAAACCAATCTTTATTACATACAACTTGATTTTCATTTTAAGTAAAAACAAATTCAACACTTAATCTTCAAAGCTATTCAGCTTGTTCCAGTGCTCTTTTCACTACATTCTGCTACCTTGACGGTTTCACAGTAGAGCTAGTCTCATACTCTTTATTTATCATAAACATTACTTGAACCTTTTTCAAAAGACAGTACATCTGTACTATTTCAGCACTGGTTTTTATAAGACAGATCTTCAAATAAGTCATTTGAAATTTTTTTTTTTTGCCAACTCATAGAAGCTCCTAACCCCAACTTAACTTACATTCACTTCATGCCAAAAAAAAAATGTCAAAAAACACTGAATCAAAATTATAAGTACCTTGTACATAAAGGAAAAGACTACTTTTTTTAAGGATTTCTTTTCTTAATCTTTTAGATATAAATTTTGGGACTTTAAGAAGTCTTTTGTTATGCTTAACTGCTAACTATCTGCCAGCCAAGATTACTCTGTAAAAATCTCAATAGGGCCTACTATGCATTTTTATAGGACAAAACACACCTCCTTCCTCTAACACATGAAGGAAGATTACAATAAATTTAACATTACTGAATTCCTAGTATATCTTTTTGACATTATTACTTCTTTAGTTCAAATAATCTTTTTTGTCAAATAAAATTCTGGGCTTTATTTAAGCCAGAAAGAGCAAAAACAGAGAAAGAAAAATACAGAAAAATTTCCCTAATGAATATTGGTGCAAAATTTTAAATAAAATACTAGCGAGAAGATTAGAGCAATAAATCACAAGGATCATACAGTATGACCAGGTGGGATTAATACCACGAATGTAGGGTTAGTTCAGTATTAGGAAAACTATCAGCATAACTGACATCAAGAACAAAACCAACAAAAATCATATGAAAATCTTAATAAATGCAGAAAAGGCTTTTGACAAAATACAAAACTCTTTCCTATTGAAAATACTAGAAAACAAAGGAATGAAGCATTCCTTAAAATGATAAGTAGTAATTATCTAAAACCATCAGCAAGCATTATCTGCATTGGGGATAAGCTAGAAGCTTTCTCAATAAGATCAGGGGTGAAGCAAGGATGCCCGTTATCATCACCATTATTCAATAGTGTACTAGAAATGCTAGCTATAGCAATTAGACAAGAAAAAGGGACTGAAGGAATTAGACTACGCAATGAGGAAACAAAACATTCGCTCTTTGTAGATGTATGATGGTATACTTGGAGAATCCTAGAGAATCAATTAAAAATTAGTTGAAATATTTAACAACTTTCAGGATAAAAGTTTCAGGATATAAGATAAAACCACATAAATCATCAACATTTCTATATATTCCCTCTGACCCAGCAATACCACTTTCAGGGCTGTATCCCAAAGAGATCGTACAAATGGGAAAAGGACCCATAGGTACAAAAATATTTATAGCAATTCTTTTTGTGGTGGCAAAGAATTAGAAATCAAAGGGATGCCCATCAATTGGGGAATGGCTAAACAAGTTGTAGTATACGAATGCAATTGAATACTATTGTGCTATAAGAAATGAACAGCAGACAGACCTCATAATAACTTGGAAAGACTTATGAGATCTGATGCTGAGTAAGGGGAGCAGAACCAGGAGAACATTACACACAATTACAGACACACGGTATCTGTGATGACCAACTTTGATAGACTTTGCTCTTCTCAGCTATACAAGGTACTAAAACAGCTCCAAAAGACCCATGATGGAAAAAGCTATCCACATCAAGAGAAAGAATTATGGAGTCTGAATGCAGATTGAGGCAAACTACTTGCTCTCTCTCTCTCTTTTTCTTTTTTGGTTTTGTTTCTTCTTTCTCATGGTTCATTCCATTGGTTATGATTCTTCTTTACAACTTGACTGTTGTGAAAATAAGTTTAATGTGTAGGTATATGTAGAACCTATATCTGATTACATGCCATCCTGGCAGGAGAAGGTTGTGGAACTGAGTGTTGTAAACTAAAATAAAAAATAAATTTAAAATGTAAAAAGAAAAAAAGAAAGTCCTGTAGCAAGAGTTAGAAAGAGAAATTCCATTTAAAATAACTATAGACAATATAAAATACTTGGGATTCTACCTGTCAAGACAAACCCAGGAACTATATAGACACAATTACAAAATACTTTTCACCCTAATAAAATCAGATCTGAACAACTGGAAAAATATCAGTTGCTCATGCATAGCTCAAGCTAATATAATAAAAAAAACCTATCTTAATTAATTCACTTATTCAGTGTCATACCAATCAAATGACCAAAAATTATTTTACTGAGCTAGAAAAAATAATAACAGAATTCATCTGAAAGTAAGGGTCAAGAATATCAAGAGAATTAATGAAAAAAGAATGTGAAGGAAGGTAGCCTAGCAGTTATTTTACTACTTTATTACAAAGTAGTAATCATGAAAAAAATCTGGTACTAAGAGATGGAATAGATTAGGTACACAATACAGAGTAGGTAATGACCATATTAATCTAGGGTTTGATAAATGTAAAGATACCAGCTTTTGGCATAAGAACTCACTATCTGACAAAAACTGCTGGGAAAACTATAAAGCAGTTAGGCAGAAACTAGGAATAGACCAACATCTCACCATATACTAAGATAAGGTCAAAATGGGTACATGATTTAGACATAAAGGGTGATACTATAAACCAATTACGGGTATATATATATATATAGAATATATTAAGATTATGGATAAGGTAAGAATTTACGACCAAACAAGAGGTAGAGAGCATTACAAGATGTAAAATGGATAATTCTGATTACATTAAAAGAGGGTTGCAGAAAGAAAACCAATCCAGCCAATGTTATAAGGAAAGCAGAAAGCTGAGGGAAAATCTTGGAAGTTTCTCTGATAAAAGCCTCATCTCTCAAATATATAGAGAATTGAGTCAAATTTATAAGAACATGAGTCATTCCCCAGTTGATAAATGGTCAAAGGATATGAAGAGGCAGTTTTCAGAAGAAATCAGAATTCTTTATAGACATATGAAAGAATTCTCTATATCACTATTGATTAGAGAAATGCAAACTAAAACAATTCTAAAGTACTACCTCACACCTATCAAATTGGCTAATATGACAGAAAAGGAAAATGACAAATGTTGGAGGGGATGTGTGAAGAGTGGGACACTGATGCACTATTGGTGGAGTTGTGAACTGCTCCAACCATTCTGGAGAAGACAGACAATTTGGAACCATGCCCAAAAGGCTTTAAAACTTCGCATACCATTTGACCCAGCAATACCACTACTAGGTCCATATCTCAATGAAATCCCCCTAAAGGAAAAGGACCTATATGTACAAAAACATTTATAACAGCTCTTTTTGTGATGGCAAAGAATTGGAAAATGAGGGGATGCCCATCAATTGGGGAACAGCTGAACAAGTTGTGGTATGTTATTATGATGGGATACTACTGTGCCATAAGAAATGATGGAGTGGATGGTTTCAAAAAAACCTGAGAGATATATGAACTAATATAAAATGAAGTGAGCAGAACCAGGAGAACATTGTACACAGTAACAGCAATATTGTAATGATGATCAACTGTTTAAGAATTAGCTACATTGGTCAATACAATGATCTAAGACAATTCCAAACAATTCATGATGAAAAATGCTATCTACCACCAAAGACAGAACTGATGAAGAAGTCTGAGATTGCAGGGTGAAGCACAATTTTTTCCACTTTCTTCATTTTTCTTGCTTTTCTTTTGGGCTATTATGGAAATATGTTCTGCATGATTTTACACTGCCATCACATTACTTTCCTTTTCAATGGGGGGAGGGGGGGTTGACAGGGAAGGAAAGAATTTGTAACTCAAAACTTTTTAAAAAAATGAATGATAAAAACAATACTTTTTTTTAAATATAGGTTTAGGAGGGATGAGGCATAGGGGGTAATGGAAATGATAGGAGCTTATGGTCAGATAGAGAAATGTCAAAATATTTAATTAGGGAAGTATGACACTTAGGAGTAATGATGAAATCTAGTGTATGACCGTAATTATGTGTGGCTGAGGTAATAATATGAAAGAAAACATAGGATTTAAAGAGACTGAAGAACTGGGGGAGGGTAATTTGAGAGAGCATCTAAGTGGATAATAAATTCTGCTAGTACAAATAAGGGCAGGAGTTGGGGAGGAGAGGAATACGGTGAGCCAGGTGTTAACTCCTTGAGAAAGGAAGATAATGACCTGGGGGCCAGTGTAAAGCACTCACCATAACCTGGATTGGGAGGAAAATTTTTATAGTGTGAATTTCAAAGGAGGAGAGGCTGCTGAATGAGGCAAAAGGAAACAAGGGGCATTCTGATTACCACTGTAGGACTAGTGTGTTGAGGGGTATGAGTGAAGGGAAAGCCAATGCCAAAGTTGCAGTCAAGATAGTGTCTTCAATGGAGAGCTGTGTCTCGGTGAGGTCTAGTGGATGAAAGAAGTGTGAGAGAAAAAAAGAGCAAAGAGGAAAGGAAATTTGTTCACTATGAAACAGGAATTCTAGAGGGCAAAAGGTAGGCAAGGTAGTTGAGAACAGGGATGAGAGAGCAGTCAGCAAAAAGACACAAAAGCTGATAGGATCACAGACCTTGAAGGAATTTAGTGGCCACTAAGTTCTCAATTTTTAGGTGAGGAAACAAAGGTTCAGAGAAGTTAAATGACCTCCTCAAGGCCACGAAATTAATAAGTGTTTGAGGATGTCCCCAGTCCTACTAACTCCAAGAACAGTACTCTAACCACTCTGTCATGCTGTCTCTCTATGGTAGATAGGCTGTATACACATAAACACAGACACACACACACATACACACACACTCTTACACAAATGAGCATGTGTGTGGAGAGAGCAATACCTCTATATCTCTGCATGTATGTGTGTACACATACCATATATATACATACATATGTATATGTGTGTGTGTGTGTGTGTGTGTGTGTGTGTGTGTGTGTATATGTATATATATATATGTAAATTATCTACCATAAAGAGACAGCATGACTTTATTTCTTCATTCATTTATTTGTTTCTGTGTATAAGAAACAGCAAGAAGACCAGTTCGGCTGCATAATGGAAGAGGAGGAATGCAAAGCAATGCTGAAAATATAAGTTTGAGCCAGGTTGTGAAGAACTTTAAAAGGCAAATAGAATAGTTTTTATTAGATCAGAGAGGCAACAGGGAACCACTGGAACTGGTTGATTAGGGGGAAGAGTAACAGGGCCAAACCTAGACTTGGCAGCTTGAGGAGGATGCCTTGGAGTGGGGAGAGACTTGAAAGGAGGACAATTAGGAAGCCATTGTAATAGCCAGGTGAGAGGAGATACAGATCTGTGTAGTAGCTATGTAAAAAGAGACACATGGATGGAGGTGAAGAACTTTGTGGGTGTAGAAACAGCAACTTGGCAACTGACTGGTAAGCGGAGTAAGGGAGGGAAAGAACCGTCAAGGATGACAAGGTTGTGACTCTCCTTTATCTGACCTGCTCAGTGAGATCCAAAAACTCTTAAGTTATTTTATTCTTCAACACTACAATTCTATAAAATAATGTTCAGTTTAAACTACTCAGAGATATCTGAAAACGTGCTAGCAACAAAAACAAAAAGAACAGCTAGCATCTCTATGTGATGAGAATAGCGATGTGGCTTTTTAAGGGTTACGATCATTTCATTTTGCCCTCTCAACTATTCCAAGAGGCAGGTACTATTGTTATCTCCATCTTACAGATGAGCAGACTGAAGTAGACAAGTGAACGACTTGCCCAAGGTCACACAGCTAGTGTTCTGAGGCCGTATTTGAACTTAGGTCTTATTGACTTCATGTCCAGAATCCGTGGACTATGCCACACATCTTGGAGCTCTGTTAAATACAGTCAGCAGTTTAGGTAAGAATACTGAGCAGCGATCTGTACTTTAAAAAGAGGTTGTTTTTCTAATCATCAGTGATGGTGTCTTTTTTCAAGAAAGGCAACTATAAAAAGTCAAAGCCACAACTTGCTAGATTATAATAAAGATAATAATGATGGTTCACATTTATATACAACTTTAAGATTTACAAGGCATTACAACTGTAAGGTTCCTTACAAAAAAAGTCTGAGTATTATTACCCTCACTTTACAAATTCAAAATCACACACCTAGCTTGTGTCAAAGCTGTTCTTCCCAAAATGAAAATACAAAGGAAAACACCTTTTTGATCATTATAGTAATAGTAGTTTGGGAGAAAAAGAATATGAGAAAGCTATCAGAGAATGAGCTCTTTGGAATTTACCATCAATGTATATTGGCAAGATTATTTTCTTCCAAATTGTATTAAAATTGTGTTTGCAAATATTACCTTAGGCACTTTATCAGTTCTATTATAATAGGTTAAAAACACTTCAAAAGATTAAAATTATATTATATAGGTATTATTACTGCGGTTATTGCTTTGCATATTTTTTTCTATTCAAGTTAAATAATTAAATAACAGGGAAGATACGACTTTTATTTTACCTGCTTTATCTTTAACTTTCTTTGCCCAGCTGTGAAAGAAGGTGGGTCACATTCGCCTTCCAAATCAATCTTCATAAATTCATCTATGGTCAGCTGACTGGTAGGTGTATCCTCAAATTCTGTTAGCCTAAAAGCATACAAAGTGAAACTGAAACCTGCTTCCCCTTGGAAAAAAAATTTAAAAGTTATTGCCAAATTTCATGCATGATGGGCAAAAACATAATGCACAATATTACCTGTAATGACTTATATGAGAAATGACATAAAAGATATGACCATGGAATCCCTGACTCCACAAAAAAAAAAAAAGCTGTTTGTTTAGAAAGAATGAGAGACCATAGATGGACATCCAAGTGCTTCATCGGTCTCCTCAAAAGACTAAAACAATCCAGAGGACAGATTTCTTCTTTGGCCAGAACACTGATAGATACCCTATGGTAGCTATATGGAAAGGCTTAAACAAGAATTGTGGAGGATAAAAGGTATGAAGGAGTTATAATATGGAAGGGTAAAGTTCCTAGCCTAATAAAATAATGAATTCACCAAGAAATCGATATCAAAAAGCTAAAATTTACAAGTGGCTCAATAAAATAAATAGCATTTTCCTTATACAAATCTGTGTTCATTAAACATAATTATCATCAACATTTTCCTTAGACATATCCTGTCAACCTGCTATTATACAAAATCATAACTAAGAAAGGAGTAAGTGACATTTCAATATCAAAGGGAAAACTTATATATGTGTGTGTGTGTATATATATATATATATATATATACACACACACGTAATCTTCCTTCACACAAATGTCCCCAGACGGAGTAAGAAACTCCCAGTCCTAGGAGAGAAACTGTTCAAGTCTGAAAATTCCTCTGCCAAAACCAAAATCCCTGCCCTACTCATAGTGCATTATGGGGCTGTAAATGTGACTACTAAGAAGCAGTAACCGTCTGTTAAAATAAGATCATATTTAGCCAATTTATTTACATTTATACTATTTTTAAATGCTTACTGAAAAACATTAATAATCAAATATAAGAAGTCCAAATAATTTTCATTTTCTTTCTTCAATTGCCACATGACATAATTTCAACTTTAACTTTCTTTCAACTGAAAAAAAATCAATCAAGATTTAAAAATTCATAATAAATATGAGAGCAATTATAGGTTGGCAAGCGATTCAACTGTCATGTTTATGTTTTCAAAGAAAATTTAACATTTTCATCTTAAATAGTTATGACTCCTATAACAATTTCAATTCAAAATATGACTCAAAAACTCTTACTCACAAATTTCTCTGGTGAGATGACTAGTCTCAATTTTAACCAAGTCCTCTGTCTTCAAAAAATAAATTGGTTTCCTCAATTTAGCCCTACTTATTTGATAGCAAATTGAACTCATTAATTATTATGCCCTGTTTGCCTACAAAGTGTCAAGCTAAATAGAAAAAAGAGGTGACCCCAGTTAAAGAGCTTCCATTTTTATTAAAGGTCAATGGCTGAACAATCTTTTTATGTTTGTTTCCTGGCCAGTGGGAATTAAATAGGACTTTGTAGATTTGTATCTCACTCAAGGCTTATGTGAGAAATACTTTCCTATGATCATAAGTTTTTAATAAAATAAGGAAGTCAACTTGGATGTTACAGGGGAAGAACAAGAGATAACATAAACAAAAAAATCTGAGAAGGTGGGACAAATGGGCTGAGTCTAACATGATAAAGTTTAACAGGAATACATGTAAAATCCTGCAACTAGCTTTTTAAAAAAATTAACTGCAAAAGTACAGGGTGAGGTAGATATAGCTAGACAGCAAGTTGCATGAAAGAAGACCAGAGGTTTGAGTAAATAACATGCTTAGTATGAATTTGAATGTTGAATGCATTTAAAAAAAAAAAGGTATAGTAACCAGAATAAGAAAAGTGAAAAGTGATAGTCCCACTGTATTGTGCCCCACTTTTTAATACAAGTTAAATTGGGTCTAAAGAAGAGTGCCCAGGAAACCATACCACACAAAGATCAGTTGAAGGACCTAAGGAAATTTAATTTAGAGAGATTTCCATGACAGGCTCTTTTCCTTATCACCTCTTATCCCTTCATGATAGTTTAGGCTCATTTCAAACTCTCTCAATATTTTATTATAGTTTTCTACTTTTTAAATATATGTGTGTATCTTATATCCCCAATTGGTAATCAACCAACGAGCATTTACTGGGAAGCAACTGTGCTTTTTCCTCCTGTATCTTCCAAAGTATCAAGAACTCCAGAAAAAATGGCATGGAGAATGAACATTCTGAAGAAAAAAATCTTTTCTCTGTCAAACTTCCTATGCAAAAAGCACTCTAAAATACATTAAATTATGCATGCAACTCCAAACCAGACCTACCTCTTCCTTAATGTAGATTCACAAACTTTAACCACTCGGATAACCTCTTTAACAGTTCGTCGGAAATCATGCATTCTTGCTGCAACTAGAAGTGCTACAAAATGAACAAGGAAAATCTTTGTAAGACTATGTAGTAATTAAAAATTAAGAAACATTCAGAATATGAATCATACACAGGCAATCCACAGATATCTAAATAACCTGGGTGGTAGATAGAATACTGAATAGGCATAAGTGGTGAAAATGAATACAATGGTACACTTGGGGAGTCAGGAACAGTAGTTTGAATTCTGACCCAGACACTGTACTAGCTGTGTGATCTTCAGCACGTCATTTAAGATTCAGTTTCTTCATCTATAAATATGAGGATAATAGCACATAATTGATGGAGTTTTGAGGATCAAATGAACCAATACATGTAAAGCACTTTGCAAATTTTAAAGTGCTACATAAATGTTAACTATTACTACTATAAAGTCCAGGAAGAAACTTAATATACACAGCTCTGCACAAACACAGGATGGCCAAAATCAACCCTTTCCTTGAAATTTTGCTTATAAGTACAAAATATAAAATCATAAGTTTTGAGGTTGAAAGAGACTCCAGATACTATCTAGTCCAAGGGTAGGGAACCCCCGGCCTCAAGGTCACATGTGGCCCTCTAGGTCCTCGGATGTGGCCTTTTGATTGAGTACAAGTTTTACAGAACAAATCCTTTTATTAAGGGGATTTGTTCCGTGAAGTTTGGATTCAGTCAACGGGCTCCATTTGAGGCCACAGAGGGCCACATGTGGCCTTGAAGCCACAAGCTACCCACCTCTGATCTAGTCTAACCAGTACATTTTTAGAGAAAAAGAAACTAAAAATCAGAAAAGAAAAGAGATTTGGCCAAAGTCATAGAGCTAGAAAGTAGGAGAGATGGGATTCAACTCCGGTTCTCTAATTCTAAATCTAATACCATCCTATTACTAAAATCCTCATCCAGTAATTTACTCCTTCAATAAATACCAAAGCAGGAATTTCTATTCTTTTGGGGTCTTCAACATTCAATAACTCTCTGAGTCTTCAAAAGTACTATGATAACTTTCCTTCTTTGGGATCTCAAACAGAAATTTGTTTATACCTCTTCTAATCTAAGATGTATTATTATACTTACAATTTTTTTGGTTTTTTTTTTTATCTTAACCTCCTACTAGACTCTAAGTTGTATGAGGGCCAAGACTGTAACTTTTCTAAACTTATTCAGTTTAGACAAAATTGTCTCCCATAATAGTCAGTATATTTCCAAGCACATATTGGATACATAATAAATGCATGTCAAAAATAATTTATATTACAAACACATTTTGTGAAACTTTAGTTAAAAGGAATTTTATCTTGATAATTCATGGCACCTAGAACAAAAACTGAAGATATCCTACTATACTATAAAATCATTGTTTGGAATCACTATCCTATATAATTGAATACTATGGTGTCCTAGAAAAAAGCTGTCAAACATAGGTGCATGAGATCCACAGTACACCCAAGTGTTACCCAGAACAGATTCAAATTTAACTGGGAAATATTTAACAAAATAAATAAAAACAGAATAAGACATAAGTAATATTAATCCAGTTAATCCTCAACATTCCAGCGTTTAACTTTTGAGACTTGAAGCATTTGCAAGATTTTATTAGTAACGTCATTTTCACTTTCACATTAAGCAACCATACGTATTTAGAGCTATGTGCAGTAGAGGAAAAAAAATGAGAGGTGTACGTGTGTAAGTTTGTGGAAAGGTTGGTATCTTAGTAGGTGCTTCACTGGTCATGTTCACCCTAGCATCGTAATGAGCTCCCCATGCATTCATTGCATATTTTCATTGTTTGCCTTTAAAATTCAAGTTTTGTGTTGTAATTATGCCCCCAAAGCATAATGCAAGTACTCTGTGCTCTAGGCCCACGCATGCAAAGTTAGTGATGCAGCTTTAGTTAGAAAATAAAGGTGTTAGATAAACTTCATGAAAGAATTTCTGCAGCTGTTATTGGCCACAACAACCCTTAAGGATCTCAAATGGCACATTGAAACATACATTGGTGAAAGATGCACCAGTTTGAAATAAACTATCTCCAGTGCCATTTATAGGCCATGAAGGACAGTGTTAGAGGTAACATCAAAACCCTGCCAGTCTCATCATCTTCCAATAGCAGCAACTAAATTTCCAGTAACTTCTCCCTTGGTTTTCAGAGGGCAGCCAAGGGACAGAGGTTTAAATCAGTATAATATACAGTACAAAGTCCTCATACCACCATCTGACACATTGGAAGTTAAGATTCAGATAAAAAAATGTTTTAGTTTTAAAGAATTTTATTTGCTGAATAGTATTTACAGTACTGTAGATTCCATGTACTATGAAAAGTGAATAATGTCTGAATCAATGTTGTTTTTTAATTGAGATGTTAGTACAAAAGGTTACAGAGTTCTAGGCACAGGAATTACTAGCAAGAAAAAAATGTTATCAATTTTATTTGATATAATATATTTTATGGGTTATTTCATAGTTACTATGTTAGGAAAAGTGCATATTATCAGAATTAATGTTTTGTTATAAAGAACTGTATGTGGAAAAGTATCTTTCTAGCAACCTTTAGTACAAGATTACAGTTTTTGGTGGTCACAGGAACCTAAGCTCCTATTTCCCATCAGTTCAATCTATCCACATTCATGTTTTTGACTTTCACGCCATTTTCTAGGAATGTGACCTCTGTGAAAGTTGAGGATTGACCAGATGTGGTTTTTCTAAGTCAATATGAAGCCCATGAGGATAGTTATGTACAATTTGGTGGCAAACATTTATATTTGAATTTGACACCAATGATAACAAGATTAAATGCTGCTTCTGAACATACTCAATGGAAGCAAGGAGAACCCAACCCAGTACAGACTATCTAAAGCTACATGAAAAAAATGTTAATGTTCCAATTACTGCTTGTAGTTGCAATTCCAAAAGCTATATAGTCTGAAGTCCTATCATTAATATGCTTCAGAAAATACTCTTAAATGTTCTATGATAAGAAATAAACCTAGCATATGTTTCTTTATTCCTGTTTAACTATCTGAATAATTAAGTAGTCTATGATCTTTAAACCTTTTCAATACTTCAAAAAATCCATACATATTCCAACCCCTCTGTGCCTTAAGACTTATTTCCTGAGTTACTGTGGCCAAAAATAAAATTTTTTTCCCTTGGTCCGGTGATGAACTTATCTATACTAGGCTAGGCTGGTTCTTAGATACTACAGGCACCCAGAATTTGAACAGTTTGGAAAAAACCTGACAGAAATATTATTGCATCATATTCTTATGACTCTTAAGAATACAAGGAAATTTGGAAAGTTTTGTATGAACTCATTGAGAGCAAAATAAGAAGAGGAGAATAGTTTATATGATGTATCAATAATGTAAAGGAAAATAACTTTGCAAGACTTGAGAACCCTGATCACAAGCTAATCAATATCCCAGTGAAACGACAATAATGCATGCCTCCCATCTCTTAGCAGAAAGGTGGATTATAGATACAAAATGAAACATTCATTTTCAGATATGGCCAATATATAGATTTGTTTTACTTAACTATATTTATTTGTAATGAGGGAGGGCTTTTATAGGGATGCGGGAGAGTGGGTCAGTGAGAAGTAACAGATACAAAAGGAAAAAAGGCATCAATAAAAGATTA
The DNA here is from genome assembly GCF_011100635.1 of Trichosurus vulpecula. NCBI lineage: Eukaryota > Metazoa > Chordata > Mammalia > Diprotodontia > Phalangeridae > Trichosurus > Trichosurus vulpecula. The sequence goes on from NC_050575.1 coordinate 34,134,125, forward strand.
AAAATACACATAAGAAAACCAAAATAAGTTCAGAAGAGGGCACAATCAAGGAAATTTTATTACTACCTTGTTCAATTTAATATACTTTTTTAAAACTGACTGGCCATAACAGATGTTCATGGTTTCATATATGATTCTTTGTATATTGGAATATTTGTATTTCTTGATAATTATTAAATTTGTTAAAAAAAAAAAACTTAAAAGGAAAAGAAAACCTAGAGATCTCCTCGACTGGACTTTGAGAAAACAGTGTCACCTGCTTGCCATGACAAGATTATCAAAGGAAGACTTAAGTAGAGAATATTTTTAAAAGTTGTGCACATACATGTATACACTCATATTTCATCCAATGAATGCTCCAATTATCTCTACACTATATACACACTTAGCCAGAGGAATGTGAATAACTTTTCTAACTGGCATTCAATGACCCAAAAAAGTTATGACAGCTTCTCTAGGATTTAAAGCAGAGGAAAACTCCCACTCACTTTTTTATACTAACAATACTGGAAGTCTGAGAAATTCAGTTGTAAGGTTTCTGTAATTACTGTTCAGTCATTCAATCATGTCAGACTCTGTGATCCTGTGGACCACAGCACCCCAAAACTGTCCATAGGGTTTTCTTGGCATTCTCTCATTACAACTAGGTAAATAGAAAAGTGGGATTTTTTTAAGCATATACATTTAATGCTAAGACCACCAGAATGCAGCAAGATGGTTTCAAGACCCTCCTGAAAAGAAAATGAAAAACTCCATTTCTACCTCCTTCACTTCAAGGTTGCTTCCCTGGTTCCCTTTGCTTGAGGCTCAATTCTTAGTTTCCTAAATACCTTACTTGCCTTTACAGGAGGTAAAGAATAGAGAAGTCAGGGGAAAGGGAAGAGCCAACAAAGAAAAGGGAAGTTGTCTCAAAAGATTAGCAGAGGTACATTTGAAACTTAAAATTTTGAAGGAAAAAGTCAGTTTTAATGAACTTCATATTGTCACAATGAATCTCTGTTAACATATATTTCCCATATGCTTTTGAAGCTGCAATAGCTTTTCCTAGAACTGAGGCTACATAGCCATCCCTCCCAGAAAGAGTAGGTTCTGCTCTCTCCTCTGAATATACTAGACGGTTAGGTGCTAGGCACTGTGCCGATTCATGCCCTGGACCAAATACCTGCTCCACAGAGGCCTGACGGCCGGCGCCCCGTGTGCATCCAGTCTCTCTTCATCCTCTGAAGGAGTCTCAAGGCTGTCATGGATACCTCATGGTTCTTTTCTCCAAACTCCAGCATGTGCGCAAATCGAGGAATGTACAGACATGGATCTATTAAAAACACACGCACACACACTCAATACCAGCATAGAGAACATATTCTTGTGTCACTGGAATCACATTTTGTTATTTCCCCAAAAACACATGTAAATAACACTAAGGAAAGCTTTGAGGCCAGACTGGTTAAATGACAAAATCCAAAGTGATTAACGGATTAACGTTAACCTAGAATGAGGCTTCCAAAGGATTATCTTAGGGACTTGTCTTAGACATCATGCTGTTTAATCAATAGTTTAGATGAAAGATGAAAGTGTATCAAATTTTCAGATGGTACAAAATCAAGAGGGACGGTTATATGTTGTATGACAGTTATGATTCAAAAAAATCTTGGCAAGCTGGATCTATGAGCAAGAGACAGCAAGGTGAAATTTAATTAGCAATAAACACAAAGTTCTGCATTTGGGTTCAAAATACCAGACATACAAGTATAAGATGAAGCAGGCATGAGTAGGAAGCAGTTCCTATGGAGAAGATCTGGGGATGTTGGTGGACTATACACTTAAAGAATAATGTAATACAGCAGCAAAAAAAAGCTAATGTAACTTTAGAATATATTAAGAGAACTACTCTACAGAGCAAAGCACTTTGCTTTGTCAGACCACATCTAGGGTGTTATTTTCATTTCTGGGCACCCCATTTTATATTGCACACTGAAAAATTAAAACATGTTCATAGGAGGGCAAGTAACATAATAAAGGCTGTTAGCCATGCCAAAAAAGATTTGTAGAAGGTTGTTCAGATTGGAGAAGCATTAAGGGGAATGTCATGCTCTCGAAATATCTGAAGAAGAACCATTATATAGCAGAAGGATAAGTAAGACTTGTTCTGCTTGATGCTGGAAGGCATAATTAGGACCAATCAGTAGTATAAATATTAGGGAGGCAGATTTCAACTCAACATGAAGAAAATCTTCCTAATGATTAGAAGTGTTGAACAATGTAGATTAAGGCTGGCTCAGAAGATATTAAATTCCCATAACTGGAGGTCTTTAAGCACTGGCTAAATAAAAAACTTATTTTAATATCTTCATTGGTGGATTTGGTCAAGAGATTTCTAAGGTCCTTTTAACCTCTTTTATGGTCTCAAGACCAGTAGATGCTGCTATTTTTATCTAAAAGTCTCCTTCACAATTCATTATATTTCCAATTGCTGGAGGAAAATTAAGAGATTATAATTACCTATATGAAAATATAGCAAAAAAAATCTAAAATCAATAAAATACAAATTAACGATTTTCTGTGGAGACTACACATAGGTCAATTCAAAGGAAAAAAAATAACCAAATGAGTTATGTATGAAAATTAAAATGTCAGGGTCTCTGAAAACAAACTTCCTATGTAGCACAAAATGTCAATGTGTATTAATAGTATAATTGAATAGAATCTCCTATGGCTTGGAGAATGAATCTTTTTTAATTTTTTTAAAATTTTATTTTAAAATTTTCTCTAGTTTACAGACTTAAACTTAACCAACATTTGGTATACAAAATAGAATTTAAAACTATCATGAATCTATATTATGTTTAACTTCAATTTTTGTTTAAGTATACACTACATTTAACATATCATCAATAGTATATATGATAACACAGCAATTTATACAGTGTTTTAAGGTTTGTAAAGCACTTTGCATACATAATTTCGTTCGATCCTGACAACAACCCTGTGAGATAAGTGCTATTATTAACGTCATTTTAAATATAAGAAAACTGAACCTGAGGTTAAGTGACTTACCTGGAGTTACACAGCCAGCGTTTATTAAAACTAAGGTCTTCTTGACTCTCTGTGCTATGTATCAATACTACCCTATTTGTCTGTTGCCTTCTCAACTTCCTTGTGTTTTCTTCTACATAGTTTTTCATTAATACTTTCTTCTTTTTTTTTTTCTGGCAACACTTTCAATACATATCCAATTATCCCCCAAGACCTATTCCCCCTAAAACTAAAAGATCTCTCTTAAACAAATATATTCAAGCAACAAAAATTTATACATTGGCCACGTATAAAAATCTGTGGCCCATTTTGAACACATAGTCCATGCCTACACAACCTGTGGCCCATGAACCATTTGAGGCACACCAAAGGATTTTGGGTGGCTCATGAAAAATGTAAAACATCCTCTACATTTTTTGAAGGCTGCCACAGTTGTACAGTTGCATTGATCAGAGTTCCTAAGTCTTTCAAAATTGTTCTCATTTACATTATTTTAGTCACTATATGAATTATTCTGGTTCTAATTACTTCATTCTGCATCAATTGATAAAAGTTTTTCCATCCTTTTCTGAAACTGTCTAGTTGATCATTTCTTACAGCATAATAATAAACCATGAGTCAAATATGATAATTTATAGCCCCAACTGGTTAGGAGTCACTTTGTTTCCAGTTCTTTGCTGTAACTATAAATGCTATATTCTACATGTTTTTGTACATGAGTACTTTTCATCTATCTTTAACACTGTGGGGTAACTGTCTAACATTGTATTACTGTGTCAAAGAAGAATATGCAGTTTGATAACTTTTGAAGTAAAATTCCAAATTATTTTCTAGAACTGTTGCAGCAACTAACAGATCTACCAATAGTACATTAATGTGCCCGTCCTTCCACACCTCCTCCTACGGTGATTATTCTTCTTTCTATCATCTTTGTTTATTTAATGGGTATGAAGTAGAACCACAGAGCTGTTTTAATTTGCATTTGGGGCATTTTTTCACATGGTTGCTGAAAACTGCAGGATCGTAAGATCACATATTCAGAGCTGGAAGGGGCCCCAAAGTCTTCATTTTAGGAAACTGAGGTCCAAGGAAGTTAAGTGACTTACAGTCACCCAAGCATTATCAGAAGTGGTACTTGAACCCAGACATTCAGACTCCAGAGAGAGTGTTTATTCCCACTGTCATCACTTGGATTTCTCCTTTTGAAAACTTTCTGTTCATACCCTTTGACTGTTTATCTATTGGGGAATGGTTCTTATTATTCTACATTTCCATCAACTGTGTATCAGACATCTATCAGAAAAATTTGCCATAAAGGCGCCTCACCACATTTCATCAATAGCCCCATTCCACACCCTTAATTCTTTCATTAAGGAAGTATTCTTTGTCCCCAGGTTCTGCAAGAGTCACCTCCCTTCACTTTCCTGATACACAAGAAAATGGTCCAGCTGCCTTCTGGAAAGAGCTTTTTAAACTTTAACAAGACTCCTAAAACATAAGCAGAATTAGTAGAACAGTACAAAGAGAACTTTCCCCAGTTTAACTCTTAACTTGCTGATACTGATAACTGTGGAAGCCTAGGAACGATCAGGAGAAATCCTAATTCCTAAGTCTAGCCTAGGCATGATCAAGAGAAATCATCTTGTTACGGGTATTGATACTTCTAAGGGAAGAAAGTAAGTATAATGAGGTCATTTCTTCTATTATCACAGGCTTCTCTCTCCTATCTCTTTGCTCCATCTTCTTGTTCCTCTTTGATTTCCCTTCTCCCCTAGCTATATATTAGGGCACCCATAGATATTAGTCAGTCCTAATTATGGCTCCCAGGCTGTATTAAACTTTCTTTGTAAAATTAGAGGGCTTAGTGCTTAAAGGAAATACAGAAGATCTAGATCTAGGAGAGTCTGATAAGTCATCTAGTCCAAAACCCTCATTTTCCATTTTAAGAAACTGAGTTGTAAAGAAGTTAAATGACTTTCCAATGACTACCTGTGTGTACAGGTAATAGTGGCAAAGCCAGAACTTGAACTAACATCTCTGATTCAAATTCAATATTCTTTACATAACATCACATGGGCTAAAGATGAGGTAACTGAGGTAAAGAGGTAAAGTGACTCTTCCAAGGTCACAAAACTCATAAATAGGATACCTAGAAATCAAGGCCAGGCCACCTGACTCCAGATACTGTGATCTTTGCACTATACCATGTTGTTTCCTCATGGTCTCATACAAGAAAAGCTTTAGGAATAGAATTTGAAAGTAACTAGAGGCAGCCAAGCAAATTCGATCCCAAGATAAAATGTATTTTTAGGAATGAAAGACAGAACCTAAAAAAACAAAACAAATACCACCACCCCCAGTTCTAAAAAAAAAAAAAACAAAACAGGATTTTTAATAAAAACTACCTTCTCTAACAAACTGAGTAATCCTATGGGAAAGTTTAATGGAAGGACATAAAGAAGAATAGCAAAAGATAAGAAGGCATAAATGGTTTACAATCCAAGTTAACTACTGGGTATCTTCTAGTTACTGAGGTGTTCTGCCATCAGGTGTGTTTAAGGCCCTGCAGTAAAAGCTAAAAGAAGGCTAGAATATAGTCATCATTGTAACAAATATTTCTTGGTGACTAATAGATTTCTTTTACCTTTCTTTTAAATCAATAGTCTAATGGAAATAACAGAAGATAAGAAATCTGGAGTGTTGAATATCTACATATTTAACACCTGTGAACATCTTGAAGTAATGCAAGATATTAGATATTATTAATGGCAAAAGTACTTGGTTACAAAGCTCTTTTAAAAGTATTAAGTTCCAAGACACTATCAAAGCAACTCAATTACTATATAAACTTTAGACATTTTTAAGTCCGAGTTTACTTCCATAACTTGGGTCTTAACAATTTGCCCTGTACATGCTTTATATCTGCAACCTAAAGTTCTCCTGGATTCAAAATATTAGTCATTTAATTTGGATTCTTCATAGGATGATAAATTTAGAGGTGGTAAGGTCTTTAGGAGCCATAAAGTCAAATACCCTCATTTTACAGATAAGGTTGAAAGTAACTTGGCCAGGTTCACACTGCTATTACACATCAGTCTATAAGCATTTATGAAGTACCTACTATGTGCCAAGCACTGTGATAAGAGGCTGGGGATATAGAGAAAGGCAAAAGATAGACCCTACTCTCAAGAAGCTCACAGCTTAATGGGGGAGACAAATATGCAGCTGAACTGAAAATTAATTTATGAAATTATACAATTCTGAAATGGGGGCAGGCATACCTGGTTCTTTGGGTACCCGCTGGACACTTTAATATAGCACTGAAACAAGGAGTAGGAAGGGGATACAGAAGCAGAAAGCAGTATGGGGACAGGGAATGGGATGGTTTAGAGAGGCAGCTGGTAAAGCAGATGAGAAGGGGGAGAGGCAGAGAGTTTCATTCACATAACTAGACTGGAGTTAGGAATACTAGGCAGCATGGAGAAAGAAGAATGCTGGGGGGAGGGGTAATGCAGGAATTTGAGGTCTCATTTTTATAGGGCCTTTTGGGAGAGAAACAGATCAACCCCAATCCATCCCACCTCACAGTTAGCTCATTAACATATCCAAATGATCTCAATTAAAATTTCAAAGTTATCTATACCTTTTTGATGTTCTGCTTGTCTGGAGCTGAAAAGATCTGAATTTTGTCTTAAATTTTTAATATCAAAGGACCAGACAAGCAGCATCTAGAAGGTTTCTCCTGATTCAACACACTATTGCTAGGATATGAATTTTAGTTAATACATGATAAAATATGTAAATTATACTCCTTTTATTTTTGGGATAGTGTATAGGTGACTTCCAGGTTCCCTTTTGCAATCTTCTTTCCTGGTATAACTTACTTACTGATTAGAAGGGGAGGGAGTGGTCAGAGGATTAGAATAAGATACAATTTTAGCACAGCAAACAACTATGTACAAACGGGATGTATAGAGGATAAATTGGAGATAAAGAAAAGGCACTAGCATTAAAGAGGAATCAGGAAAGGCTTCCTGTAGATGGGATTTTTGCTGGGATTTGAAGTAATCCAGGGAAAGCCAGGAGTCAGGGATGAGGAGGGAACATATTCCAGGCAAGGGAAAGATGTCTGAAAAAGTATCAGCATTCAAGTGTTCTTGACTCACAGCCCAGAACTCTATTAGATGTGACCACCTAGCTTTCTCACTACACTATAACTTCTCTAAGGATTCCTATTCAGTAGCATTGTATTATTAATTTCACACTCAAAATAAAGGAGTTGGACAGTTAGAAAATGAGGCACTCCTTTTTGTTAATTTTTAAAAATTATTTCCATTGTTTAACCGTGGGAAGATCCTGCTACAAATATAAAGCATGCAGTAAATCCTGGCAATTTTATTTCTTGTGGTGAAAGGGAGTCAAATTTTCTCAAGTGCGCACTTCTAACTTCTCAGTACACGTTTTTCACGAACCGTTTTGTCCCTTCACAACCTAACAGCAACACTGCAGCTAAATCTTTCCTCCCCATGGCCCCAAAGATAATCTCAAAGAAGCAAAACTACCAGAAATATCTTTCTCGGTGGTCATGGTACTTCAGTTCAAAGCTGAAATAAACGAAACAATAATCGGATGCAAAGGGTAAAGCTAGAAAAAGGGCAGTTGGAGGGAGTCCTGCTCCACCAAGTCTTCACCACTGAGACTGAAATTCAAATGCTCAACCCAAGTTCCTCTCAGACAGCCCCCTCCCCCGATCCTTCACTTAAATCTGCTCTAACAGGACAACTCCTATGGCATTATAAATACACAGCGTTGAAATCTTGATGTTGGGGGTTTGGTGCTGCGTTCTTTTGGACACAGGGAAAACACACTTCCATTAACAGAAAAGAGAAGCAAGGCCCATTACAGGTCTTTCTGGTGGGGTTGCAGTCTTTCGTGCATGCTCAGATAAACTCCTTGGCAAAGTTAGAAGAGGTGGGGGGAGGGGGAGGGCCAGTTCAGCCTTCCTCCCTCCCGCAGACCGGGCCCAGAAGCCACATTCACCATCAAAGTTTTCTTTTCTTTTTTTTTTCCTTTTCTTTCGGAAGCCTCAATGTGCGGCAGCTTTTCGGGGTGCTAGATCCGCGGCTGTGACTCAGGAGGAGGCAGGGCATGGGCCGAGGCGGCTCCCAGGCCACCTTGGGGGAGGGGTGCCCCGGGAGCCGCGGGAAGGAGCGCCCCCGCTCGGCCCCAGCGGGCAGGCGGGTGCAGGCCGGCCGAGCAACCCCAAGCCCCTCCCTCCTAGCTCCGTAATCATGGCTTCTGACTCCACCAAGGAGCTTTCTGTGCAAACTTTCCCTGCCTGCAAAGGGAGGAGAGAAGGCTGAGAGCCCAGGTACGGCCCCGCGTCCTCTTGGGGCAGGGAAGGGGCACCGGGCGGGAGATTTTGCAGCTTGAAGTCCCACAGACACGGAGTAATAAGAAAACGGGTGGGGGCGGGGGTTGGGGGTCAGGGAGCTCCGCCGCCGCCCTCAGCCCCTGCTCTCCTCCGAGGCGCTGCCGGGGCCCACGACGCAACCTTTGCCCCTTTGCCCACCGCTTAGGCGGCCTGGGGAGGGCTCTAGGAGGGGTTGAAAGGGAAGAGAAACAGCGCCCACGGGCCCTTCGGCCTCCAGGGTGTCTGGCCGCTCCAACCTCCTACGATGGGGGGCCCACGGTCGCATCCCACCTCCGTGGGGACCCCCTCTTCCCTAAGGAGCAGTAGGGAGTGGGGAATGGGGGACAAGCGGGGAGAATGACATATTGTCTGGGTTGGGCAAGGGAGAAGGAAAATGGGGGGAGCCTGGGCCCACCAGCTCTTTCCATTGGCGCTGCTAGCGCTGACGTGCACCGAGGCTGGCGATTATTAGGGCGGCTCAGAGGAGGAGAAAGGAAGGAGGAAGGAGGGAGGGAAGAGAGCTGGGAGGAAGGGAGGGAAGAGAGGAAGACGGGCGGGGGAGGGGGAAGGTGCCGGAACTGGACTTCGTCAGCACCTATTGAATGACAAATAGCTCTACCTCCAGGCCCCCAGCACCTTCCACGAAGTAGCCGGACAAATAAGTGCCGAAGTGACCCTAATGGCCGAAGGCAAAACCCGTGCTCTGTGGCTCTCGTAGCTCCGGGGCTTGAGCCCCGCGCCTGGACCAGCCCCGCCCTGCGCCGGCTCCAACTCTGCCCACGGACTCCACGGCTATGCCGGAGGGCGCGCGCCGGCGGGGGATGCGCAGCAGTTTTCACCGCCCAGGAATCTCGAGCCTGGAAACTAAACGGGGATTAATTCCTATTTCACCCATTTTGATCTGAGGGCAATTTGCCGCTCTCTCCCAGGGTCTCCGTGTTTGGGTACCAAAAAAAAACCACCCAAAACCGATCCCTGGAACTGAGCCTAGTGCTTGGCTGAGGGGCAGGCAAGGTGCCTGCCTTCTCAGCTACGAAGGGCTCTGGATTTGTACAGCTGCTGCTACTGGACTGTTTGCAAACATCCCTGGAGGGCTCCGCTTCTTTGGCCACCTGGCCCCAGGCCTGAAGCTTGGCCCCACACAAACAGAGGTGAGCACCGGTCATCAGCTCTTCTGCCCTTGAGGTTGTTTTGTTCTATTCAGGCCCTCCCAGTTGTAAGCTCTCATTCATGCTTCTGGCTTCAAGTTACTTCAGTGTCAGAATCATGCAGTGTTTGACTTTCTTTCTTCTTCCTTCCAGTAACCTTGAAGGAGTCCAAAAAGAATGTGATAGCTAATGGCAAGGTGCCAGTATGCTATGAGGTAGGGCCCTTGTCCCTGCAGAAGATGGCTGCAGAACTTTATTCTACCAGTGCTAATACCAACATCACAAACAGTAATTCCACTACCACTTCCACCACAGTCACTGTAGCCAGTACCAAGAATAGCTCCCTTCACCTCCATCAGACAGCCCAATCACCACCACCAGCACAAGTGCAAAATCTTAACAACAACTTCGAAAGTACCAACTGGCAGTCATTCTACCCCACTCTCCGAGAGAGGTAAGAAGCCAGATCAGATGTATTTAGACTCTGGCAGACCTTACTCCTCACTGGGAAAATATTTTACTAGAGGGGACCATCTAAAAGTGGGGGAGAAGCTGTGGCACAGCTTCACCACAATCTGTGGTGGTTTCATTTGCAAAAAATTAGAATGGGATGATGATGTTCTCGATTTTCCCTTTAACTAGTTTGAAGGTCTAGCATCTGCTTCTGTCCAGGTTCATGTATCCTCCAGTGAGAAGGTTGAGAAAATCACACTGTATGCTAAATGTTTGTTAAGATGCAGACCTAAGCATTTCTTTTCTCTGCAATTTCCAGGAATGCAATGATGTTCAACAATGAACTCATGGCTGATGTACACTTTATCATTGGCCCCCTGGAGGCATCAAAGAGAGTTCCTGCTCATAAGGTTTGTAGAACTGTTTTCCCTCATGTGAACCACTAGAGAAGACCTGGAACCTTTTAGAATGCAATTTCATATAATGTGAAATTGCTTCCATACATCTTAATTACCCTGAGCCACCGAAGCCAAATTTGCTTAGATGGAGGTATTCACAGTTCTCTGTAATCTTTATTGACTAGTGAATTTAATTAGATTGAACACAGCTGTTTACCAGCAAGATGTTTTTCTTCACAGTATGTGCTGGCAGTTGGCAGCTCTGTCTTCTATGCCATGTTTTATGGTGATCTTGCAGAAGTCAAATCTGAAATCCATATACCTGATGTGGAGCCTGCAGCTTTTCTCATCCTTTTAAAGTAAGTCTTGCCTTGAAATTACAAAGTGGTTACAGGGACTTGGGCTGCATTGTCATCAATTAAAGAATACTGAGTGCTCATTAGAGGAAAGGCAGTACACTAAGGACCTGTGAAATCAATACTATTTGTAAAACTGCAGGGTAAATCCACTGTAGATAACCATTGACCTGGTAAATTGCTAATCTCCCAAATTATAAAAGGTTATCTATTTCTGGGGAATGTATACTCTGCTATCAGAAATAGCATATAAAATAGCATAGCATTTAAATAATACAGCTTACTTAAATGTAACATTAAAAATAGTATATAAAACCTCCCCCAGCCCCTACCAGTACCTTCTTAAATCTGTTTTACTCTGACTAGGTACATGTATAGTGATGAAATTGACCTGGAAGCTGACACTGTGCTTGCAACTCTCTACGCTGCCAAGAAGTATATTGTTCCAGCTTTAGCAAAAGCTTGTGTCCATTTTCTAGAGACTAGTTTAGAGGCAAAAAATGCTTGTGTTTTGCTCTCCCAGAGCAGACTCTTTGAGGAACCAGAACTGACCCAGCGTTGCTGGGAAGTGATTGATGCTCAAGCAGAGATGGCATTAAAGTCAGAGGGCTTTTGTGAAATAGATCAACAAACATTAGAGATCATCCTGAACAGGGAATCACTAAACACCAAGGAGGTAGTTATCTTTGAAGCTGTTCTGAACTGGGCAGAAGCTGAATGCAAAAGACAAGGTTTGCCAATTACACCAAGAAATAAGAGGAAAGTATTGGGAAGAGTTTTATTTTTAGTACGAATTCCAACTATGACACTGGAGGAGTTTGCCAATGGTGCTGCTCAATCAGATATTCTAACCCTCGAAGAAACACGCAGCATATTCCTATGGTACACAGCTACCAAGAAACCACAGTTGGAGTTTCCCTTGACAAAAAGGAAAGGCCTTGCTCCTCAGAGATGCCACCGATTTCAATCATCTGCATATCGAAGCAATCAGTGGAGGTACCGTGGACGATGTGACAGCATCCAGTTTGCAGTAGATAAGAGGATATTTATTGCGGGACTCGGGTTATACGGATCAAGCTGTGGGAAAGCTGAGTACAGTGTAAAAATTGAACTTAAACGGCTAAATGTTGTTCTTGCTCATAATCTGACCAAGTTCCTCTCAGATGGATCCAGTAATACATTTTCAGTCTGGTTTGAACATCCAGTTCAAATTGAACAAGACACATTTTACAATGTTAGTGCCATCTTGGATGGAAATGAACTTAGTTACTTTGGACAGGAGGGAATGACTGAAGTTCAGTGTGAAAAAGTGACATTTCAATTCCAGTGCTCCTCAGACAGTACCAATGGCACTGGGGTCCAAGGAGGACAGATTCCAGAGCTTATTTTCTATTCCTGAGACAGTTTATGAGGACTGTATTCCAGTACTGCTATGCACATGAAAGGGATTTGTTCAAAACTAGAAAATTCTACAGCTGTTTCATGTTCAGCTATTACATTACTCTTAAAATAGCAGCCTCGCAGACTAAGTGAAAGAATGCTCTTGGGTTTAATCCTATTTTATTTATTCTATATGTAGACAACTAACTTACAGATTATGGCTGACCCTGAAAAAATGTTCTAAAATAGAGCTGTTTATGAACCTGTGAAATATAAAACATTTTTCTTTACTCTAAAAATCTGTACATTCATCATTTTTAAAAATGTCTTTGTGGTTCATGTCTTACGAATTCCAAAGCATACAAATCAACCAACAAATTCAAATAAATCACCTGACGAAATGGCCCCAGGGTCCCTTTCCAGCTCTCTAAAAAAAAAAAAAAATACAAAATCCTGCCCAACCATCACACTTTCATTTCTAATATGAAAGATGCTGCTTTGATTTTCCAAAGTTGTCTGGGTTGCTTTGATTTGAAGGAACATAGAAGAAGATGACAGACTTTTATTACACTGACAATCTCAGGTTCATCTGCTGATATCCCTAAGCTTTCTTCTAAAGAAGAATTAATCTTCTTTAGAAGAATCAATACATCAAAACTCAGCGGTACCCATTTGAACAGTAACATAGGACATACTATTGTGAGTCAACCCCAGTAAACTATCCAGCCAGTACCTGACTAATACTAAGAAATAGTTGTGGAAAAGTATGCTTGTTCTATGTCAACCTCAAAAGGCAAAAGATGTCCCCCAAAGCCTTGTTTCCCTTACAGAGCTAATAGGGACCTATGGCCACTGATCTAAAAATACCTTGTTTAGAAAAACAATTTAGAACATGAGCATGAACTAAATTCTCAGCAAGAGCTAGTTTTTTATACAGTGTAGTGCTCTAGAGCTGTAGAGAAAGTAATATTTTAAATAATGTAATTTAATAAAATCTTATTTGTTTTGAAAATCTATTGCTTAAAATTATAAGGAATGAACGTGGCCCAAAGAAGAGACAATCTCCTTTGTAAAGATGGGGCCCAAAGTGTGGAACATTCCATATACTGTCAGATTTTTTTCAGTACATTGTTCAGTTTTGCTGACTTTTTTCTCTCCTTCCTCTTTTTCTTTTCTCTTTACAAAAAATTCTTCATTTAAATGGAATGGTTTTCTGGAGGGGAAAGATACAGATTACGTAAAAACAAAAGATTTCAATTAAAATGTATTTTTAAAAGAAATTTATTTTATATAATAAAATTCAGTGGCTTAGAATACCAAACCTGATGGTAGAGAAAGAAACAGGGGGTCCTATAATTTCATTATTATAGGAAAGTCCCAAGTCAGGATTAAACTTCCATTTACTAATACAGGTTAGCACCTTCTTTGCAACTTACAATTTTAATGACCTACTTAAAGCAGAAGTATCAAACACACATGGACTCCATGGAGTCTGGACTTAACCAAATTAAAATGCAATTGGGAGATATTTAACAAAATAAAATTTAAAATACAATAAAACATAGTTAATGTAAATATATACGTAAAGTTTAGTAGCCTCTATTTCTATTTGAGTTTGACATCGCTGGCCTAGTGTACTGGGAGGTTTACATGACTTGCCCAGGATCACAAAGCTGGTATGTGTCTGAGGCAGAACTTCAACAAAGTTCTCCCTGGCTTCTAAGCCAGTTCTCTATCCACTTCAGCACATTGCCTCAATGATGGTACATCACCAAATTTCAAATACAAATGAAAAACCATCAGCACAACTGAAAACACCAGCCTCATGAACCAACAGAATGGAGAAAAATCCCAGGTGTCATTTTTTAAAGATATTAAGTCAACATCAATTTATTAAGGGCCTACTATGTGCTAAGCGATGGGAATACAAACAAATGAAGTGGCTACAAAATGAACAGAAATTTATAACCAGTTAAAAGAACAAGTATAGAGTATGTCGAATCTTCTCTGCCCACTTTAAAAAGGTGGGTCCTCAAAAAAAAAATTGCTTCTAGTACCCTTCCTCCTTTCACCACTAATCTTGCTACTTCTGTCACTTTAGAAAATTTGAAATTAAATAATTATAATAATGATGGTGTAGAGAGTTGGCAATATGAGTCTCATGGTTAAAATGTTTTGATAAGTGATGTTGAGAGTTTGCTAAACATATATTCATATTAAATTAAAATTTGGTTTCCAAAGTTCTCGCTGTTACCTTTCGTGCTATTTTGTATTGTCAAGCAGTTCATTTTGGAAAGACACTGTCATGGTCCCTTGGTGCACACTTAGAAATCTCTAACAGAAAGGACTGTAGTGGCCATTTAGTCTAAACACATCAAATTGCTTTAATGGATGCATTTATCAATATCCTTGGTCCTTCCTGGGTTCTGGGATGATGGATGGCCTACAGGGCTCATGAAATTTGACCACTGATGTTGCAGTTCCTTGAATATACCTATGCCACAGCCACTCCCAATAAAACTAGCAGCTTTTCTGGGGCCTTGCTTAAACTCACCTCTAATACTGATGCCCTCAGCTCTGTCTTCTGGTTACTATTCCTTCCCCTCATTCCTATTCCTCCCAGTCATACCTCAATCTTACATCCCTCTACTGGCTCCCACGTACCACCAGTGCAGAAAAGGTATATGTAAAGTATCATCAGAAGTTACTGAACAGGTAGAAGGCACCATGGTATAGGCAAAGTGCTAGATTTGGAATGTGAGAACCTGCTACCTATGTAACTTTATATAAGTGACTTCATCCCTCTGGGTCTGATTTGTAAAATGAAGGGACTGTATTAGATGATTTCCAAGATGCCTTCTAGTGTAAAATCATGCAAACTAGCAAATTTTATCTTTCTGCATAAGTCAGGACCGAAAATCAAAATGTGAGCAATTCATTTGCTTGTTTTACACTAAGCATTAGGCAACTAATCATAAACACTCTTCTAAAGAGAGTTCTTATTTCTGTGACATAAGACTCATCTCTTTCTTTAATGGCTAGACATATGGTGATCCTTATCTAGGTAAAATGATAGCTCTGACCATTAAGTGGGTCTTAATAAGTCTGAGGGCCTGATCTATGGTTTGCCCAACAGAGGCCCAAGCACTGCATATAATTTATGAACAACTGTCTCAGAGATAATGTTGGCAGAAAAATTAAAGGGCATAGATAGTTCTAAAATGAAGAGTGAGGTAAAACTACCTTCAGTTTCTTTCCCTCCCAATGGCTAAGTGACATAAACCTCCTTTGACATAAAAAGATTCTAGAAGAAACACACACACAGATAAGAGCTTCCAAGAGAGTGAATGATTAAAAGTGGTGCTAGTAGCAACATTCATCTGAAAAAATATGAGTTGGGTTTGACTGGGAAAGGGCTCTACGACCTTCTATTCAAGGCAGTAACCACAGACAATTTTATATAGCATAGGAGTTTCTAAGATATGCGTCTTCCCCACGTATTGCCTATTGCCTTTAAAGGGAAAGATCATCTCCCAAAACCTACATCTGAGCTAGTAGCCTTGAACAATACTTAGGTTTCTGTACCCAAAGTAGGTCTTAATCATGATGGGCTTTTTATAATTTTACAAAATTTCCTTACCTGAGAAATCTCTGGATTTTCAAGTGCTCCTTCCCTACCCCTTCTATTTCTTCAAAAACCATGGCACTTTATTCTCTGGCTTCAAAAGAACCAGTACTCTTTCAGAAAACAAGCACTGTCCAAATACTCAGACAACAAAAACATACCTATTGCTGGAGCATTGATGCAGAGTTCTCTGGCCAAAAGAAGAAATGTTTTCCCCAGCACATAAACATTCACCTATTAAAACAAACCCAAAACTTGGAGTTTATATTTTTAATGTTAATATTTTTGAAAGATATTCCACTATAAAATAGAATCAAAAACTATAACTGACAGCAACAATAAATTTTTTATTTTAAATAGCATATATGTATATATAGCTTATAAAGTACTTTGATGTAACTTCTCTTGATTTTCATCAGTTCCAGCCTACTTTTCCAACCATATCTCACTCTTATCCGAACATGTACTCATGTTCCAACTACACCAGATTACTAGTTATCCTTTACCAACATGTACCTTCTCTTGCCACTGTGTACCCATATAGACCCTTGAAATATTCCCTCAGCGTCTCCACTTACTGAAATTTTTCTCTTTCTTCAAAGCCTGTGATAGCTGCCACCTCCAGAAAGTTGTTCCTAATCCCCTGAGCTGAAAGTGTTCTTTGCATTTTCTTATTTACCAGGCCCTTTTCTTTGCCCTTCTCACATTTTATCTTTTATGATATTTATTTTTGTACATTGTATCTCCCTATTATACTCAGCTGAAAACCTTATCTCCCTTCCCTTCTTCTCCCCTATTCCTCTTCTCACATTACCAAAATGTCTTCTACCGCTATCTCCTTTGTGCCTGCCTCAGATGAAGAGGTGGCTGTTCTTGCCAAGGCAAACCTCTCTATGTGCATAAGTGATCCCATTCTATCCCATGGATTGCCTCTCTATCATTCTGACTCTCACTTATATTCAGTTTCATTCTTTCCCTCCTACCTACAAACAGGCCCATATTTCTCCATCTCTCCATCATCCATCATCTCCATCTCCTCACTTTATCGATGCATCTCCATTATCATCCCATGTCTAACGTTCTTTTTCCAGCTAAAGTCCTTGAGAAGGCTATTGATAGTAAGTACCTTCACTTCCTTGACTCTCATTCTCTTAACTCTCTGCAGTTAGGTTTCAAAACTCATCATTCAACTAAAACTACTCTCTCCAAAATTAGTTATCTTGTAATTGCCAAAGCCACCTCAATGATGAAGGAGATGGTTTCAGAGAAACCTGGGTAGACTTTTATGAACCTATGCAGAGTGAAGTGAGTAGAATAAGGAAAACAATTTGTTCAGTGACATTGTAGAGACAAGTATCTCTGAAAGATTTAGGAACTCTAATGACCACAATGACCAAACATCATTGATTCTAGAAAACTAATAACATATACACATATATGTATAAAAGAGAGAGGAGAGATACATACATTTATGTATATTTGTATTTATATAGATACACACTTTTTTTTTACTTTAAGACATGGCCAATGTGGAAATTTGTTTTGCTTAATACATACATGTTTCTAATGAGGCTTTTATTTTTCTTTCATTCTTAATTGAGAGGCAGGGGAATGGGAGGGAGAAAGGGTAGATTTTTGCTGATTGGAAAGAATAAAATTAAGAAAAATTTACAAGTGATCTTTTAATTTCCAAATCTAATGGCCTTTTCTTAATTCTTATCCTGCTTGATTGACCTTTGATGCTACTGATCATCCTCTTCTTTTTGGTTCTCTCTTCTTTCTAGATTTTTAGGACAGTGCCCTCTCCTGGTTCTTCTACCTACTCTGTGTCCTACCATTTCTTCTTAGTTTCCTTTGCTGGATCTTTATTCGGGTCTTTCCCTCGTCCCACGGTGTCCCACAGGGCTCTGTCCAGGGTGCCTTTTCTTCTCCCTCTGTCCTATTTCCCTTGATCTCATCAGCTCCTAGAGATTCAATTATCAGCTCTATACTGAGGATCCTCAAAACTACTTACACAGATTAAAACCTCTCTGCCAACCTCTAGTCTCTCCAATTGCCTTTTAGACATCTCAACCTGGAGGTTCTGTAGACACCTTGAATTCAGTATGTCCAAAATGAACTCATTCTCTTTCCCCCAAAACCTTTTCTTCTTTCAGACTTCCTTGTTAATTTTGAGGATAGCACTAGTTATTCCAGTTATCCGGGCTCACAACCTAGATGTCATCTTTGAATCCTCACTCTCACCTTCTCTATCCAATCTGTTGCCAAGGACTGTCCATTTTAACTTTTGTGACTCAGCTTGCATACATTCCCTTTTTTCTCTTCTAACACTGCTTCTAACACTAACTTCTCTTCTAACACTTTGGTGCAGGCCTTCATCACCCCAAGCCTGGACTACTGAAATAGCTGCTGGTTGGGCTCCCTGCCTTAAGTCTTTTCCACATTACAATCCATTCTTTATTTAGCTGTTAAAGTGTCTGGCAATGAACCCCCTACTCAGTAAACTCCAATTTCTCCCTATCACCTGTAGGATCAAATATGAAATCTTCTGTTTGGTATTCAAAGCCCTTTACATCGTAGACACTCCCACCTCCCCATTTCTGTTCATTTATACCTTACTTTTCCCACTTCCATATACTCTGTGATCCAGTGGCCTCTTTGATATTCCTCAAACAATACATTCCATCTCCATCTGGGCATTTTCACTGGCTTTTACCCAATCATGAAATTCTTTCCATCCTCATCTCTGCCTGGCTTCCTGCGTAACTAAACTGCCACCTTCCATAGGAAGTTTTCCCCAATCATTCTTAATTCCAATGCTTTCCTTCTGTTGATTATTTCCTATTTATCCTGTCCATAGCTTGTCTGAACATAATTGTTTGCATGTTGTCTCCCCCATAAGACTGTGAGCTCCCTAAGAGCACAGGCCGTCTTTCTTTGTTTCCAAGTATAGTGCTTGGCAGAGAGGGAACTTAATGTTTACTGACTAAGTTCTTCAAGGAAAAGAGACTATATTGTTTTTCAACTTTGCACCTCCACTTTTAGGCCCTGTATTTTATACCTAGTGGACATTTAATGTTTTCAATTTGCTGGCTTGAAAAAATGTATTTCCATTTTGCAGATGAGGAGAATTAAGTTCTAAACAATCATGCAATTTGAACAGGGTTATCTGGCTACTGTTAGGGTTGGAACTAAGGGTTTTTAGTGGACTCCAAGGACAAAGCTTTTCCTATCACACCACCATCTGTTCAATAATCAAGTTTGCTTGAAAGGGAGATTATACTTGAAGAATGTGAAGAAAAAGAAAAGCACATGTCACCATACAACATAAGTATTAATGTACAGGTCACCAGGTATACACACAGAAATCTGCCCATTTATAGAAACTGTAAATAACTAAAAAAAAATGTCCCTTTGTTTCTTTTCCCAATGCTACTGGTTCTATATCACATATGATATTACTTCTCACCTGGATTATTTGCAATAGCTTTCTTCAAACTAGTACCCTTACTTCTCCATCCTCATCCTTCCTAGACACAAGCCAGGAGGTCATCTTCCTAAAGCCCAGAGCAGATCATTGTTTCATATATCTCCTCTCCCCTACACCCACTCAAACAGTTATACCACAAAATCACAGAATTTCCTTATTTGAGATCATTTGATCCTATCTACACCTGAACAGGAATCCCTTCTACATTCTGAAAAGATGGTTAATCCTAAATCCAGTGTTCTACTATACCACTGCATATAATCAATGAGCTCCAGGTTACCCATTTACAAAAAAGGGTCACATTCTTTCCCACTGGCTACCCAAGCCCTTAATGCTAAAAATGCCTTTATCTTAAACATCTAAACATCTTTTTTCTTGCCTTCTGTCCTTTTGTACTCATACTGATTCCTGCCAGAAGATAACACATACCTAGCCACCATCATCCATTAATGAGTATACTTCTTCCCATGCTACTAACACTGTAGGTCAGGAGGAAGGGAAGACATACTTCTTACTCTTCACTGGCCTCTTCCATATCCTTCCTCTGTCACTATCACTCAGGAATCCCCCTTCCTCTTTTGAGGTTCACTCAATATGCCTATAACATTCTATCCTGATCTAATCAATCAAACAACAAGCATCTATTACGCATTTACTGTGAGTCAGGCATTGTACTATATAAAGGGAATGCAAAGGCCATTCTCACTTTTTCAAGAAGTTGAATATCTATCTCAACCATCTCAACCCTTGCACATATGTTTTTGGATAGAATACAAAGTCCTCAGCTCTTTTTGGGGGGGGGGGGGTGTTATATAACAATTACTACTAAAGTCTTGCTTTTTGCGAAATCTTTCATTGACTACCACTTCTACAGTATAGTGATGAATACAGAGAAGTATGGAAAGACATACAAACTGATACAAAGTGAAGTAAGCAGAATCATGAAGACAAGATACACAACAATGTAAATGGAAAGAATTGCAGTAACAACAAAACAATTGAAAGTAGATGCTTCAATGTTTTTTTAATTTTGTGAAAAATTCTTTCATATAGTATTATGAGGGATATTGCTCTGAGAAAGGATGAGGGCAGAAATACATAGAAAATACATGATGTAAAAACCAAAGATATTAACAAAAATTTTATTTTTAAAAGCACCAATATATAAACAGACCTTGAAATATATTCTAGTTTAGAAAACAAGGCATTCAGAACTAATATGTAATCCCCCAAAATGTATAATTTTATTTATTTAGCTTTCAATTCTGGATCATTAAGGGAAACAGAATCACCTAGGTCCTCTATCCAATGGCCTTAGTAGGAAAATTGTTTCAGAACTTGGCCTGAATCATACTACTGTTTTTATGAGCCTGAGCATCCTTTCTCTAGATCACTCTGGTTCTACTGGATTTGCCACTGAGTCACTGTGATGTTTTTTGTTTTGTATTTATTGGCTTATCTCTTGCCTAAACAAAATTCAGTTTCATCCCAGACACAGACCCCTTCACAATTTTCAGAAAATTGCTTGTATCCAACAAAAATAGCCTTGCCACAGCCTTCCAGACATTGCTGTTCTAGAAGTCCTGTCTCCATCAGGAATCCAAGGCTCCTAGATGACAGAAGAGCAACTCCTCAGCTTTACATTTAGAGTCTTTTTGAGTCTGGTTCTATATTACCTTTCCCCTTCATATCCCACATTACAGGCAAACTGTCCTTGTTGCTATTTCTCTAAGTTAGCATTTCATCTTCTGTCTCTACCATACCATGGGCTATCCTCCATGCTTTCTCCCTCCTCATTTATACTTCTTAGAATCCTTAGCTTCCTTCATGGTTTAACTCATTTGCCACCTCTTCCGTCAGGGCTTTCTTGATTTCCTCTAGTTATTAGTGCTCTCTCTCTCTCTGCAAATAAACTTATATTTATATATTTAAATATCCCATCATCCTAAATTCTAAAAGTGTCATCCATAAGTGCTATTTCTCTCTCATATACTACTGAATGAAGTTGGAGAAAACCATGAAACCATGCTGACTGGATCCACCCCAAAGTTACTACAAAATTTCAACTGTATCCAAACTGCAGCAAGGGGATCTTTTTATACATAATAGATTCACTATCCTTTTCACCATTATGTCTTTCTTTTAAAAAGGGGGGGGGGGGAGAGCAGCTAAGTGGTACAGTGAGTAGAGCACCGGCCCTGGCTTCAGGAGGACCTGAATTCAAATCAGGCCTCAGACACTTGATACACTTACTAGCTGTGTGACCTTGGGCAAGTCACTTAACCCCAACTGCCCTGTCTTCCCCCTCCAAAAAAAAAAAGGTTTTTTTAAAAGTCTTTTGTTTTTTGTATCCTCAAAGTTTTCCCTTCCCAAAGTATCCCCTCCCCTTCCCAGAGAGCCATCCCATCCCTGTCTTAAAATCTTCTTATTCCTCTTCAAATCTCCCATAGCTCCCCATAACCCACACCCTTTCCAGCTGAGAACTTTGCCTTGTATATCACTTAAAAAAAATGAAGCCATTCTCTGAGGGCTCTCTCTCTAGTCCTCTCCTCCTCAGTTCATATCAGACATCTTCTACTTCTACAAGAAAAGTTGGAGCTTCTTGCCAAGGCCTAGTCCACATGAACTCCTATCTTTTTCCCATCAGTTTGCCTCCACTGATTCTTTTCCTGCAGCCTACGAATGCACTCATCCTTAAAGTCCTTCATAACTTGGTCACTCCCTACTTTTCCATCTTCTTACGCATTATACTATATCCACATCCTCTTTAATGCGGTGATATTGGCTTCCTTGCTGTTCTTCATGAGATACAATAGTCCATCTCCTGACTCTGGGAATTTTCATGGCTGTCCCCTTCACCTCCAAGTCTGGAATTCTCTGCTGCCTCATTTCCTTCTAGCTTCTCTGACTTCCTTCTAGTGCCTGCTAAAATCCTACCTGCAAAAAAGACTTTTCCAAACTCCCTTAATGCTAGTGTCTTCTCTCCAAATTATTTCCTGAGTTTATCTTGTTTGTACATAGTTACTGGCATCTTGTCTCTCCCATTAGACTGTGTCTTGAAAGAAGGGATTTTATTGTTGTTTAGGGCTTTTTCTCTCCTTTGTATCTCCACTGCTTAGCACAGTACCTACCACATGGTAGGAATACTTAATAAATGTTGTTAATTTGACTTTGTTACCTAATTCTTTCGTTTCTGAATCACTGAATGGCTTTTAGAGGCAATGTAACATAATATATGCTGTGCTGGATTTGGAGTTGTGAAAATAAAGATTCAAACCCTGACTCTCTAGTTATAACCCCTCTAAACAGCAATCTCATTTGTATAGTGGGAATGATATAGTCATACCTAACTCGGAGGGCTAGTCTGAGAATCAAAGTAGATAATATATGAAACCACCCTGCAAGCCTGAAAGTTGCTTGTCACTGCCACTTCCAGTGTCTCCCTCTACCACCATCACTCAGTAATATTCCTCCTTTAAGCTATCCAAACTTAACCACAAATCCAGGGGCTAGTGGCCATTATCTACCAACCAACATTCACCCTTCTAAATGAGTACAGTATCTAGTCCACAGTCTCTTTATCTACTTTAATCCTACTCCTTTACTCCACCACAGCTATGCACAGAGGATGACATCCTTGACCCTGCCATCACCCACAAACATGACATTTCCTTGTTTATGACCTACAAAATTCCTTTAGTTGATAATAATCTTTTCAACTCAATCTTTCTTTGCGCCTTACAACCCTGAGCCCTGCTTTGTGCTCACTTTCACCTCTAATCCCTCCATCCCTCAGCCTAAATTCTCCTGCCTTCTCAATCTTGACCCTTCAGCAAACCAATTCAACTCTATAGTATCCTCTCTGGGCAGCTGGCTGATGCAGTGCAGAGCGCCAGGCCAGGAGTTAGAAAGACTCATCTTCCTGAGTTCAAATCTGGCCTGACACTTACTTAGCTTGGTGACCCTGGGCAAGTCACTTGACCCTGCTTGCCTCAATTTCCTCATCTGTAAAATGAGCTGGAGAAGAAAACAGCAAACTATTCCAGTATCTTTCCCAAGAAAACCCCAAATAGTGTCACAAGGAGTCAGACACAATTGAAAACAAATGAACAGCAAAAGTATCCTCTCTGCTCTGTTCTTCAATCTCTTGTAACCTTGTCATATTAACCATCATATTTTGACAAACCTCAAACCTGGATTACTGACACATACCTCCCTCACTCCTATTTAAGTCCAAGCTATAGGAAGTATAGAACTATGACTAGGTTCACTACAAATTTATGGTACCTAATCTCAACTGGGCCATCACAAATGCAAGGCATTCTCCTCTTTTCTAAACAATTCAGTCTCCCACACACCACAGCAAGTATTCCAAATTTCTTCTTTCAAAGCTCTTTAAATATAGTAAAAATCTTCATTTTAGATTCTCTAACAATATCAAGAAATAATATTTCTCTGGTCTAAAAACTGCTTTCCCACAATTCCCTGTTTGAAGGTGACATGAGGACAAAAAAATATTTCTTAGGGAAATGGTTTAAGGGTAGTAATAGTAACTAAAATGCAGAGGAAAGAGTACTTCTAGATTGGGCTCTGGAAACACCTAAGGGCTGTCTTCTCTTTGTCCATACCCTAAAGCAATTGGTCCAAGGGCTTATCTTGAACAGAAAAAGGATTAAGATACAGATCAGAGAGAAGAACTCCATTTATTCCTGGAGGGGAGTGGTCCAGGAATGAATGAGATGGTTCCTTGGGTATTTAACTATTCTGAAATGTTAACCTCCAACTGGATTTTTACATATTGCCATCTTTTTTTCCTTCAAGGTTCATATAAATTGTCTTGGGGAGAGAGAATATGTCAGAAGCATGAGGAAACTATGTTAATTTAATTTGAGGAGAGACATCTCGCTCCAAACTAGGAGTGGCTTGGATATTAATGTTAAATTAAATTCTTTGTGAGAGACTTGTACATTAAACCTCGAAGATGGTATCAATATTCTTTCTTATAAAAACTCATGCTACTTGACCCCAACCATAGAGTTGAGGACCTTGCATCATACTTAACCCTCCCCTCCACCCCCCAAAAAACTAAAACTTTCATTAGAGTCCCTTTTTCATCTCATATTGTATCATGACCCTTATACAAGGATTCTAATACTATTCCCTCCCCAATTCTCCAGAAAACTGTCCCCATTACCATCCCTCTTCCCAGGTCTATTTTCATTTTCTTGCTATCTGATCACTCCTTCCTGGCTGCCTACAAACACATTTAAATCTCCCTCATCTTAAAAAAAAAAATTTAAACTTGATCTTACCTTACCAGCCAATTATCATCCAATATATTTACTTTCTTCTCAACTAAACTTGAAAAAAGCCAACAATAGTGGGTGCCTCCACTTTCTCTCCTGCAGACTCCCATACTGAAATCTGGTTTCTGACTTCAGCATTCAACTGAAACTGCTTTGGAGTTACCAATGACACCATTTTTAAAAATTATATATTTTTTACAATTGGCAAAAATCCATGCCTCTTATTCTCATCCCAAATGTACCTCTCCCTCCCCGCAATGAAAATGAAAGAAAAACAAGCCATGTTTCAAACATGAATGGTTAAAAAAAAATCTGGAAAATATGGCTGGCCATATCCAAAAATAAATCTCATTCTGCACTGAGTGCTTTACCTCTATCAGAAGGTGGGTAGCATGTTTCATCATTAGTCCCCTGGAATTATGGTTGGTCATTGCACTGAACAGAGTATCTAATTCTTTCAAAGTTATCTTAAATATGTAAATTGTTCTGGTTCTGTTTCCTTCACTCTGTTATCAGTTCATACAAGTCTTCCCAAACCTCTCTGGAACTATCCCCTTCATCATTTAATAGTATTCCATTACATTTATACACTATAACTTGTTCAGGCATTCTCCAATTTATGAGCACCCTCCTCAGATTCTCATTCTATGCCACCTCAAAAAGAATTACAAATATTTTTGTACATCCTTAGTTAAGTTTGTTTTACTTGGGACTAATCTCTTCCTTCATATACACTCCCCTCTTAACTTTCCCATCTCCTTTTCCCCTCCTATTTTCTTGTTAAGTGAAATGTATTTATGTCTATGTGTATATTATTCTGTCTTCCTTTGACCAGTTCAAATGAAAGTGAGGTTCAAGTGTCAGATGATCCTTCCTCACCCTTGTCTACTATAGATGTACACTATACTTGTATACAATACAGACACACACACACATACACACACACACACACACACACACAATTATTTTTGTATGCTATACAGATGTCTACT
Source organism: Trichosurus vulpecula (assembly GCF_011100635.1). Lineage (NCBI taxonomy): Eukaryota > Metazoa > Chordata > Mammalia > Diprotodontia > Phalangeridae > Trichosurus > Trichosurus vulpecula. Next base: position 34,159,719 of record NC_050575.1, read on the forward strand.
ATATCCCTTGATTATGTAAGAAAATTTTCCCTAACCTTCCTTCTCTGGCCCCCCTCTTGTATATTCTGTATATTCTTCTTCCCTTCTTTCTAGTCTTCTCTTAAGATGAACACCACATAACAGAAAATGCCTAAGCCTTCTCTAATTAGACTCTATGACTCCAGATGATGACAGGGTTCAGAGGGGACACATGTATCATCTTCCCATATTATAATAAAAGCAGTTTATCTTCGAGTTCTTTATCATCACAAATCTGTGTTTACCTTTATATGTTTCTCTTAATGACTTTTTGTGCTTCTCTTAAAACTGTAAAGTTTCTACACAGCTCTGGTCTTTTCATCATGCTTGGAAGTCCATTTTCTCCCCTGAGGCATTATACTCAGTTTTTCTAGGTAAGTTATTCTTGCCTTTAAGTCTATAATCATTGCCTTCTGGAATATCATATTCCAAGACCTCTACCCCTTTCAGAGTGGTCACTGCTAAATCATGTGTAATCCTGACAGTGGCTCTTCTATATTTCAATTCTTCCTAGCTGCTTGAAGCACTTTATCTTTGAATTGGAGGCACTGAATATTGACTATAATGTTCCTATTAGTTTTCATTTGGGAGTTTCTTTCAGGAGGTTATCTGAATCTATTTCTACTTTGTGTTCTGGTTATAGAGCCCTGGACAGTTTTCTTTTAAGATTTCTTGAAATATGATGCCTAGGCTCTTTTTATGGTCATGGCATTTGGGCAGTCCAGTGATTTTTAAAATTTTTTTCTCCTCATTTTTAGGTCACTTATTTTGGCTAGGAAATAGCTTATATTTTCTTCTACTTTTTGCATTCTTTTGACTTTGTCAATATTTTCTGTAGCCTAATGGTGTCATTGTCTTCTATTTAGTCCATTGTAATTTTCAGAGACTTGGTTATTTGGGCAAGGTTTGTACCTCTTGTGCCAAACTATTAATTTCCCTTCCAATTCTTTCTTCTACAGCTCTCATTTCTTTCCTATTTTTTTCTTGAAAGTTCTCATTTTGCTAATAAAAAGTTTAAACTCTTTCTAAAAGTCAACTCTTCTTGGAAATCTAGTTAAACTTGTGTCCAAGCTTTGTTTTGCTCTGAGGCTTTGCTTGTAGATGTTTTGAAGTCATTCTATTCTTCTGGATTTGTGTCTTCAGTTTCCCCATCAACATAATAGCTTTTTCTGGTGAGATTCTTTCTTTTATTTGTTCATTCTTCAAGCCTACTTCCTGACTTTGGACTTGATGTCAGGGCTGGGTTCTATACACTTCTAGAAAAAATGCCTGGGCTGGGCCTGCTGCTGCTTTCTTGGGGTACTAAGTATTGTGTTATTCCAGACCTCAGGGACAAGCCCGGACCTGCAAGTCTTCAGTGCCCCCAAAGTGTTCTAATCCAGAGCAAAATCTGATTGTTGTCACTTTGGTCTGACCTTTTCAAGTGTCTGATGTGGGTCTGGGTCTGAGGAGCATTAGACTGCTGTAGGACAGCCCCTATCATCTAGCTGGAATTTTCCGCTGGGGAACCAGCAGACAGAACCAAAGTGACAGAATTGCAGGCTTCCTTTTGCTCTGAGATTCCTTCCAGCAGAAAGGAATTCCCCTACAGGCTTCAGATTGGGATAAAAGCTGAAACTGAAACCTAGCTCTGTTCCTAGGATATCTAAGTCATACCACTGCTGCTTTTGCAGAATTTAGTCCTCCTCAGGAAGGCCCTGCTGAGAGCCTTCTACCACTCCCTACTATATGCTACACCTGGATTCCCATCCCCTCTTCAATCCATCCTACATCTGTGACCAGGAACGGGGTAGTTAAGAGATACAGCAGCCAGTTGGCATCTGTTCTGTCACAGTAAGTCAATAGGGGTCTAAGAGTGCCCAGTATGGGTCTGGGACATCCTTTTGCCCCAGTTAACAGCCTCTCCCTGGTCACCCATACACTCCCCATACAATATGCTCCTAGCCAGACCTGTTCCCAGATCTTTGTGTGTGTCTCCCAATACTAGCCTGTGCTGGAGAAATGATTCACTGTGACTTTTTCTTGGATTTCTCCATCAGAATTCAGTCTGATATGTTTTTTAGGTTTGTTTGTAGGAGTGCTATTGGTGAGGGAAGGATGCCTTGATATATTGCTTCCTGCTAACCACCATCTTGACTCTACAAATAAATACTTAATTGTCAACTCTAATGGCCTTTTCTCAATTTTGATCCTTCTTGACCTCCCCAAAGAATGATACTGTTGACCACTTTATCCTCTTGGATATTTCTCTTCTCTAGGTTTTCTTAATAGTGCTTTCTTTTGGTTCCCCTTCTACCTGTCTGAATTCCTTCTCAATTTCCTTTGTTAGCAATTCATCTATGTCACACCCGCCAACTGTGGTTGTCCCCCAAGGCCTTCTTCTATTTTCACTCTATTTCACTCTATACATTATCATACTGAGTCAGATGAATCCCAAATCTATATATCCAGCCACAGTCTTGTTCCTCCATGATCAACTTCCTCTTAGACATTTCAAACTAGATGTCCCACAGGCCTCTCAAATACAACATTTTCGAAATGAAGATTCATTATTTTTCCTCACAACTCCTACTATAAAGAGTACCAACATCCTCCCTATCACCCAGGTTTACAACCTCAGGGATACCTCTCCACTCACATATTCACTACCCTAATTCAGGCCTTCATCACCTCTTGCCTGGAGTGGCTTACTAAATGATCTTCCAGTCTCAGGTCTATCCGCATTCTATTGAATTCTCTGTTGTTGTTTTGCAAAGTATAAAGCTGATTATGTCACTGTCCCACTCAAAAATGTCCATTGGCTCCCTATTACATCCAAGATAAAATATAAAGTTCTTTGTTTGCATTTAAAACTTTTCACAATTTAGTTTCTTCCTACTTTTCTAGACTTCTTATATTTTATTCTCCTCTACATACTATGTAATCCAGCCTATCGTATGTGCTATTCCAAAAACACAACATTCTATTTCAACTTCTTATACCTTTGCACTGGCTGTCATCTATGCCTGGAATGCTCTACTTCTTAGAATCTCTGGCTTCCTTCAAAATACAGCTCAAGAAACAATTTCTACAGTAGGTCTTTTCCAATCCCCCCACTGCTAGTGCCTTTCCTTTCAAGGTTACTTATGCCCATCCCTTCCCTGCCTCTATCATATGAAAGCTTGTAATATATGTGTGTGTACACACACACACACACACACACACACACATATATATATATCTATATCTTGTATGTACAAATTATTTACATTTTGTTTACACACTAAAATATAAACTCCCAGAGGGCAGGAGCAATTTTTGCCTTTCTTTACATCCCTTGACTTAGCACAGTTCCTGGAACAAAGTAAGCACTTAATAAATGTCTGTTGATTGACTAATTCTACAAATATTAAAATCTCAGTAATAAAGGTACACAAAGATATTTTTGGAGAAAAGCAATAGCACAGTTGCCTAAGCAACAAGCAAGATACTCTGCACTACTGTTTACCTTTTTTAGAGAAAATCCACATGATCCTAGTGAGTACAGCTATATTTCCTATTTTTGCCATTCCAAAACTGAATACAAAACTCAGATTTTAAGGGCCAAACAATTTAGAATTATTTCACATTTATTGGAAAATTACTTGAGTTGAAATGAAGTGGTTTTGGTCATGAGCTGCTTTAATTCAGCAGACAATCTTAGAGCAATGTAAAGCATGTGAAGCCAAGATTCATTAGATTATCACAACACCAGGAGATTATTTTTAGCTTGACCAAACTCTATTTGATCAGTAGCATTCTGAGAGATTCCATTCACACAACAAATGGAAGGACCAAAATAACCTGCACCATATGATTGATATAACATAAAACAATTATTGTTACTAGGTGCAAGTATGTTAATGTTCTCTAAACTGTATGATTGTATATACACAACTGTTCATCATTTTATAAAAAGCCTCAATAGAAGAGGGAAGGTAAGGAGAGAAAGCCTACTATATGCCAGACACTGTGCTAAGCACTTTCCAAATGTTATCCATTTTTTCCCTTAGTAGTCTGAAAGTAATTTTCTCCAGGACTTTAAAGTTTGCCAAACGCTTCACAAAAATTACCTCACTTGGTCCTTATAGCAACTCCATGAGGTACAAGCTATTATTATCCTCATTTTAATGATGATGAAACTGAGGCTGAAAGTAGATAACAGACTTGCCCAGAATCATACATGCAGCTAGTAAGAGGTTGGCATAGTAGAATTTGAATTCAGGTCTTCCTGACTCCAAGTTCAGCCCTTTATCCAATATAACATCTAGCTGCCTATAGATAAATGTAAATGTACATTATTAATTCATATTTTGTTCTTTTTAAAGAGAACATCCTCATTTTAAAGCCCCAATTTAGAACAAAAGCTTATAGAGGGTTCTCATTTTTTTTTTGTTTCCAAAGAATGAAGGGTCTGACACTTTGCTGAACATTATTACAAATCATGTTGAATTAGCTGTTTCTTCAAAATTCCACATTTCTGTAAGGACATCATCATCTTCTCGGTCATCCAAGTTCATAACATCCAAGTATTCCTTGATTCTTCCTTATCTCTTACTCCTTATATTTAACTGGTTGTCAAGTCTTGTCACATCTACCTCTGCAACCTCTCTCCCTTCCCTCCTCTTCTCTCCTACTTTAGGCCTTCATCACCGTTTGCCTAAAGTATTAAAACATCTTTCTAAATTGGCAGTCTCTCCTGTTACCAATCAATCTGCTCCACAATTTAGCCTCTACAAAGCTGCCAAAATAATCTTCTAACAACTAGATCTGATCATAGCACCCCCCTACCCCAAAATTTTCAGTTACTCCTTAGTGCTTCCAGAATAAAATAACTTCTCACCCTGGCTTTCAGAGTCATCCTTAATCTCATACCCACCAAACATTCCACACTTATTCAACGTTTATAGTAAGTGTTTACTATGTATCAAACATTAAACTAAGTGCTGGGGATACAAAATTAAAAAAAAAGTTCCACCAATAAAGCAGCATACATTCTAGTGGGACAGACAATATGTAAATGACTAAGCTACAACTATAGTAGATGGAAGGTAATCTGCAAGAGAAAGTATTAGTAGCTGGGGGGAGATCAGAAAAGGCCTCCCAAAAGGGGCAAAAAAGAAAGGGAACAAGGCCATAGGTTACAAACGCATGGATGGAGTCTCTGAGGGCTAGTGTAGATGAGCTACAGAATATAAGGATCTTCAAGAGCTTTTAATTCCAGGCAAGAGTCAACAAGCTGTTCCTCCTGCTCAACATGCCACTTCCATGTTTTTGCACAGTTTATTTCCCATCCCTGGAATACATTCCCTTTCCTCAGAAACAATAGCTTCTTTCAAAGCTCACCTCTGGTATCATTTCCTATAAAAAAACCTTTCCTGATTTTCCCTAGACCTTAGTACTCTTACCTTCCTGAAATTATTTTATATTTACTTATTATCTGTAACTGTTATTACCTAAGCCACCCAAAAGCCTTTAAGTTTGTTTAATTGTTGTGCTTGTATCCCCAGTTCTTTACAGAGTACTTTAGGTATAACAGATGCTTAATGATTGTAAAATTGAGCTGAAGGATAAAAGTTCTTCATTTGCTTTAAAGGTCTTCCCATTTATCCAAATTGGTCTTTCCTTGCCAGCAGAAAGAGAAAAGGAGGCAGGCCCTCTACTAAATGGCATGCCATGCATTAGCAGTGCTTGTCTGCATTCGCAATCCAGTAAGGGGGAAAGAGAGTTAAAAAAAAAAAAAAAGGCCTTACCTGTAGAAGGTCACTGAGGTCAAGTAACATATCTGTGGGAAAAGTCAAGGACATATACTTTTCAGATGAAGAGCTAAGAAGAAAGCAGGCTATATAATATCCAAAATAATGTACAGAAAAAAGCAGTAATACAATTGGTACCACAAGATTGATGATAACATTTGTTTTATTACCCTTTTCTTAATAAATGAGGTACACTACAGATGGGAGACGCTACCTATGTAGTGTGACAATACGTCTGTATAACTGCTAGTCGTAGTTTAAAAAGGGGGAGGTGGTGGCAGGAGGGCTAAGATTGGGAAGTTAAAAGAAGCTTTAAAAATACAGTTTCGGGAGGGGGCAGAGCCAAGATGGCGGCTGGTAAGCAGGGACTAGAGTGAGCTCCGTTACCAAGTCCCTCCAAAAACCTATAAAAAATGGCTCTGAACCAATTCTAGAATGGCAGAACCCACAGAACAGCAGAGGGAAGCAGGGCTCCAGCCCAGGACAGCCTGGATCGTCTCTGGGTGAGGTCTATTCCACACGGAGCTGGGAGCTGGGAACGGAGTGGAGTAGAGCCCAGCCTGAGCAGCATGGACAATCCAGACCAGAAGCCGGGCAGAGGGGGCCCTAGCACCCTGAATCAGTGAGCTGCGGCAATTACCAGACCCCTCGACCCACAAACACCAAAGACTGCGAAGAAGGTTAGTGGGAAAAGCTGCGGGAGTAGAAGGAGTTCACGGTTCGGCTTCCAGCCCCGGGGGCAGCGGAGGTGGGGCAGCTACAGCTGTTGTTACTTCCAGCTCCAGGCCCACCTGGTGGGAGGAATTAAGTGGCGGATCAGAGCAGGGGTGCACAGCCTGCTGAAGATCTAAGCCCAGTTCGGGTTGGGGGTTCTTGGGGAAGGAGCAATGCGGGTCTGACAGAGATGGCACCTCCCCCCCAAATGTGGAACACAGAACTCGTTAGTCTACAAACAGTCATATCCCACTGAAAAACTCAAGGGTCAAGTTAGTTGGTTGGGAATATGGCCAGGCAGCGAAAACGCACCCAGATTCAGTCTCAGACTTTGGATTCTTTCTTTGGTGACAAAGAAGACCAAAACATACAGCCTAAAGAAGACAACAAAGTCATAGAGCCTACAACAAAAGCCTCCAAGAAAAACATGAACTGGCCCCAGGCCATAGAAGAACTCAAAAAGGAGTTGGAAAAGCAAGTTAGAGAAGTAGAGGAAAAATTGGGAAGAGAAATGAGAAGGATGCGAGAAAACCATGAAAAACAAGTCAATGACTTGCTAAAGGAGACCCAAAAAAATACTGAAAAATACACTGAAGAAAACAACACCTTAAAAAACAGACTAACTCAAATGGCAAAAGAGCTCCAAAAAGCCAATGAGGAGAAGAATGCCTTGAAAGGCAGAATTAGCCAAATGGAAAAGGAGGTCCAAAAGACCACTGAAGAAAATAGTACTTTAAAAATTAGATTGGAGCAAGTGGAAGCTAGTGACTTTATGAGAAAGGATATTATAAAACAGAACCAAAGGAATGAAAAAATGGAAGACTGTGAAATATCTCCTTGGAAAAACCACTGACCTGGAAAATAGATCCAGTAGAGATAATTTAAAAATTATTGGACTACCTGAAAGCCATGATCAAAAAAAGAGCCTAGATACCATCTTTCAAGAAATTATCAAGAAGAACTGCCCTGATATTCTAGAGCCACAGGGCAAAATAGAAATTGAAAGAATCCATCGATCGCCTCCTCAAATAGATCCCAAAAAGAAATCTCCTAGGAATATTGTTGCCAAATTCCAGAGCTCCCAGATCAAGGAGAAAATACTGCAAGCAGCCAGAAAGAAACAATTTGAGTATTGTGGAAACCCAATCAGAATAACCCAAGATCTGGCAGCTTCTACATTAAGAGATCGAAGGGCTTGGAATGCGATATTCCGAAGGTCAATGGAGCTAGGATTAAAACCTAGAATCACCTACCCAGCAAAACTGAGTATCATGTTCCAAGGCAAAATATGGATTTTCAATAAAATAGAGGACTTTCAAGCTTTCTCAGTGAAAAGACCAGAACTGCATAGAAAATTTGACTTTCAAACACAAGAATCAAGAGAAGCATGAAAAGAGGACCTACGAGGACTTCAAGGAGTGATGTCTTGACCTGCTCGTGAATTGTATTTAAGAGAGGCTGCTTTGCACAGTCATCAGCCTTACTTTCTGAATCATCAAAATCCAGTGGCAGGATGCAAGTCAAGATGACTGGCAATGGCCCAGGATGCAGAGGTTGACCTTGGCTCTTCAATGTCTGACCCAGCTGTAAGTGCTCCATAGCACCTGCTTCATTCACCTTCACAGCCCTTGGAACAAATCGTTCTCATCCACCCATTCCACAGGGGCAAGTCTTCACATTCTTGGGGTAGACATTCTCCTAACTCACCGATGGGTTTGAGACCTGTCAGGTACCATCAACCTGGTGTTTGGCCCATCTGCTAAAATAGTTTATGAGAGTGTGGCCACTGCGCGAGCTACAGCTTCTTGGAGCCATAGGTGAGAGTGCAGTACCAGGTGGATAAACAGCCCTGAAACCCTCACAGCAGAAGTGCTAGTCCTCCTTGAACTCCCCATGCACCCCACTAAAGGCCATTGTATACTTGAGAAGATGTAGTGGAAAGTGCTAGACTTGGAGTCCAAAAGACCTGGATTCACAATCTGCTTTGGGCAGTTTTCAGCCATGTAACTACGGGCAAGTCACTTAACCTCCAAGCCTCAGGTGTCTTATCTATAAATGGGAACATTTGTACCTGCAGTGATTTCCTCACAGAATTGTTGTGAGGAGCAAATGAGATAATTTGTATAAAATACTCTACAGAATTTAAAAAAAAAATACAGCTTCGATATTTTTTTAAACTAGATTGGCCAGAGGCAACATTACATAAATGCTTTTCAAGTGAACTTATTGAACTAAACAGAACCTGAGGGGTTGCTTCAAAACAGAAAATTCTGAGTGAAGATGATAAAAAATCTCTCTGAAACAGTGAAAATTAATCACTTTTACAAGTAGAATATAAAAGGCTATAAATGTAAAAATGTAAAATTTATATATAAAAGCAAAATGCACAAATTTATTATTTTATAAAACAGCAGCAGTCAAGACACTTTCAAAACATCAAACACATGCAAATAAATGCTCAGTGAATAAAAATAATAGCTACCATTTTAACAATGCTTAGTAAGTAGCCCACAAACATTATTTTATTTGGTCCTCACAACAACTTTGTGAGATCAGTACTACAGATATTATTAGCCCAATTTTACAGATAAGGAAACTGAGGTTCAGAAAGGTTAGGTGACTGTCCCAAAGTCACACAAATGAAAGAGCCAGAATTCAAATCGAGGTCTTCTAAGTCCAAATCCAGTGCTCTTTCTACCAGTACCTGTTATCATAGGAGTATATTGATAATATTTACATTTGAATTCATGTTAACATGTTACCCTGTGTGTATCTCCCTGTTTCAATTAACTGGAAACAGTTTACCAGAAACACAGTTGAAGAAGAGAGACATACACAGAGTAAAGGTAAAAGACTGGAGCACAATTTATCATGCTTCAGCTGAACTAGAAGAAGTAGGGGTGGGAATCATGATCTCAGACAAGCAAAAGCAAAAAATAGATCTAATTAAAAGGGACAAGGAAGGAAAATACATCTTGCTAAAATGTACCACAGACAATGGAGTAATATCAATACCAACCATATGCACCAAATTGTATAGCATCCAATTTTCTAAAGGAGAAGTTAAATGAGTTACAGGAGGAATTAGACAGTAAAACTATACTACTGGGGGACCTCAACTTTCCTCTCTCAGAACTAGATAAATCTAACCAAAAGATAAACAAAAAAGAAGATAAGAGGTTAATAGAATTTTAGAAAAGTTAGACATGATAGACCTCTGTAGAAAACTGAATGGGGTAGAAAGCAATATGCCTTTTCCTCAGTGGTACATGGGACCTACACAAAAATTGACCATGTATTAGGGCATAAAAACCTCACAATCAAACAAAGGCAGAAATACTAAATGCATCATTTTCAGATCATTATGAAATAAAAATTGCATTTAGTAAAGGGCCTTGGAAAGATAAGATTAAAAATGAATTGGAAAATTAATAAAGAAGTGGGTCAAAGAACAAATCATAAAAACAATTAACAATTTCATCAAAGAGAATGACAATAATGAGACAACATACCAAAATTTATGGGATGCAGCCAATGCAGTACTTAGGGGAAATTTTACATCTCTAAATGGTAATTTAAATAACTGAATTCAATAAAATAGAGGAAAAGCAGATCAATGTATTGGGTATGCAACTAAAAAAACTAGAAAAATAGCAAATTTAAAATTCCCAATTATATAACAAATTACAAATCCGGAAAACTGAAGGAGATTAATAAAATTGAAAGTAAGAATATCAGTGAATTAATAAGACTAATAGCTGGTTTTATGGAAAAAAATAAACCACTGACTAATTTAATTAAAAAGAGAAAGAAGAAAACCAAATTACCAGTATCAAAAATGAAAGTGGTAAACTCACCACCAATGAAGAAGAAACTAAAGCAATTATTAGGAGCTATTTTGCCCAATTTGTGTCAATAAATCTGACAATCTAAGTGACGTTAATGAAAATATACAAAAATATAAACTGTCCAGATTAAGAGAAGAGGCATTATAATATTTATCCCCATTTTAGAAAAAGAAATTGAACAAGCCATCAATAAACTACCTAAGAAAAAATCCCCAGGGCCAAGATGGATTCACAAGTGAACTCTATCAAACATTTAAAGAACAATTAATTCCAATACTACATGAAGTATTTGGGGAAAAAGGCAAAGAGGGAGGGAGTCCTAACAAATTCCTTTTGTGACACAAATATGATAATGATAACTAAAGCAGGAAGAGCCAAAAAGAGAAAGAAAACTATAGACCAATTTTCCTAATGAATACTGATGCAAAAATTTTAAATAAAATGTGAGGAAGAAGACTGCAGCAATATATCACAAAGATATATTTATACCAGGAACACAGAGCTGGTTCAATATTAGGAAAACTATAAGTAATAACTGACCATATCAGTAACAAAACCAACAGAATTTATATGACGCAGAATAGATGCAGAAAAAGCTTCTGACAAAATATAGTGCCCATTGCTATTAAAAAACACTACTGAACATAGGATAAATGCAGCTTTCCTTACAATGTTAAGTAGCATCTATCTAAAACCATCAGCAAGCATTATCTTCAATGGGTTAAGCTAGAAACATTCCCAATAAAATCAGGGGTGAAGCAAGGATGCCCATCATCACTACTATTACTAAATATTGTACTAGAAATGTTAGCTTTAGCAATAAGAAAAATAAATTGAAGGAATTAGAATAGGCAATGAGGAAACAAAACTATCACTCTTTGAAAATGATATGATAGTATTCTTAGAGAGCCCTAGAGAATCAACTAAAAAATTAGATGAAATAATCAAGAAATTTAGCCAAGTTGCAGGCTATAAAATAAACCCACATAAATCATCAGCATTTCTGTATATTATCAACACAGCCCAACATCAAGAGATAGAAAGAGAAATTCAATTTAAAATAAGTGTAGACAATATAAAGTATTTGGGAGTCTACCTGCAGAGACAAACCCAAGAACTATATGAATGCAATTATAAAACATTTTTCATACAAATAAAGTCAGATCTAAACAAACAGAAAAATATCAACTGCTCATGGGTTAACCAAGCCAGTATCATAAAAGTGACAATTCAACCTAAATTAATTTACTTATTCAGTGCTGTACCAATCAAACTAGAGCTAGAAAAAAATAACAATTAATCTGTAAAAAGAAATGGTCAAGAAAATCAAGGAAATTAATGAAAAAAATGCAAAGGAATGTAGCCTAGCACTACCAGATTTAAAACTATATTATAAAGCAGCAATCATCAAAACTATCTGGTATTGACTAAAAAAAATCGAGTGGTAGATCAGTAGAATAGGTTAGGTACACAAGACACAGCAGTAAATGACCATAGTAATCTAGTGTTTGATAAACCCAAAGACTCCAGCTTCTGAAATAAGAACTCAGTATTTGACAAAAAATGCTCGGAAAATTGGAAAAGAGCATAGTAGAAATGAGGTATAGACCAATTATCTCACACCATGTACCAAAATAAGGTCAAAATAGGTACATGATTTAGACATAAAGGGTGATACCATAAGGAAATTAGGAGAGGAATAGTTTACTTGTCATATCTATGGAGAAGGGAAGAATTTATTACCAAACAAGAGACAGAGAACATTACAGAATGTAAAATGGATAATTTTGATTACATTAAAGCAGGTTTCGCACGAACAAAACCAAACCAAGATTAGGTGGAAAGCAAAAAGCTAGGAAACAATTTTTACAGGAAGTGTCTCTGATAAAAGCCTCATTTCTCAAATATATAGAGAACTGAGTCAAATGTAAAAGAATATGTCATTCCCCAATTGATAAAATGGTCAAAGGATATGAGCAGGCAGTTTCCATATGAAGAAATCAAAGCTACCTACAATCAAATGAAAAAAAAATACTCTAAATCACTACTGATTAGATAAATGCCAATCAAATCAACTCTGAGATACCAAATCACAACTATCAAATTGGCTAACATAACAAAACAGTAAAATGATATATGTTGAAGATATGGGAAAATTGGAACACTAATATATTGTTGATGGAGTTGTGAACTGATCCAACCATTCTGGAGACTATTCAGAACTATGCTCAAAGGGCAATCAAACTGTGCATACTCTTTGATCCAGCAATACCACTACTAGGTCTACATCTCAAAGAGATTATGAAAAAATTGGAAAAGGACCTACTTTTACAAAAATACTTATAGCAACTCTTTGTGGTGGCAAAGAACTGGAAATTGAGGGGATGCCCATCAACTGGGGAATGGTAGAACAAGTTGTGTGTAATGGAATAGTATCATGCTTTACGGAATGACAAGCAGGCAGATTTCAGAAAAATCTGGAAAGACTTACAAAGTGAAGTGAGCAGAACCAGGAGAACATTGTACACAGTAATGATAATATCGTACGATGACCAATTTTGATAGATCTAGCTCTTCTCAGCAACACAATGATCTAAGACAATTTCAAAAGACTCATGATGGAAAATTCCACCCACATCCAAAGAATTGATGGAGTCGACATGCAGAGAGAAGCATACTATTTTTACTTTCTTTTTTGCATTTTTTCCTTTTATTCTGTTTTTTCTTTCACAACATGACTAATATGGAAATATGTTTTACATGATTGCACATACATAACCTATGTCAAATTCCTTACTGTTTTAGGAAGGGAAGAGGGAATGGAAAAAGGGAGGAAATCTAGAACTCAAAATTTTATTAAAAATGAATGTTCAAAATTGTCTTTACATGTAATTGAAAAAACTATTAAAAAAGAAAAGAAAATTATAGACATATAATAAAAAATGGAATCAATTATTTGCTTTCTAATCTTTTGAAAACCAAATTTTGGAATGAAAGTATGGCCCATATCTGTGTTTGAAATGATGTAACAAATTGGCAGAAATTACACATGTATCACGTATTATTCTGTTTTGCCAATTTGTTGATGATCCATATACTCCTAAATAGACTGAAAGGACTGATAAAGCTAGTGAGTCTGGTCTTCTCCAAGTACTGTACCTATCCCGCAGGGACTGGCACACAGCTCTGTACGTGGAAAGTGCTTTATAAATGTTTGCTGAATTGAACTGATGGGAAGCAAAGTTAACTTCATACTTAAAACATATGAATAATTTAACAAATTTTATGCAGGAGAAAAAAACATTTCACATTAAAAAAAATTACTGGCATGTTTTATCATTACAAGCATTACCTCAATTTTCTGAAAGGTCTCCTGAAACAAAGTAAAACAGCTAAGCACTAAACAAATCTATCAACACAGTGACCACATCGAAAGGCACATAAAACATTCCCTATCTGTATCATCCCTCCAATTTTCTATTTTAAATTTAAAAAAAAATCTGATACTTCGGCATCTCCCTCTCACTACCCCCCACTCCATTTTAAAGAGAAAAGATAAAACTAATTCCCTGTTAAAAACGATAAAAGTCAAGAAAAAAAGTCCTATTCTGCAACCTAAATCATTGATCCTCTGAAATCATGGATGGTCACTGTACTGACAACAGATCTTATCCAAAATTGCTTGTCTTTACCATGTCATTGTTACCATATAAACTGTTCTCCTAGTTCTGTTCACCATCAGTTTCTTAAGAGCCCTAAAAATTGTTTTTATAGCAGTGATGTTATATTACAAACTGTTCTTCTGATTCTGCTTCCTTCACTCTTCATCGGTTCATACAAATCTTTCCATGTCTCTTTAAAATGATGTATTTCCTCATTTCTTATAGAATAGAATTCCTTCATACTTATATCACAACTCATTAAGCCACTTCTTAATGAATAGGCATCCCTTTAGTTTCTAGTTTTTTGACACCACAAAAAGAGCCATTATAAATATTTTTGTAAATATAGGACCTTTTCATATTTTTCCTCTCTCGTGGGTTGGAGCCTTGAAGCTGTAAAGCTGGGTAAAATAGCATACATTCTTTAGTAACTTTTTTTGTGACTAGTTCAAAATTGCTTTCCAGCACAGTTGTTCCTATTCTCAGGTCTACCTATGTGCCTGTTTTTCCATAAACCCACCAACATTTTCCATTTTCCTTTTTTGTCATCTTTGATAGTTTGACAAGTATTGAGGAAGCACCTCAGAATTGATTTAATTTCCATTTCTCTAGTAATGATTTGGGGCATTTTTTTCATAGAGCTATACATAGCCTGGGTTTATTCCCTTAAGAACTGCTTGTTTATATCTTTATATTCTTTATCAGTTGGGGAATGACTCTTACGTCTATAAATTTGCCTAAGATCATGAGAAATGAGAACTTTATCAGAGAAACTGGATGTAAAAAAGTCTTCCCTAGTGAAATGTTTCCCTTTTGATCTTAGCTTTACTGGATATGTATGCAAAAATCTTTTAAATTTAATATAATCAAAATTATCCATCTTCTATTTTCTTTATTCCTAGTCATAAGCTTTCTATCTACAAATCTGATGCGAATTATTTTCCATATTTCTCTCATTTGTTTACAGTACAATTTTTTATATCTAGATCTTGAATCCATTTGGGACTCTCTTAGTATAAAGTGTGAGGTCTAAAAGTGTTGGTCTAAATAGAATTTTTTCTATACTGCTGACCAGTTTTCCCAATAATTTTTGTCAAACACTAAGTCCTTATCCCAGTAGCTGGGGTCTTGGTGTTTAACCAATACTACGATATGATAGGTATTGCTTCTGTACATAATCCATTCCACTAATCAAGTCTCTTTTTTTTAACCAATTATTCTAAATTATTTTGAGAATTCCTTATAACAGAGTTTGACAAATAGCACTACTAGCCCCACTCTGTTTATATTTTTTCATTATTTCCCTTGAGAAAGACTTTTTTTTAACCTCCATGAGAGTCACTTTTTCTAATTCTGATAGTTTGGAATGGTACCAAATAAGTTAATTTAGGTAGTATTGCCATTTTTATTATTCTATCCATAAGCAAATAATATTTTTCAAATTATTTAGGTCAGCCTTCAGTTCTGCAAAACAGTGGTTTATTTATGTATTATGTATTATGTATTTATTCAGTTCTTCTACAGATCTTGGTAGGAAACTCCCAGGTATTTTAAATATTCTATAGTTATTTTACATGGAAATTGTCTTTTTTATCTCTTCCTGCTCAATTTTATTGGTATCATATAAAAACTCTAATGATTTCTGTAGATTTATATCATGAGCATTTGCTGGAATTATATTTTACTTGATTGTGTGGGGTTCATTAAAGACATGATCATATTATCAGCAAAAAGTGATGATTTTGCTGCTTCTTTCCTATGCTTACTTTTCTTGTCTCATTGTCACAGTAAACATAGCTAGTACTATATCAAATAAAAGTGGTGAAAATGAAGATCCATGTTTCATCCATGATTGTAATGGAAAGGATTTCAGTTATATATAATGATGTCAACATTATATATAATAGTAGCTCTTAGTTTCAGATGTCTGCCATTCATCATTTTAAGTAAAGATCTATTTATTACTATGTTTTCTAGTATTTTTAAACATAAATGAATACTGCATTTTGACAAAATATTTTCTGTGCTTCGATTAATATATGATTTTTGCCCATTTTTGTCATTAATATGGTTGATGATGATACTAATAGTAGTAGTAGTACTAATAATGAAATGTTTATAAACCAACCCTGCATTGCTGGTATAGAGCCAATCTTGACATAGTAAATAATTACTGTGATATATTGTTTTAGCCTTTTTGCTAATATGTTATTTAACAATTTTTTTCTATCACTGTTTATTAGAGATATAGGTTAATAGTTTTCAATTTCTATTGTACCTCTCCCTAGTTTATGTATCAAGACTGTATCTGGTTTAGACTAGACCAAATGGCAAAAAGAGGTCCAAAAAGCCAATGAGGAAAACAATGCCTTAAAAGGCAGCACTGGTCAGATGGAAAAGGAAGCCCAAAAGCTCACTGAATTAAAATTAAGAATAGAAAATCTGACTTTCAAATACAAGAATCACGGGAAGCATGAAAGGTAAACAGGAAAAAGGGACCATAAGGGACTTACTAAAGTTGAACTGTTTACATTCCAACATGGAAAGATGATATTTGTAACTCATGAGACCTTTCTCAGTATCAGGGTAGTTGAAGGGAATATACATATATATATATAGATAGAGAGAGAGACAGACAGACAGACAGAGACAGAGAGACAGAGACAGACAGATGGCACAGGGGAGCTGAATATGAAGGGATATGTAAAAAACAGAATTAAGGGGTGAGAGAGAAATATACTGGGAGAAGAAAGGGAGAGATAGAATGGGGTAAATTATCTCAAATAAAAGAGGCAAGAAAAAGCTGTTATAATGGAAGGGAAGAGGGAGGAAGGGAGATGAAAGGGAAAACTGAACCTTACTCTCATCAGATTTGGCTTAAGGAGGGAACAATATACACACTCAATTGGGTATCTTACCCTACTGGAAAGCAGAGGGGAAAGGGATGGGGGGTGGTGGGGGTGGGAAATGACAGAAGGGAGGTCATACTGCGGAAGGGGGTAGTCAGAAGCAAACATTTTTGAAAAGGGACAGGGTCAAAGGAGAAAATTGAATAAATGGAGGGGGGCAGGATAGGATAGAGGGAAATATAGTTAGTCTTTCACACCATGACTATTATGGAAGTGTTTTACATAATGACACATGTATAACCTATACTGAATTGCTTGCCTTCTCAATGAGGGTGGGTGGGGAGGGAAGAAGGGAGAGAATTTGGAACTCAATGTCTTAAAAACAAATGTTAAAAATTGTTTTTATATGTAACTTGGAAATACAGGCAATGGGGTATAGAAATCTATCTTGCCCTACAAGAAAATAAGGGGGAAGGGGACTGGGGGGTGGGTATGGTGGTGATAGAAGGGAGGGCATGCTGGGGGAAGGGGTGATCAGAATGCATGCCATCTTGCAGTGGGGGGTAGCAGAGAGATGGGGAGAAAATTTGGAACTCAAAATCTTGTGGAAATGAATGTTGAAAACTAAAAATAAATATTTTTTTTTAAAAAAGGAAACCAATTCTACTCAATTGTGCTTAGCACAGTCCTTGGTATATAGTATAAATAATAACTGACTAACTGAAATACAGTTATCAAAATATTTTACAAAACAAAATCAGAGGCTCAAGGTTGAGAAACTCCCTGAACCTTCTCATTTTACAAATGAGGAAACAGAGACTTAGAAAATTTAAATGAACTGTCCAAAGTCACTCTGCCAGTAAGTATCAGAGCCAGGATTTTAACCCAGATCCTCTGCTTCCAAATCCAATTCCAACTCTGTGCATTATACCAATAATCTATAAAACATCTGCCACTGGAAGAGGACTAAGGAAAACAAGGTGCATACATTCTAGGTTTTAGAAATTGACAGACTACTGTTCTCCTTTCAGAACTCCGACAAATAGACGTTCATTTTCATAATTATACACATTTCATTAAAATACTATATCAAAATCAGAATCAGAGAATCTCAAAATTCTAGAAATGGAAGGAATCTCAGAGGTTATCATACCCAATCCATAAGTGAACAGGAATTCTCTATAAGATAATAATAAGTAACCATCTAGTCTCTGCTAGAAAACCTCTAAGCAAGAGGAAAATATGAGACCTCAGATTCAATTTTCATTTAAAGATAAACCAAAGGTAATTTTAACTGGTGTATTCATTGTTTGGGGAAAAGTTAGGGAAAAACCAAAAGGAAGACAAGTAACATTTTGCAACTGAAAGGATACGAGGTGTTCCTTCGGTGCGGCAAACCAAGTAAAGACATGCAGCAATGACATGTGCCATTTTTCTCCCACGTGTAAGATGCTTGCTCACTGCCATCTTGAAGAAGTTAAATGCTGTATCAAGGCAATGTTGATTTAATTGTAACTGATTTCCCAAGTGATGAATCTGACGCTTGCCTAGAAAATAATTTAAAAACAATTAGAAGACATAATTTTACATCTAACTTATCACAATTTTATTGAAAAAGCATAAGATTTTATACCAAGTTCATTTTCAAATAAAAGATATGACCAACCCAACAATTAAGATCTAAGGATAAAATACATCTTCTGAATTTATGTAAAATTTAACAAGTTTATATGTCAAATCACATTTTATCATAATTAATGACTGCAAGTGGTATTCGCAATATTCTGCATTCAGAGTTCCCTACTTCTGCAATAAAAGGAGGAAGGTGCTTTTTTCATCTTTTAATGGATAATGACTTGGTCACTATAATTACAGAGCACTGCATTTTACAGTTTTTTGTTTTTCTTCCCATTTTCATAGGACCTGTTCCGTATGCTGTTTTCCTGCTTCTCATTATTTCACTTTGCATCAGTTCATTTGAGTCCATCCATGCTTCTCTGAATTTTTCTTACAGTACAGTAATGTTACATTCATGTCAACAATTACATTATTAACATAATTTAATGAGCCATTCTCCAAATGATGAGCATCTACTTTATTTCGTTGTTGCTGTTCAGTTGTTCAGCCATATCTGACTCTTCATGACCCCATAGCATACCAGGCCCTTCTATCCTCCACTCTCTCTCAAAGTCTCTCCAAGTTCATGTTTGCTGTTCCCACAATACTATCTATCCATCTCACCCTCTGCCATCTTCTTCTCCTTTTCACTTCAATCTTTCCCAACATCAGGGACTTTTCCAATGAGTCCCATCTTTTCATCATGTGGCCAAAGTATCTATTTGACCTTCCAATGAATAATTTGAATGAATTTCTTTAAGAATTGACTGATTTGATCTCCTTGCTATCTAACGGACTCTCAAAAGTCTTCCTCAGCACCACAATTTGAAAGCATCAAATCTGAGACACTCAGCTTTCCCTACAATCCAATTCTCACAGCCATACAGCGCTACTGGAAAAAGCACAGCTTTGACTATATGGACCTTTGTCAGCAAGGTGATATCTCTCCTTTTTAGTATGCCATCCAGATCTGCCATAGCTTTTCTTCCAAAGATACACCTTAATTTCATGGCTGCAGTCACTGTCTGCAGTGATCTATGAGCCCAAGAATATAAAATCTGATACTATTTCTATCTCTTCTCCCTCTATTTGCCAGGAAGTGATGGGATCAGTTGTTAAGATCTTAGGTTTTTTTTGATGTAAAGTTTCAAGCAAGAGGTTGTCCTTCATCTTGCCAAAGTCAACCTCTTCATAGACCTTTGATCCTTTTACCTCTTGTCCTGTCTAGCAGATTTACCAAACTATCACTCCTAATTTGTAATCTTAGATCTCTCCTTACCCTATCTACTGGCTCTTTCCCTGCCTGCCTACAAATGTGTCCATGTGTCTCCCATGTTCAGGTAACTCTCACTAAATTCCACTATCACCTCTAACTTTCTCTCCTCTTCTCACCTATCTCCTTGTGATAGTCTTTTATACTAGGAGACTGAAATTCCTCTCCTTGTATTCTTCTAAAACCTCTGCAATCTGACTTCCAACTTCATCATCCAACTGAAAATGCTTCCTCTGAAGTTACCAGTGATCTTCTAATCACCAAATATAATGGCTACTCCTCAATCTTCATGCCTTTGGACCATTCTGCAGTATCTGACACAGTGGTCTACCTACTCCTAAAAAATCTCTTTTCTAGTCATTTTTTTTTTTTGCATTCCAAGTCTTCCATATTCTTCTGACCCTGTTTAACAATTCCTTTTGATCTCCTTTGTTGGATCTTCATCCATGTCATTTTCAAGGCTCTGTCTCGGGCCGCCTTCTTTTTCTTCCTTTATACTCTCTTTTGGTGATCTTATCAATTCTCCTATGTTCAATTATTATCTTTATGCAAAGGATTTCCAGGTACACATATCTGATCCTAGTCTCTTTCCTAAGTTCCAGTCTTATATCACTGTATTGGTAATTAAGGTGGGATTTTTTATTGTTTTCTCTTTAAGAATGCTAAAGTAACCAAGTACCTTTGATTTAAGTCTGGCTAGGTGCTAAGGCCCAGGCCCACACCCTTTTGCTGATTAGGTTGAAGCCTTCTGGGCCAGCCCTAAGAAAGGTATATAAACTCAAAGGTTAGCATTTTGTTTGGGGCTATCACTCACTGGAAGAGTGTTGTGTGATTTGACCAGACTCTGGGTAGCCACTGTTAAGGAGCCCCCTGGCTTGAAAACGCAGATGTTGGTGCTTCCCTGGTAACTATGTACTGAGATGTTGGACAGAAAGCTGGAAGCCTGTCTACTGGTTTGTGTTATTTGATCTGTTGATGTTTTCTGTTTGTAATATCTATTTGTATTTGCTCTGAAGTTCAGGGTGCTGGCTTTTCCCTTGAGCTAAGTGAATTATATATATTCATATTTGATTAAAGTGAGATTGTTAACCCCTCAAAGTTGCTTTCCTTAGAAAAGCAGATCAAAGAACCTGTGCTAGTAGCCCTTCTGTGTGCTGGTGTTATTGGTCTTACACAGTCACAGTAGCTGCTAGCTACATTGCTGTTACAATCACCAATTGACTATCTGACATTTGAACAGGTGTCCTATAGGTACCTTAAGCTCACTAAATCCAAATCAAAACTATTCCTCCCCCAACCTTTCCCTCTTCCAAACCTTCTATATTACTGTCAAGAGCACCAATATCCTTTTTGTGTGCCAGGTACTCAACCCTTGTGTAATCCTTGAGTCCTCAGTCAGTTACAAAAACTCTCATGTATTCAACAGCTTTCCTATACATCCTCTTTTTTCCACTCACACAGACACCACCTTAGTTCAGGTCTTCATTACTTCTCAGAGAAGTTTCTAATTGGTCTCCTTGGCTCAAATCTTTTCCAATGCAAACTCCACAAAGCCACTAGAGTGATTTTCCTAAAGCACAGGTGTGACTAGGTCATGCCCCTACTCTTTAAACTATAGTGTTTTCCTATGACCTCTAGAATCAAATATAAAATACTTTATTTGGTACTTAAAACTCTTTATAACCTAGCACATCTTACTTTCCAGTTTTTTTCTTTATTTTGTTTTACCTATTGTTCCTCCCACTACAAGCATTCCATGGCTCAACAATACTGGCCTACGTGCTACAACTCATATACTCTGCTTCATATCCCATCTCTGTGCCTTTTCACTGGCTTTCCCTAATGCCGTCTTCCACCTCTAAAAATCTCTGCCTTCAAGATTCATCTAAAATACTACCTTCTCCAAGGAGGCTTTTCTGCGGCACCCCCAACTTTAAGTGCCTTCCTTCCAAGTTTATTTTCCATATATGTTGTATGTATCCACCTATATACACATTACCTCTCCCACTAGAATATAAGCTATTTGAGTGGAACGGTTTTTACTTTTTCTTTCTATCTCCAGTACTTAGCACATACCTCTTATTATTGATTTTGAGCAATTTTTAAATGCTTCTTCAAAGTTTGTAATTCTTCTTTTGAGAACTGTTTGTTCATATGACTTACTGCTTATTCATTGGCTTTTGGGATTATATATATTGTTAGTTCTTTATATAGCTTAGATAACAGATACTTTGGGATAAAGACTTTGTCCCAATAAACTTTTCTCCCTTATCCTAATTGCACTGATTTTACACATCTATTTTATCTTTTGTGAACATCTCTTTCTATTCTTTGGCTAACAAATCCCCTAGCCATAGACAGGTATCTGATCTATCTGTCATCTAGATTTTCATGATGTGACTTTCAATATTTAGGTCAAATATCTGCTTTGTATTTACAATGCTATGTGAAAAGCATTTATTAAACACTTACTATTTACCCAACACTGTGCTGAGTATTGCAGATACAAATAAAAGTGCAAGCAAAGACAGTCCCTGCACTTAAGGAGCTTATGTTTTAATAGGGAGATACATAGGTGGTATAAAGTCTAAAACTAATTTCTGCCAAACAACTTTGCAGCAAACCCAAGAGCATTTGTCAAAAATGGGGTTCCTTCCAAAAAAATGTTACTCCCAAGTTATCAAACACCAAGTCATTGAATTCAATTGTTTCTAATTC
Source organism: Trichosurus vulpecula (assembly GCF_011100635.1). NCBI lineage: Eukaryota > Metazoa > Chordata > Mammalia > Diprotodontia > Phalangeridae > Trichosurus > Trichosurus vulpecula. Next base: position 34,182,192 of record NC_050575.1, read on the forward strand.
CTCCTTTTTTAGTCTGTTCTACTGATCTTTTTTATTTGTTTAGACCATAAATGCTTTAAAAATATATAATATAAGATCTGGAAATGTTATACTCCATTCATTTCTACTTTATTTTTTATAAACTCCCTAAAGACTCTAGATCTCATTATTCTTCCAAATTAATTTTATTATTTTGGCTAGTTCTATGTATTATTCCTTTGGCAGTTTGATTGGAATAGTACTCATTACTCATGAATACTCATGAGTATTCATTAATTTGGACAGTACAATTAGACGAATTCAGGAATGACCAATGCAAAATGATGGGGTTCTGACTTCTGCCTAGTATTTTGCCCAGCTACAGAGAGGAGGAGATTGAGTCTTTCTGACTTCTGCCGCCTTTTGCCCAGCAACAGGTGACAGCCCAGCAATAGGGGGGTGGGGGGTAAGAACGAGTCTTTCTTTTAACAGCTTACTAAGCAATGGCCTTGTGGTTTCACATATATAATGATTAGATCTTGGGCAATCAGTTTTTATAATTCCTAGAATCATTTTTCTTGCCCAAAGACCGATTCTTGAAATTGTTTTTCTTGCTAAAAGACCCTAGCCACCAACCATGCATAAAACCCACATCCATGCTCATACCTCCAACACTGCCCCCCATCAGGAAACCGTGCAAGAACCTGCATGATCTATACCATCAGCTCATGGTAAACTGCCCAGAATTTATGTATAAATATGCCTCTTTTAGTTCTGTATGCTGCTGGTCCTTTAAGAACTAAGCCCGCATTGTTGTGCGTAATAAATCTTGCTCTGACAAAGAGACAAACTTGTTCTCCGAAATTCTTTTCCAAGCAACCCCAAATCCAACCAACATACCATCACTCCTCATCACAAAAGAATAACCATTGATGATTTCATTTCAAGTTTGAAAGAGGTCTCTGTCTGCACTATGTACCTCACAGGGCTCTTTTGAAACAAGCACATTGTAACCTATAATCAGTTACATTATCTAATATTTACACAAATGGAAATTTAAAAGGTTCAAACAGCTTACGGCGTACCTTTTCAGAAATACAACATATGTGCAACAATGGGCAACCCCTAATTATCCACAACAAAAACTACTTTTAGAATAATTCACAGCTACCAACCTGCTTGTTCAATTGTCCACATTTTGCTACTATCAAAACCAATTCTGTCCTCCACTGGCACATATAAATAATTAGGAGCTCACTCCTCTAGAGTATCTTAACATTAATATAATCTAGCACCCGAATTCAAGAGGAACAAGTACCATTTTGAAGAGTCTGAGCTCTGGATTCCTTTCCCAGGTTCACATGGAAGCCTCCTCCTACTGATGGAATTTTGCCTGCACCTACAAACATAGAAATTAGAAGAAATTACTGAAGATATAAGATATTCTGTAATTCTAGTGCTATGATTTTTCCATTACATATGGTCCAATATTCTCTTAAACCACAAAAAAAAAGATTGTTGTTCAGTCATTTTAGTCATGTCCAACTTTTCATGACCCCATTTGGAGTTTTCTTGGCAAAGATATTAGAGTAGTTTACCACTTCCTTCTCCAGCTCATTTTACAGATGAGGAAACTGAGGCAAACAGGATTAAATGACTTGCCCTGGGTCACACAACTAGTAAGTATCTGAAGTCAAATTTGAACTCAGTCTTCCTGACTCCAGGCCCAACACTATACCACTTAGCTGCCTGTAAAGGTAAAAAGGTAGTTTGTAAAGTCATCTACGGAATATTCCAGATTAATCCAGGTACTATTAAGCCCAGTTAACTAGAGGATGAGTTTTTCCATTCCCAAAAGGAGCCCACTTGGGAAAAGCTGCTAGGGAATGACTTTCAATATGGTCATTCAGAGTTAGAGGCAGAGGCTTAACTTGAACCTAGGCCTTCTAATTCCTAGTCCAATGTTTTTTCTATATCATGCCATCTGGTACCATCTGGTTATCTCTCTCTCTCTCTCTGTCTCTCTCTCTCTCTCTCTCTCTCTCTCTCTCTCACACACACACATACACACACACACACACACACACACACATACACACACACACAGAATAACCATGGAATGGGTAAGAAAAACAAATGCTTCTAAAAGATTGACTTAAAAAAATCATACTTAATGCTAACTCCATCCCTTACCCTCCACTCCTCAAATACTTTGATGGCATTTGTAGTTATACACAAAATAAAATGCAAACTCTCCACCCTCTAACTGAAGGTCTACAATAAAGTTCCTCATCTTTTCAGCTTTATCTCTCACCACTGTGCTCCTCAATAAAATTCCTCTAATCTAATCAAACTGGTCTTCTCCATAGCTCCTACAATTATAAATACATTTATAGGATAACAGGATTTGACTCAGAAAATAGAACCTTATATATCAACTACTTCAGGTGTCAAAGGCATCTATGCCAGGTGTTTAGGCAAACCAACTAACTGTAAAACTCAATGCTCTAAAATTAAATAAAATGTAATAGGGAAATGTTTAACAAAATAAAATATAACAAAACACAGATAACGTTAATTTGTGGTTTTCTAAGTCAATATGTAGATCTGTTTCTATTTGACTCTGACACCATCGATCTAGGCCATAGCCCAGATTTTTACAAATGAGGAAACTAATATGCAAAGATGTTAAATGATTTACCTATGTCACATAAATGGTAAGTAGAAGGTAGAGTATTTAAATGTAGCATGCTGTTCAGTCATTTTCCATTGTGTCTGACTCTTTATGACCCCTTTTGCAGTTTTCTTGGCAAAGATACTGGAGTAGTTTGCCATTTCCTTTTATAGCTCATTTTACAAGATCAAGAAACTGAGGCAAACAGAGTTAAGTGGCTTATCCAGGGTCGTACAGCTAATAAGTGTCTGATTTGAATTCAAGAAGAAGAGTTTTCTTGACTTCAGGCCCAGCACTCTGTCCACTGTGCCACCTAGCTGCCTTCAAAACATCATATGTAATGTTCCTGGGTTCATATCCTTCGTTGTTGCTATTCAGTCATTTCAGTCATGTCTGACTCTTCATGAGTTTGGGGTTTTCTTGGCAAAGGTACTTCAATGGTTTGCCATCTCCTTCTACTCAGAGTATCTGACTCCAAATCCAACATTTCCATTCCACTATACAATATCACTCCCTCTATCTAAAATTCCTTCCCACTTTCCTTCTATCTACAAAGATGGGTGAAAACAGGAAGAATACAACCATTGTTCCCTGAAAGAATCTCCATATAGAAAACTCCCAGAAGTTTCAGAGACAAAATACAAAAATTCCAGGCCAAAGAAGAAATAACTACAAGCCGGAAAGAAAGAATGCAATTATAGGATGACACAAGACCCAGCAGCAACTACTCTAAAGGAGACAATATCTTGCAATATGATATTGTAAAAGGCAAAAGACAAAGGCTAAAATCAATGATAACTAATCCAGCAAGATGTAGTACAATCTAATGGAAAATTAACGGAAAGTCAAATGGGGGGAAAAATAGAGCCTTAATGGAACAGAGCACATTTAGACATTCCTGATAAAAAGATCAGAGCTGAGTAGAAACTTTCACAGGATTATCATAGATTTAGAGCTGGAAGAGACCCTCAGAGACCATATAATGCAACCCCCTCTTTTCAGAGTCAAGAAAAGAGAGGTTTAGTGATATCCCTAAAGTCTAATAGGTAGAAGTAAGAGTCTGAGAATTGGAACATGGATCCATGGGTCCTTTAACTTCAAATCTAGAATACTTTCCACTAAAAGACAAATAGAAACTGAGAAAGGTGAACACATTTGAGCAATTGGAAAAGATGAAATAATAAAGTATTTATAGTCTAATACAAGGAGACGATTTAAGTGTTGCATCGGAATCTGAATGTCTTCAAGGGTCACAGAAAGTGTTATGTAAGACAAATATAGAGGTGATGCCAACACTAGGCACATATCCCTTAGAGAGCAAAAGAGAGAGGGAAAGGACCCATAGGTACAAAAATATTTTTAACAACACTTTTGTTGTAGCAAAACAACAACAGCAACAAAAAAAACTAGAACCAAAGAGATACCCATTAATAGAAGAGAAACTGAATAAATTATGATTATATGAATATAATGGAATCCTATTGATACATATGAAATGATAAAAATGAAAAATTGAGAGAAACTTGGGAACACTTGAATAAGCTGATGCAAAAGTGAGCATAAGCATAAGAACTATTTACACAATGACTTTGACATTATAAAAGAAGAAAAAAGAGGGCCACTCCCTTCTTTCTTGTACTGGGCACTGAAATCCTTCAGAAGACAGATTTCTGTTTTGCTGTGATTTGGATAAACAGGTCTTCTTCATTGTGGAATTGATATCTGATATTCATAGAACAAAAAACTTTGGAAACAGCTGATCTAGTCCAGCCCTCTAATTTTACCGATGAAGAAACTGAGCCCCAGGAAATTTTGACTGACTTGCCCAATATCACACAGCTATACTAAGGAATAACCTCCTCAGCAAGAGATGGCAGCTGTGGAGAGGCAGCAGGATAGCTTGTTGACCTGAGGAGGGGATTTTCATGAAGAGTTCCTACCTGAAGGATCAATATATGGCCCTAATGCTGGAGGAGCAACAAAGGCCTGAGCCACAATGCAGAAGAGCAGAAGTTGGACTTTGCCCTCCTCTACTACTACTATACCACCACCACCACCACCACCACCACTACTATGACTGCTAGTAGCTAGGAATCTTAAATAATTCTGATAAATGGATGGGAAGACACAGCCAACCTGGGGGCCAGGAAAACCTGGTTTCAAGTCCTGCCTTTGACCTACTGACTGTGTGACGCCCCCCTCCTCCCACCTCCCTGGAGTTTACATTCTATTGTGAGTAGAGAGCAACACGTACATAGAGGCATAAATACAATGTATCTGAGACTTTAGACAATGTCTGTGTTCCTCTGAAACACTGAGGTTGAATGCCTTTTAAAAAACCACTTTATTGTCTGTTTTTTAACATTCTTTTCTTTTCAGATTTTGAATTCCAAATTCTCTCCCTCCTTCCCACATCTATTGAAAAGGCAAACAATATATCATTTATACCTGTGAAATCATGCAAAACATTTCCATGCTAGTCATATTTTTCAAAAAAGCAAGAAAAATAAAGTGAGAAAATGATACTTCCAAAAAAAAAAAAAAGAAGAAAAAAAAGCTTTAAAAGTCTTAAGAACTCTGATCCAGGCAATGACTGATCATCATTCCAGAAGATTTATGGTGAAGCATGACTCCCAGCTCTTGGTGTAATAATAATGGACTGGAAGTGCAGAATGAGACAAACATTTTCACACATGACCAATATAACAAAAATTTCTTAGAGGAAGGAAGAGAAGGAATAGAGGTTGGGGGGGAGTAGATAAGAAGAGGGAACTGGAGAAAGGCATCCAAGATGCCAAGCATAACTGAACTTCAATTCAGGCACTGAAAGATTTAGCAGACCAGATTGGTAAACTACTGTCTGATTAAGAGCGCATTGGTAATGGGACTGGTACTATCAGATGAGAAGAGCAGTCAGATATCCAGCAGTCAAAACAGGTAGATGAGATGAGCAGTGTTATGAAATACTAGAGAGAAGAGAGTATCAAGAAGAGGATGACTGGCAGTTTCAAAGGTTGCAAAGAGGTTAAAAAAAAGATAAGGATTAAGAAAAGACCACTGGATTTGGCAATCAAGAGATCATTTGTAACTCTGGAGAGAGCAATTTCAGTTGAGTGAAATCAGAAACCAGACTGCAGAGAGCTAGAAAAGAGGAAAGGATGTAAAGGCACAGCCTCTCAAGGCATTTAGCCACAAAAGAGAAAATGATCACGAGCAGGGGAAAGCGTATCAAGTATGTTTTTTTAAAGATGGGGGGAGACATGGATGTCTTTGTATCAGTAAAAGATTGAGAGTTGAGAGAGAGCAATTAAAATTTACTATGAGTAGGGAAGATGAGAAAATCTGCAGAAAACAGGAGAGAATGGGCTTACTTGTACATGTTTGCCTTGGCAAGAAGGGCCATCTCTTCATATGAAACACAAGTGAAGGAGGAGATAGCGGCAGAAAGCATCTGAATGAAGAACAGTGTAGTAAAGGGTACCCTCAGAGAATGGCCTCAATTTTTTCAATGAAATATGAGGAAAGGTTCTTAGGTGAGAGGGTGTTGGGAGGGGGAGCTACAGGAGGTTTGAAAAGGGATGGAGAAGTTTGGAAAAGTCACTGTGCTTAAGGGGGATACTGATATCACTTTAGAGAGATGTAAACTTATTGCCTTGTCCCAACAAGACTCCAGATGAGATTATTTTGCATAAACTTGCAATGGATCCAGTCAGCACGGTTCTGTGATTTTCTCCAGTTTTTTATGCAGTAGTATATGGATAGGAGCAAAGGGACTGGATAAATAATCCAATATAGTATTTGGAAAAGAAAGATCTTCTACCAGATGAAGAGGCAAGGGACTCCAGAGAAGAAGAAAGAGTAATGTTGAACTGTTTCACTAAAGGAGTCAAGAAGGGGAAGTGAAGAGAGAGTCCTGGGGGTGATGGCCTTGGAAAGAATGGAGGGGTGCTAGAACTGGAGGGCATGATGAGGATAAAGAACAGGGTTTGGAGTTGCAAGGTAGAGAGAACAGTGGAATGACCCAACGGATTATGATCAGATAAAGGAATTTCAGAGGTCATAAACATGGATGTGGAACACATGAGTATTGGAGCAATCAGTCAAATCATTATTCTGTGTATAAATCAGTTAATTCCACCAACATTTACACCAAGTATCTGCTACTACACACACACATACTCACTGGACTAAGCACAGTAAATAGAACAGAAAAAGAAGAGGTGGTACTTGTCCCCAAAGAGTTAGCTATACACACACGAATGTAAACAACTAGGATCAATTGCAAAGCAGCAAGTGTGAGAAAGGTGAATACAGTGCTGAGGAGATACTAGGAATGATTATCATAAGACAGTTAGGGAAGTTAACTCTTAATTGGACTTTTTAAAAGTACTAAAAAGAAGTTAGCTTGATTAACTGTATTCTCTATTTGCCTAACTCCCTTCTTCTCAACAGATTCCCAATCTACAACTTCCTCAAGCATGGCTAATTTTTCTCAGTTTAATGACTCTAAAAAGCCTGCCTGTTTCGTGAGGTCATAGCCAAAATATTTCTCTCTTCCAGTAATGAATGGCTTACCCTCAATTGAAAGAAAAGTACATAAAACATTTCCACTTCTAGATTCTTTATCTAGATTCCTAGAATCTAAATAAAGTAGCAAATAACCTGATACTTATGTAGGCTTTTTAAGATTTGCTTATCACTTGGCAGGCAGCTAGGTGGCTAGGGAAGATGAGAAAATCTGCAGAAAACAGGAGGGAAAAGGATTACTTGTACATGTAGAAGGGTTTGCCTTGGCAAGAAGGGTCATCTCTTCATATGAAAACACAAGGGAAGGAGGAGATAGCGGCAAAAAGCATCTGAATGAAGAAGGTGGCACAGTGGATAGAGTGCCAGGTCTAAAGTCACAAGACTTATCTTCCTGAATTTAAATCTGGCCTCAGACACTTATATTAGCTGTATGACCTTGGGCAAGTCACTTACTCCTGTCTGCCTCAATTTCCTCACCTGTAAAATGAGCTGGAGAAGGAAATGGCAAATCATTCCAGTATCTCTGCCAAGAACACCCCAAATGGAGTCACAAAGAGTCAGATACAACTGAAAATGAAACAATAGTAACAATGCCTTGGCATACATTGTTTCAACCCTGTGAAAGCACTACTATCCCTATTTTACAGATGAGGAAACAGGTTCAGAGAGATTCAGTGATGTGCTCAAGGTACCAAGGCTAGTGTCAGAGTTGTAATATGAACCTGGGTACTTCTGACTCCAAACACAGCACCCTATCCACTATGATAGTCTGCCTCTCAATAACATCGAAATTTCCACCCCACATGACACACCTACCAGCTTAGCCCTGAACCTCAAGACTAATCATTCTGTACTACAACACCTGGCTAGAATACAGGATCCATGAATGGATTCTAAGTCTGAAAAGGTAAGTTGGAATCAGATCGTAAAGAGCTTTAAATGCTTTTTGTAATTGTTAAATTTTCAATGTGAACATTTATACCTCAGAAATTGGCAAACCTACAAAACAAGGCTTGACTTGTTTTATTGACTAGGCTGAAGAAAGTGATGGAAAAATGTTAATAATGCCCACTGAACTTAAAAGTTTGTGCAGCCACACATTTTTTTCAAAAAGTCAGACAGATTTTTACTAGCACATTCGTAGATCTAACTCATATAACAAAAGCTCTCGGGGGCAGGAGGGAGGGGAAGAGAGAGGTCGCTCAGTTTTTAAGACTGTAAAGTGATCCTGAGCCCACAAAGTTTGAGAACAGCTGCCGTACACCACGCGGCCTCCGAAATCACCACGCGGCCTCCGAAATCACCACGCGGCCTCCAAAATCTGCGAGCTGTGGAATGCACACATGCACTCCTCCTTTCCTGCTTTGGCTGGAGCTGCTCATAGCGTATTCCCCAGTGCAATGTTCTGTCTCCCCTTTTTTTCCAGACCCAGCTCAAGTCCATCGAGGAACAATGTATTTGACTTCCGTTTTATTCCAATTTAGGGTGATTCCATAATGATTGTTAGCAATTATTAGTGATATATAAATCTAGCTAAATTAATATTAGTACAAGAATTACATACATTAATATATATTTTACATATATCTAAGGATAATTGATAAAATATTCTTTCTTATAAAAGGCATCAAACTTTAAACTACAAGCTACAAGTTCACTGTTCAATGGTCACTAACCTGTTCACTTACCTAACCACAAGAATGTTGACTCTAGTCTTTTAGGTGTGAATGCATGACCAAACCCAGAGTAAGTGGGATATCTTGACGTGATATGGAAGGTCCCTCAATTTATTTTTGTTTCTCCAGACTACCCTCTTTCTCAACATGAGGAAGGGCCCATCCTATGACCAATTAGCAGAGATAACCCTTGCCTTGAGAAACCTGTGACTACCCATGCTGAAGCATCGTTTGTGGCCTCCTGAAGGGTCGAGAGCAAGATCTATCAATCGATAACATTCTGTATTTTATTTTGCCTCTTCTAAGTGCCTGGGTATCAAGTCCTATAACAACAAGGCCCTGGGGAGAAGGGGCATCTTAGATCATGAGTTAAGATCTGAGGTCCCCATTCACTGAAGGGGTCTGGTAATTAAATTGGAGCTCTGCCTCAGTGGTTCTTCTTGCAGACTGCACAATTTTGGACACCACACTAGAGTCCTGCCTGCCCTAATAAAGTTTTTAGGAGTTACACATATCATCTTTCAAAATAGAAATGTAAATAGTTAAACTTTATTGAGTCTTTTGTGATTTCTCTTTCATATTTACTTTTTTATGCTTCTCTTGAGTCCTGTATTTGAAAGTCAAATTTGCTATTTCTCTCTGGCCTTTTCATCAGGAATGTCTAAAAGTCCTCTATTTCATTAAATATCCATTTTTTTTTCCACTGAAGAATTAACTCAGTTGTGTTCAGTATACTTGGATGTAATCCCAGCTCCTTTTCCCTCTAGAATATCATATTCCAAGCCCTCCACTCCTTTAACATGCAAGTTGTTCAATCTTGTGTGATCCTGACTATGGCTGAATGGTATCTAAACGGTTCCTTCCTAGGTGCTTTTTGACCTGGGAGCACAGAATTTGGCTATTATATTCCTAGAGTTTCCATTTGGGAGCTCTTTCAGGAGGTGACTGGCAGACTCTTTCAATTTATTTTGGACCCTCTGATGCTAGGATATTAGGGTAGTTTTCCTTTATAATTTCTTGAAATATGATGTCTAGTACCTTTTGTTGACCATGGTTTTCAGGTAGTAAAATAATTCTTAAATAATTTCTCCTCAATCTATTTTCTACTTCAGTTGGTTTTCTGATGAAATATTTCATATTTTCTTCTATTTTTTCATTCTTTTGACTTTGTTTTATTATTTCTTGATGTATTTTGGAATCACCATCTTCCCCTTGCATAATTCTAATTTGTAAGGAATTATTTTCTTTAGTGAGCTTTTCTACCTCTTTTCCATTTGGCTAAATCTACTTTTTAAAGAAACTTCAGTGAAGTTTTCATACATGAAATTTTGTACCTCTTTTTCTATTTGGCCAATTCTATTTTTTAAAATGTTACTTTCTTCAATATTTTTTGTCCCTCTTTTACCAAACTGTTAATTGTCCTTTCATAATTTTCTTGCATCACTCTCATTTCTTTTGCCAATTTTTCTTCTACTACTCTTTGATTTGTAAAATCATTTTTTAGTTTCCAAAAATTCTCATTGGACTTGTGTCCAATTCACATTTTTCTTTGAGACTTTGCTTGTAGTTGTTCTGACACTGTTGCCTTCTTCTAAGTTTGTGTCTTGACCTTCTCTGCCAGCATAGTTGCTTTTAATGGTAAGTTCTTTTGCTGTTGTTTGCTTATTTTTCCAGCCTATTTCCTGACTTTGAATTTTATGTTAAAGTTGGGTTCTTTTCACCTGGGGTTGGGGAGCTGTCCCAAGACTCAGGTTTTTTTTTCAAAATGGTATCTTCAGAGCTAGTTCTGGGGGTTTGGAAGTTTTTGGCTTTTTCAACAGGAAAGATGTGGTCATGATGTGGTCATCCCTTGAGGATCAAAGTGGTACTGCTCCTTAGGGCCCCAGCTCCCTTGGCATGAAAGTAATATGGCTCCTCAGGGCCCCTACTCCTTTGCAACCACGAGTACTACTGTTCCTCAGGACCCTGATCCCTCTTGACCCAAAGTGCTGCTCTCTGCCCTTGACTGTGACCCAGAAATGGGTAATGCATAATAAGTTTGCCAAAAAGCACTCTGTCCTACACCTAGTGCTAGCACAAGGGTCCCCTGTACTCTCTATAAGACCAGTTGTCCAATCACCTTATCATCCCTAGACTGAGAGTTCCCAAAGCTTCAGCTGCTGCTGCTATAACTGCCTCCAATGCCCACAGCTAGCATTGTCATTAAATGGGCTCCAGGCCAGTCCCTGTTGTAGTGTCATAGATTTCTTCCTCCAATCTCCTAAGTTGTCTTGTGCTGGAAAAATATCTCACCCCAACCTATTGTTGGCTCTGCTGCTCCAGAATTTGATTTGAAGCATTATTTTGAAGTTGCTCAGAGGGCAATGTCTTTCTCTTGACTACCCACCACACACTGCTTTAACAGCACTTTATCCTACATTACCCCCTGGCAATCTAGGAAAGTGGCATTATTAGTATTATCATTGCCCTCATTTTACCGAGACTCAGACAAGTCAACTGACTTGCCCAGATCACAAAGCAGGATCCAAACCCAGGGTTCTCTCGACTCCAAATCCTGATATTTCTCAATTACAAATGAGTTATCCCATTCAATGCAAGAGTTACTAAACATCTACATGGGCAAGGCTAAGCTGTTGAGATAAAAAATGAAAAATTACACTGTCCCTAGACACTTTATGAGCCTAATCTAGGAAGGAAAATGGGCCCTATTCAGATGAAAGACATTTCATAAAGATAAATGTAAAATTTAATACTTGGGTGCAAGTATAGGATGAGGAAGGCATGACTAAACTATAAATTAAGATGAGAGTTTTAGTGAAATATAAGCTCAATACAAATCAACAGTGAATGTGGCAATCCAAAAAAAAAATCAATTCAATCATAGTGTAGAAGCATATTTATAAATAAAAAGTTTATTTGGAAAACTGGCCTAATAAAAAGCTCTTTACCTCCCAGTTTGAAGGTTAAGAAAGACCAGGACATTTCATTAAATAAATGAATAAAGAGTAGTAATCAAAAACATACTGATGATGATGATGATGAGTCCAGAGGCAAATACAGATCTTCCTAGGTAGCTAGGTGACTCCACAGATAAAGCACTGGACCTAGAGTCAGGAAGACCTGAGTTCAAATCTAGCCTCAAACTAAATAACTGTATGATTCTACACAAGTCACTTAACTTCTACTGCCTCAGTCTCCTCCACTGTAAAATAGGGATAATAATAACACCTACCTCCCAAGTTTGTTATGAGGAGCAAATGAGATAATATTTGTAAAATGCTCAGCATAGTGCCTGGCACTTAGCCCTATATAAATGCTTATTCTCTTCCCTTGCCTTTCCTTCCTAACTCCAAGTCTGGCACTCCATCCACTAAGCTACTTACCTATCCACCTAGCCACTAAGTTTAACAGAGTGCATCTTATTGCCTTTCCCTGTCCAGTAGTTAACCCAGAATATAGCTCCATCTAAAGGCAATCTCCTCCCTCCCATTCTGGAAGTGGTCCCTTTCATGGGAAGAACTCATTCAAAGGGAGGCACTCTCACCACTCCACATGGAATTTAGAAGACATGTGGGAGGAAACACATTTATTCCTGGAAGAAAGGGACTGAGATATGGCCATTCAACTAGTTTGAATGCTAGCCAGTATAACTGGTGTTAGCTACTTTCTTGGATTCCTGTATTACCTAAAATTATCTAGAAGCAGAGATACTTTGAAGGGCATGGGGAAAATGCAATTTTGGACATCTCTCCAAGTCAGAAATGACTTGGAATTAGACTAATCTTAAATTAAATAAAATTGTCTCTGGAAGACTGGTGACTAAATGCAGGTGACAGTATTAATATTTTTTTCTTCAACAACAGGCATCAAGAAAAGAAGCATAGTGAGCAGAACAAGAGAGGTGAGAACACCATTGTACTCTCCCCTGGTCAGACCAAACAAGTAGTATGTGAAATTTCAGTTCTGGATACATTTTAAGAAAGACAGTGACAGACCTGATCATATATGTAGGACAAAGACCAGAATGGTGAAAGGGGCTTAAGATGCTGTCATACTAGGATCCACTGAATAAGCTGGGGATGTTTAGCCCAGAGAAAAGAAGACTTAGGAAAAATATAATAGTTGTTTTCAGTGTACTGAAACACTGTCATGTGGAAGAGAGATTAGTCTAATCTATTAGATCAGTTTTCTATTAGAAGAGAGGTAGAACATAAAAGAATTTAACTCTCAGAACCCTTCAAAAGTAGACTATTTCTGGGGAGGGAAAACTTCCTGGAAGGGATAACCTCTGATCTCAGTCTTAAACCGAGAGAATTTCAACAAGCAAAAATACAAGGGAAATACATTTCAAGTCTAGAAAATATACAATTATAGTGTGGTGGGAGAAGATAAGACCAGGTTAAATTGTGCAGTTTGGATAAACTGTAGAGTGTGAGAAGGAGAACAGTGTTAAAATAAGGTTGGAGGTCCTCAAATTAAGGAACCGAGATTTTATTCAAGAGATAACTGGGAGTCAATGAAGGTTTCTGGGAAGAAGATAGTCAATCTGTAAGTCAGTCATTTTTTAATGCTCCTACTATGTGCCAGTCACTGTGCTAAGTGCTAGAATACAAACAAAAGGCAAAAAACAGTCCCTGCCCACAGGGAGTTAATAATCCAAGCAGAGAGAAAACATGCAAACAATTATGTATACCAGAGTTGTCCAAAATGTGTCCCAGAAGGCTGATGCGGTCCTGCAATGGGATTTATGGGGCCTACCTACAAGCACAGAAATTTACATAAATGTTTTAGTAAAGGAAACCAAGCTACTGCAGAGCTGTCACTAAAATGGCAAATCAAAATATATTGTCTATTGTTTTGATGAAAGTCTAAAGTTGGACGGGCCTGATGTACAGGATAAAGAGTAATAATAAAACCTCCATACAGGTTAAATAGGAAATAATCAACAGAGGGAAGGCACTAGAATTAAGAGGAATTGGGAAGGGTTTCCTAAAGAAGGTGGGATTTTAGATGGTACTTGAAGGAAGCCAGGGAAATCAGAAGGTGGAGAAGAGGAGGCAGAATATTCCAGGTATGGGGGACAGCCAGGGAAAATGCCTGAAACTGAGAGATCAAGTGTCTCATTATGGAAACAGGAAGAAGGTGTGTGTCAGTGAACTGAAGAGTATGTGGCAGGGAATAAGGTGTGTACAAAGACTGAAAAGGCAGGGGCAGCTAGGTTATGAAGAGTTTTGAATGTCAAACAGAGGATTTTGTATTTGAAGACCTCAGACCAATGGTACACTAGGGCCTAGTATGTCTCCTAAGTAAAGGCTGTTAAGAGCCAAGGTGGAGCATTTTTTGTCTGCACAGGGGCTCTAACACTTCCTGCATCTTACTCATAGTCAAGCTCCTCAGGTGAGAAAACTTCAGATCTCAGGCACACGAATGCGCAGAGCCTTCCCTCTCCCGCTGGTTTTAACACATCTCCTAAGGAAATGCTGCTGGAGCCGAGCCAGACATCTTCCATCAGTCACTTGCATCTGTATCAGTACAAGGCATTTTCCACCTCCTGCTGCCAGCCCAATCGCCCAAGGGGAGTTCATTTTTCACTTACCTTGGTAATATACTTTTCAGGGACGTACACATAGATGATGAACTTGATGCATGCACTGCCAGAGCTAGCTCAGTGTTTGAAAGGCTCCAAAGGAAAGTGTGAGAGAGAAGAGGTTACTAGGCTGCCTACCAAACTGAAGGGCTACAGAGTCGTTGTGCTGACTTCATTACTGTATGCCTGCGAAACCTAGACAGTATACCAGCACCATGCCAGGAAACTGAATCGCTTCCATTTGAATTGTCTTAGGAAGATTCTGAAAATCACCTGGCAAAATAAAGTACCAGACACTAAGGTCCTTTCTCAAACTAATCTGCCAAACATTCAAACTCTGCTGCAGAGAACACGACTCTCTGCTGGCCATGTTGTTTGAATGCCAAATGTACACTTGCCTAAAAGACTATTACATAGAGAACTCACAGAAGGCAAGCACTAACATGGTGGTCAGAAGAAGCAATACAAGGACACTCTCAAGGTTTCTCTAAAGAACTTTTGAATTGATTGCAAGACATAGGACACACTGGCAAAGGACTGCCCAGTATGGTGTACCCACATCAAAGAAGGTGCTGTGCTCTATATGCAGAGTGGAACTGAAGTAGCTCAAAAGAAACATGGGATGCACAAATTTAGAGAATCTACCCCAAATGTTCACAGGAACTATCTGCCCCCAACCTGTGGTATAGCATTCTAAGCTTGTATTGGTCTGATCACCCACAGTTGGATACACTGTAACTGGACTCTAACATAGTAAGTCATTTTTGGTTCTCTTCAAGGATGAAGGACAATAACCAACCAATCAACCAATCTGCCACCAAATCAAAATCCTGGTAGCTGTTGTCTACAGATCGCCAGGTCCCTATCCTTACTTCCTCAACAAATTCAGTATCTGACTCACAATTTTTCTTTCCTCCCAAACTCCTGCCCTCATAGTAGGGGACTTCGATATACATATTGATATAGTTACCTCAAATATCCTATCCACTCGGTTTCTCAACCTACTCATCTCCCACGAGCTACTTCTCCACCATGCACATAGATAGTCATAGCCTTGGTTTTTTTCTATCACCCACAAATGTACCATTTCCATCTTCAAGAATTCTGAAATCCTCTTATCCAAACATAATCTATTGGCTTTTTACCTCTCCTTCTGTCTTCCCTTATGTAACCCTACTCTTCAACTTCACCATGACCACCAATCCCTTGACCTCTCAATTCTCTCCCAGGCCATCTCCCCTCCACTAGCCACTCTCTCCTCTTCTCCCCATCTTGACTCCTTGGTGAGAAAATTCAACTCTATACTGTCCTCCTTTCTTGAATCCCTAGTCCCCTTATCACATCACCCATTACACCCAACCAAGCCTCAGCCTTGGATTACTTCCACGATCTGTTGCCTTTGTGCCTACACACATGCCAGTAAATGAAGGTGGAAAAAATTACACAACCCTTCTGACTGGGTACACCACAAATTTATGTTTCACAACTTTAACTAGCCCTCACTGCTGTTAGGCAATCCTACTATACCTCCCTTATCAAATCACTATCTCACTCTCCATAGCAGCTCTCAAATCTCCCATGACTCTCCCTCCCTGCCCCCTCTCAGCTGAGAATTTTGCCTCATGTTTTACAGAAAAAAATTAGGCCATTTGCCATGAATTCCCTCTTTTTCTCTCTTCCTTATCTCTTATCACTCAGATGCCACCTGTAACAACAATGCTGTTTGCTGCTACTGTGGCTGTGTAAGACCAATAGCACCAGCACACAGAAGGGCTGCCAGCACAAGTTCCTTGATCTGCTTCTCTAAGGAAAGCAACTTTAAGGGGTTAACAATCTCACTTTAATCAAACATACATATATCATTCACTTAGTTCAGGGAGAAAAGCTAGCACCCTGAACTTCAGAGCAAATACAAATAGAAATTGCAAACAGAAAATATTAACAGATCAAATAATACAATTCAACAGACAGGCTTTGTCTGATCAAGACATCACATACATAGTTACCAAAAAGAGAAGCACCAACACCTGGGTTTTCTTCAAAGCAGGGTGGGGGCTCCAACGGCTATCCAGAGTCTCCACACCAACACTCTTCCAGTGAGTGAGAGCGCCAAACAAAATGTTAACCTCTGAGTTTTTATAGGCTGTTCAGGGCCCAGAAGGCTTCACACCTAATCAGCAAAAGGGTGTGGGCCTGAGGCTTTGCACTTAGTAAGACTTAATCAAAGGTACTTGATTACTTTAGCATTCTAAAAGAGAAAAGGTTAAAAAAAAAAAGTCCCACCTTAATTAACATTACACCATCTACCACTTTCTCCTCCTTCACATTTGATATGAAGTATCCCTTACTCCTGTACTTGTTCAAGTGATCCCATTCTATCCTGTCTCCTCCAAATAGATTGCCTCCTCCATTATCCCTGCTATACAACTTTTTTCGATCTCTCTCTCTCTCTGTGTCTCTCTCTCTCTTCCCCCTCCCTCTCTCTCTCCCTCTCCCTCCCTTCCTCCCCAGACTTATTTTCTACTGCCTATAAAAAATACCTCCCCTATCCTGAAAAAAAATTCACTTCATCCTTCCATCCCAGCTAACAATATTTCTCTTCTGCCCTTTGTAGCCAAACTGCTTGAAAAAGCGGTGTACAATAGATGTTTTCACCTTCTCTCCTCTTGTACTCTCTTCTTAACCCCTTACAACCTGGCTTCCAGCTGCTCTCTCCATAGATAACAATGATCTCTTAGTTGCCAAATCCAATAACCTTTTCACAATCTTCATTCTCATTGACTTTTCTAATGCCTTTGACACTGCTGATCGATCTCTCTCTCTCTCTCTCTCTCTCTCTCTCTCTCTCTCTCTTCCTTGATGCTCTCTTCTCTCTGGTTTTATTTTTTGGGATGCCACTCTCTCCTGGTTTTCTTCCTACCTGTCTAACCACTCCTTCTCAGCACAGCACCTGGCACATAGCAGGCACTTAACAAATGTTGACTGATTGACTGATTGATCCTGGAGGTGATAGGGAGCCAGTGGAATTGATTTAGTACTTACTCACTGACATGATCAGACTTGCAGCTTAGGAAAATTACTTTAGTGACTGAATGAAGAATGAACTGGAGCACAGAGAGACCAAACAATAGGTTTAGGTGTGAGATGAGGGCCTGTACCAAGGTGTTGGCTGCATCAGAAAAAAAGAGGCAAATCTGAGAGATTTTGCAAAGGGGAAATCAACAGGCCTTGGCCACAGAATTTGATAGGAGTAGTGACAGATAGTAAGAAGCAGAAGACAACACTAGGTTACAAGCCTGAAGGACTGAAAGATTAGTGGTGCCTTACACAGTAATATGAAAAACTGGAAGGGATGAGGATTTGAGGAGGAAGAAAATGAGTTCAGTTTGAGACATGCTAACTTTTTGATGCCTACAAGACATCAAGTGTGAGATGTCTAACAGGTAATTGGAGATGCTAGTCTAGAAATCAACAGAGAAGTTGGGGCAGGATGGGTAGATTTGAGAATCATCAGCATAGAGATGGCAATTAAATTCATGGAACCTGATGAGATCACCAAGTAAAATATTACAGGGGAACAGAAGAGGGCCCAGGACAGAGCCTTGAGATGCAGCATGACCTGGATAAAGGTCCAAAAAAGGACACTGTGAAGGACAAAGAGGATCAGAAACCTAGAGAGAAGAGAATATCAAGAAGAGAGTTGACCAGTGTCAACGGTTGCATGGAGACCAAGAAGAATGAGAATTGAGAACTGGCTTGCCTAGGCAGTTAAAAAAAAATCATCAAGAGTAGCTTTTTCAGTCTTGTACATTAGGGAAATTGCTGTATTTCATCAGCATTTTAAAAATAGATTAGAAAGGGGAGAAAAGAGAAACAATTAGGAGACTATCACAATATTATAGGTAAAAAATAGGGATAGAATTTTAAATAAAAAGGATTAGAAAAGAATACTTCTGGAAAGATGTGTGACAAGGGCTTAGGAACATCAGAATTGATTCCTACTTAGGCAGAAGTATATCTTGTTCTGAATGGCCCTAAATATTTCTCTAATTTGGCCAAGATCACTAACTTATTTTTCTATGTATAATATTTTCCCTTTATCTTCATCTCTTCACTATGATCAGCCATCACTTTTCTTCCCGCACAGCTCTAGTCAAAAATTAATCAAAGCAGGGCAGCTAGGTGGCGTAGTGAATAGAGCACTGATCCCGGAGTCAGGAAGACCTCAGTTCAAATCTGGCATCAGACACCCGACGCACTAGCTGTGTGACCTTGGGCAAGTCATTTAACCCCAATTGCCCCACCTTCCTCCCTCCAGAAAACAAACAAAAAAAATTAATCAAAGACAATTTAGAGAGACTTAAATATTTGTCCTCACATATTGTAAGGGTTTCTCAGTTATTGCAATATGTGGCTCTCAGGCACAGCAACAAGAAACCCTAAAATCAAATATTTCACATTCTTAAATCTTTCAAAACTTACTTCAGTTCTTCAGTAATCCCTTTTCATCAGCCAATAGACCTCCTTGATATAATAAAACTGTACACAGAAAATCCATCACATTCCTTTGCTGCAGAACTTTGTTGATATTTTTTCAGTGGCATTGCTCTCTTGCTCTTGTTACATTACTATTTTTTTTCCATTTCACTGTTAAGGTCATATGACTGCGACCATATCTTAGTTTTAACTACTCATTCGGCAACTATTTACTGAGCCTCTTGTATAATACCAAAAACAAAACAAAAAACCACGAATGAGATAGTTACTGATTCTTGCCCTCAAGGAGTTCAATTACTTGGGTGAATTATATGTTTACACAATACTATAATACAAGGTAATTCCTTTGAGGGCCTACACAGAGGTACAAAATGCAACAAGAGTTGCAGAAGTGAAAGACATCTCATCCAGCTAGAAAACAGTATTTAGTTAAGATGAGAAGAGATACAAAGTTTAGCTAAGACAAGGAGACAAGCACTTAAATATTTGTTGAGTTGAATTTTGGATAGACTAAGTTGAAACGAGGAGGACATTTTAGTCAGAGTAAAGCCTGAAGAAAGGCACAAGAGGTGTTACTTAGCAACACTTCAACTAACTCTGACCTGACTACATAAAAGAAAAGGGAAAAAACACCAATATCTTTAGCCATGATAGGATGTATCCTGATATGATGTTTGGTAATAATGCAAATGGAATCAAACTCCTAGAATCAACACCCCCGGCCCAGAGTGATTTATGCTAGCCCAGCATTTCTTACAAATGCATTTTAATAATTTCCTTTTGTTTTATGGACAGAAATTTTAAAACAACTTCAGAGACCTAGGAGTGAAATAGCTATATAGTAATTTCACACATGGTTGTGTTTTACCAATTAATTGACTACTCCACAAATATCTGTATTTACTGGAAGCCCAATATTATTAAAATTGTTTATATGTGGCATCTAAGCATTATAAACTTCTCTGAGTGAAGCTAAAGTGTGAATAAAGTGAAAAAGAGATAAGAACATTCTTTCATCTAACTAAAATATATTTATTTGCAACAGTGATCTTAATACAAAAAAAAAAAAAAAAACTAAGAAAGGTTATCTTTTACAATTGTGAGCAATGAAAGAATTTTAACCGGACATAGAATTACAGAATTTAAGATATAATCCAATCATCAATGAATGGAATCCCTACTATAACATAGCAAATAAGTGATCACTCTTTGTACTTAGTTTTAGCATTACAAAGCCAAAGCCCACACTTGCTTAATTACTTTAGTATTGCAAAAATTGGTGGCAGTAGAGGGATATTTAAAAAATGCTATTCTGTGGCACCAGAATTGTGAGGGCTGCTACACAGAAGAGAAACTCCCTTAGAAGCAATCCCATAGGACTGATATTCCAAACACAAATAAAAAAATTCCATTATATAAAATTTAAAAGGTTCTACATAAACAAGGTCTAAAACAGGGTGTCTATGTGGGGTGGGGGGGAGGGTCATATTATTGATCATGTTATTCTGGTCATATTGATCATATTATTCTGGAAAACAATTTGGAATTATGTAAATAATAAAAGCCACTTTGTTATTTATATCCTTTGACCCAGAAATCCCATTACTGAGACTACATCCCAAGAAGGTTATTTGATAACAAGGCTTATATAAGCAAAAAAAACATTCATAGCAATATTTTTACAACAAAATCTAGAAGCAAAATGAATGTTATACTGTGCTCATATCCTGCCTCTGATCTTTTTTACTTCAGTAACTTTGGGTAAGGCACCTAACCCTCCTAGGCCTTCTCCTTTTCCTCATCTGTATAATGAGAAGTTGGACTAGGAATAACCCTTTTCTTCATCTGTAAGATGAGGAAGTTGGGCTATATCGGGGCTTCTTAATCTTTCTTGTGTCATGGTCAAAGACTGGTGAAACCTAAGGACCCCCTTCTCAGGATGTTTGGTTGTTGTTTTTTTAATTCATAATTGAGCTAAGAAATGAGTGGTGGATCAGTGGAACAGATTAGGTACACAATACACAGTAGTAAAAGACCATAGCAATCCAGTGTTTAATAAATGCAAAGATACAAGCTCTTGGGGTAAGAACTCAACATTTGACAAAAATTGCTGGGAAAACTGGAAAGCAGTTTGGGAGAAACTAGGCATAGACCACCTTCTCACACTGTATACCAACATAAGGTCAAAATGGATAAATGATTCAGACACAAAGGGTGATAACATTAAGTAAATTAGGGGAGCATGGAAAAATGTATTTATCAGATCTACGGATGACAAGAAAAGAGCTTACGACCAAACAAGAAATAGAAGGGACTACAAAAAGTAAAACAGATAATTTTGATTACATGAAATTAAAAAGCTTTTGCACAAACAAAACTAATATGGTCAAAATGAGAAGGAAAACTGGAAACTGGTGAAAAAAATTTTATGGCAAGTTTCTC
Source organism: Trichosurus vulpecula (assembly GCF_011100635.1). Lineage (NCBI taxonomy): Eukaryota > Metazoa > Chordata > Mammalia > Diprotodontia > Phalangeridae > Trichosurus > Trichosurus vulpecula. The sequence goes on from NC_050575.1 coordinate 34,203,553, forward strand.
TGATAAAGGCCTCATTTCTCAAATATATAGGGAAGTAAGCTGAATTTATAAAATAAGAGTTATTTCCCAGTTGATAAATGGTCAAATGAAATGATCAGGTAGTTTTCAGAAGAAGAAATCAAAGCTATCAGTTATGTTGTTCAGTTGTTTTCAGTCATTTCCAACTCTTTGTGAATCACATTTGGGGTTTTCTTGGCAAAGATGTCGGAGTGTTTTACCATTTCAGTCTCCTGCTCATATTACAGATGAGGAAACAGAGGCAAATAGGTTTAAGTGACTTGCCCAGGGTCACACAGCTACTAAGTACCTGAGGCCACATTTGAACTCAGGAAGATGAGGCTCACTGCATTACCTAGCAGCCCAAAGCTATCAAAAGTCATGTAAAATGTTCTAAATCACTACTGATTAGAGAAATGCCAATTTAAACAACTCAGAGTCTGCCTCAAACCTATCAGATTGGTTACCATGATAAATGCTGGAGGGGATATGGGAAAATTAGGACACTAATACACTGCAGGTAGAGTTGTGAACTAACCCAACCACTCTGGAAAACAATTTGGAACTATGCCCAAAGGGCTATAAAACTGTGCATACCCTTTGACCCGGCAAGACCAGTACTATGAAAGAAAACGGAAAAGGACCAATAGTTACAAAAATACTAATAGTAGCTCTTTTTGTGGTGGCAAAGAATTAGATGCCCATTAACTGGGGAACAGATGAACAAGTTGTGGTATATGGGATTATGACGGAATATTATTGTGTTATAAGAAATGATGAGCAGAATAGTTTCAGAAAAACCTGGGAAGAGTTATATGAACTCACTCAAAGTGAGAAGAAACAGGAGAATATTGTACACATTAACAGTAATAATGAAAGGATGATCAACTGTGAAAGACTTAGCTACTCTGATCAAGACAATGATCCAAGGTAAATTGCTTTTTTATTTTTATTTATTTCCCCAATTACATGTAAAAACAATTTTCAACATTCTTTAAAAAAATTTTTGAGTTCCAAATGCTCTCCCTCCTCTCTTCTCCCACCTCCATTGAGAAAGCAAGCAATTTGATATAGGTGATACAGGTGCAGTCATACAAAATATATTTCCATGTTAGTCATACCGTGAAAGAAAACAGACCAAAATAACAAAAAAAATTTTAAAAAGTAAAGAAAAAGTATGCTTCCATCTGCATTCAGACTCCATCAGTTCTTTCGCTGGGGATGGATGTCATTTTTCACCATAACTCCTTCAGAATTATCTGATGCAAGATAATTCCAAAGGACCCATGAAGAAAAATGCTATCCACTTCCAGAGATAGAATGGATGAACTCTGAATGCAGACTGAAGTATACCCTTTTTTACTTTATTTTTATTGTTTTCTTTCACAACATGGCTAATATGGAAATGTTTTGTATGACCTCACATGTATAATATAAATCAAATTGCTTGCCTTCTCAAGGAGGCGGGGAGGAGAGGGAGGGAGAGAATTTGGAACTCAAAAAAAATTTAAATGATTGTTTAAAAATATTTACATATAATTAATTGGGAAGTATTTAATGAAATAAAATCTTTTTAAAAAAAATTCATAACTGAAAGAAGTAACTTGAAGTTTAGTGAAAACTGAAGATATAATTTTTTTCACATCCAAGTTCACAGACCCATAAAATAGATTTACAGGGGTCCATGAACACCAGGTTAAAACCCTTCTGCTAGAGATGGCCTCTGAGTTCCTTTCCAGTTCTAGGTCTAAGATTCTAAACATGGGAAGACTTTGTGGGAAGAGTGAGTAAAGCAAATCCAAGAGAACAGTATAAACATCTATGACAGTGTCAATAAAAACACTTTTAAAAAAAGCAAAACTAAGATAAGCAACAAAATACAGGTCAAGTACACTAGTCAATGCCAATATCCAGCTATTAAAGAGTTCCGCACACATCCTCCCTTTCTGTTAACATAAAGTAACTACAATACTCTAAAGTGGGATATACTATTTCTTGGTCATAATCATGTCATTAGGTTAAGATTTTAAAAATTCTTATCAAACTCAAGAATTTTACAAGTGATAAAAAGAAAAATTTCAGAAAAAACTGCTGTCATTTTTCTGCTCAATCGCCTTTTATTTAAGATAGCATAATGTAGTAAAAATATAGGATCAGGAGTCATAAGACCTGGATTCTACTTCTGGTTCTGCTAGTCCGGACCTTAGTTTCCTCCCATATAAAATAAAAGTCTGCCCTTGATTATTTGTAATGCTAAGATTTGAAGACAAAGGGATAACTTTTCCTTCTTTCTCTTTCTGCAGAAATGTAAAGGGCAGCAAAGCCTAACATTTTGTTTCCACTCTATTCCCTTCCAAAAATCTACTATTATCTAGAATGTAAACCCCTGGAGCACAGAAACTGGGTTGTATTTAGATTCTGCTGGTGTTTTCATTACCTCCACATGAGTCAAGCAATGATGTAAAAGGAGCATAGTAACGTGCATACAGTTATGGACCTGGTGTCAGAAAGACTCTCGGTTCAAATGCTACCTTGGATCTTACATTTACTAACCGTTCGAATGTGGGCAAGTAGTCTCTCAACTTAAACCTCATTTTTCTCACCTGCAAAATGGGGCTGATAAAAATAATAATTCCTGTAGCTACCTACCTCACAAAATTATTAGAGAATAAATGCGAAAACGTATATACAGCACTTTGCAAGCTTTAAGGAGCAATAGTCAGTTATGATTACCCTAGTCATCTTTCTCTGTGTACTGGGAGGGCCCCTCCTACAGCACCGCTACGAAAACTCAGATGCTCGGCTTGGCATTCTCAGCGGCTTATTCCTCCGCGCCCCCCCCCCCCCCGGCATGTCAGCTCCAGGGGAAACCCGGGCCCACCTCGGCATCTCCAGACCCCTTCTCGGACCCGGTGCACACTTCCCTCCATCCGTACCCCCCCCCCCCCGCCCCAAAGCAAACCACCCGGGAGCTCCACCTGTCAGCTCAGGCCACGGCCCGCCCCTCGGGGATCAGGGCCGGAGCAGCCGGGCCCCACACGAGGGTGGTCGGCGTCGTCCCGTTGGGGCCTGGCGGGGCAGGCTCCCCAGACCTCAGTCAAATGCGGAAAAATTCCGGCCACAGCCGCCTCGTCTCCGCAGCTGCGGCCAGTCCGCCCCGCGCTCCCTCCCCGGGAAGAGACGCTCCTCACCGTCCAGGGAGACGAACTGCCCCACAGCGGAGGAGCCGCCGCCACTGTTCTCCACGAACTGCACCTCGGACACGATGATGTTGTCCTCCAGCACCGAACCGCAGCCCGTGCACACCGCATCGCCGCGGCCTGGGTCTAGCTCGATGTCGGTGCCGCCACAGCTCCGGCACACGCGGCCCGTCATCTTGACACCCACCAGGCCGTCAGCCGCTCCAGCCCAGGTGGGTCCGTCCCCAGGCCAGGTAAGTGCTCAGGGCCCCAGCCCAGGGCGCCGCGGTGCCGATCCCGAGCTCTCCCCAGCGCAGGAAGCCAAGTCCCGTCTGGGCCTCTTTCTCCTCTCGCGATGCTGCCGGCGCCAAACGGTCCCGCCCCCTCTGCCTTCTTCCCTCCTGCGTTCTCTTTCGCCTCTCCGGAGGAAGAGCGGCCTCCGTGAGGAGCTGCGAACCGCCCTCGGAACCGTCACCAACTGCCAGCGCCGCTCACTGCGTGCGGCCGGGCTGCGGAACGCGAGGGCCGGAAGGCGCTAGGACCCCCCGGGGAAGCGGCGACGTTCGAATCGGGTCGTCGGCACCTCCGAGGCCAGGTCGGCCGCCTGGAGTAGGAGTCCCGTGGGCTCGGGTCTTGCCGCTAGGGAGAATGAGACGGAACGGGGAGCAGGCCGTGGAGGATGCGCTTCCCCATCCGCTCCGCCCTGTCTCTTCCTCCTCTTCCCCTTCTCTCCGGTTTTGCTCGGATGCATTCACCGCGTGGAGCCGCGGACATAGAAAAGCGAACCGACCCCGCCTTCGGGGACCTAGGCTGGTGCTGCCGGATACAAACATGGGCCAGATGAGGAAATGGTTTGAGAGTACTGACAACAGAACATCGAGGGAAACAGCGTGGAGGAGCTCCTCTAGTGGGGATGAGAGCACCCTTATGGGATTGTTCTCGGCACCGCAAAGCACTTTATAAACAAGTTATGGCATTTGAATGTGATGAAATACTATTGTGTTGTAAAAAAAAAAATGAAGGGGATGGTTTCAGGTAGGATGACGTATATGAACTGATGTGAAGTAAGAACTAGGAAAATAATTTACAGTTACAGCAAAATTTTAAAGATAATCAACCATGGAAAGCTTAGAAATTCCGAGCAACACAAAGACCCACCACAATTCAAAGGTTTCAGAATAGACATCTCTGGTCTCTTTTCACTGCACCCTTCTCCAAGGGAGACTTTTAATTCTTACCAGGTGGAGAAGCGGGTGATTGGGGCCGCGGGGGGGGGGGGGGGGTTTGGGGGGGGATTCCCTGGCTAGAATTATATCTTCTTGCTTACTTAAATATTATTCGCCTAAAGGATGTGATTTTCGTGTACAATCTAAATTCTGATCACTGTGGACTATTGGGGAGAGGCAGGACAATCCTTCCCCCCTCTCCCATAGCTTGACCCCTTCCCACCAAATCCCCATTTGACAATGAACACACATAACACTTAACCAAGAAACCCATTTATCCAAATAGGTGGCAAAATAGAACACAGAAAAAGTATATATAAGAGAACATGTATTGAGTCCAAGTTTTACAGAACAAATCACTTTATTAAGGGGATTTGTTCTGTAAAGTTTGGATTCAGTCAAAGGACCGAACTTGAGGACCTGAAGGGCCACGTGTGGCCTCAATGGCCCGGATTCCCCACCCCTATTAGACAATGGAGTTGGAGGGAACTCTTCCATTGGGCAACTATAACTAAATTAAAGGAGAGAGAGAGAAGTCTAGTCTAGTGAAGAAAGCTAGGGACAGGGACATGTCGGAGACTAGACTGCCAGCTCCTCTTGTGTCAGTTTCTTCCTACAGTCTTTTCCTTCAGTAACCTGAAATGGGGTTGGCATCTTCCGTCTTTTCTCTGCATCTGGAAGTCAGAAGTTCCTGAAACTAAGAGAAGCAACTCTAAGAAGACTCAAGAGCACTCCTCCCTCCTTCTGTTCTAACCAACTCCTCTCCACCCTGGTACAAACTCAGGGCATTCATCTCTACCAATGAGGAGAGAGTCCCACGCCAATGAATTTTGGAACTTAGGCTACAGTGAAAAATGCTGTCTACCTCCAGATAGAGAACTGATGAAATCAGAGTATAGACTGAGGCCTAATATTTTTAAAATTTTTCTCACTGTTTTTTTTAGAACATGACTAATGCAAAAAAATTGCATAATTCTATATTTGTAATGAGTTTTGTATTTCTTGCCTTCTCAAGTGGGAGAGGAGGTGGAGAAAGAGAGAATTTGGAACTAAAAATAAAGTCAAATAAAGTACTTTACAATGAGCTGAGTCATGAAGAAAAACAAGAATTCTCTTCCTATTTTCCTCTTTCTTTCCCTTCACATCCCTTTCCCCCTCCTCTCTGGTTTGTTGTTCCCTCATTTTTTTCATTCTAAATTTAGCGCTTTAGTTTTCTTTTCTTATTATCCTCTGCATCCTCTTCTTTAACTCCATTCTCTTGCACTGCATCTCCAGTTTCTCTTCCCATTCCCTTTTCTCCCTTCTCCCTCTCTTTATCTTCATTCTTTCTCTCCTGTCCATTATTTGACTTCTCCCAGAATACATTCTCATATTTACTATGCCCATTCTTTCCTAGCTATATAATTCCCATTCCCGAAGTCAATGCTGATTATCTAATCTCCATTCTCATTCTCCTCTACCTCTTACCTACATTTTCCAACTCAGCATTTTCATCCTTCAAGCCCTGTCTTTATTCTCTTCCACCCCCAAATCCTAATTCTATTCCAGTTCTGCTCTCCAGACTCCCTACTGTATGTTCCTCTTCTGCTTTCCTTCATTTCTCCCTTATTCCCCTTTATCACCCACCATTCTTCTTTACCCTAGGATCTATATTATTCTCCTTGGCATCTGCCATTCTCATTCACACCTTTATATTCACTAAGGGGAAGCTAGATAGAGTCTTGAGCCTGGAGTACAGAAGATCTGTGTTCAAATCTGGTCTCAGACACTTAACAGCATGACCCTGGGCAAGTCACTTAACCCTCTTTGCTTCAGTTTCCTCATCTGTAAAATGAGATGGAGAAGGAAAAGGCAAACCTCTCCAGGATCTTTGCCAAGAAAACTCCAGATGGGGTTGCAAATAGATATAACTGAAAAATGACTGAAGAACAACATATGTTGAGTAAAATGATATTAAGGCACAATTTTCTCCAGGGCAAGATTACAGTTTATTAATAGTGATAGGTATAGCTGTTAATAAAATGGGCTAGACTGACCTCAGTAGGTCAGCAACCTGAGCATGCTCAATTTATTAGTTAGGCTAGCAGTAACCAAGAAATAAGGTCAATGACCTCTCAATGACCAAAGACCCAGAGTGACCCTAACAGGGTTTTTTAAATCTAGGTGTATCTTTCTTCTGATTGGCCTGACAGTTCATCTTTTGGACTTACCCTGGCAAAGGTAAGACAAACCCAGTGATAGATATTTTAATGAGGAGGTGGATTAAGAGTTGCCTAGGGTCCTTCTGGTTGGGAGACCAAGCAATAGGATTAGTCTTCATTTGGGGAAAGTGGGTTGGCCTTCTGGTGCTGATCAAGTTCCTCTCTAACAATTAAGGAATGCTAATTTATGGGCCTCAGCTGCCTCTAGTAACCTAGAAAAGGAGAACTACCCCAATCAGGATCCTTTCCCTCCACCCCCATTAGTCCTCCCCTTGGAGACCAAATCACCTCTAAATTTGCCAAGGAGAGGGAAGGACAGTCTCCTGAGCTGGTTCTTTGTTTCCCTGTAAACAAAGCAAGGGTCCCACTTTAAAATGGTTAGCTAGCAAATGCCCCAGAAGATACTCAACCAGTCTTTAGTTGGGACTGAGAGAGACTGTCTTTTGAGCTAGACTGAGAAATGAGGTTTAACAAAATGGGGAATAGGATGGATAACAGAGTAATACCAATTATTAAATGATACAGAATAATATTAATTTTTCTAGTTTTCCCCTTTGATTCAATGAGAAATGCAATTTGTTCAACAAATCATTAGCTAATATGCCAATTATTAAATGATGTCCAATATATCTCCCCCAAGAAGGGAAGAGATATAGAAAGGGCATTCCAAGGAAAGTCCAGCTGCAGCCCTTGGAGGTTACTCTTGCTGTCTGGCTGCATTTTCAACCTTTACAGGGTGTCGGATCACACACAGACACAAACACAAAACAGATAAAGAGTGATACAGATAATGACAGGAAAAATCCAAAAGCTCAGAGAGGATTGTCAGAAATCCCCTAGATGAATCAGACATTTTTGCTTGGCCCTCCAGGTCGTAATGGAGGCCAGGTAAGACGTTGCTTTTTTGAGGTCTTGGAGTCCTCATCTCTGGTCCTTGAGGGGTCCCTGAAACTCTCAAATTCCCCCCCAAAACTTCATCAGAACCATTGGGGACAGTCTCCTTCAGTAAGCAGGCCTTATAAAAACAGTGGTACATGGGGAAGGAATGAGAGGAAAGGGTGACATTTGGTCTCTTAGTAATCCATTCCCACTGTACATTTCATGTGTTCATCATTTCTTAGGGTTCAGACATCTCATGCAGCTGTCCAGTTTCTAAAAACATCTCCTAATAGAGTCATATGGTTCTTCTGGAAACTTCTCTTAAGTATTCTAGAATGGGCCTGTTTTCAAAGCAGTTTCTCTTAGTAGAATCTGCTTCTCTGGTTCAGGTCACTTGTAGAAATTCTTAGATGTTTCTGTTAAATCTTTTGCAAAACAGATGCCAATGCAGTTTAATACAGTAAGTTTAATTTTGCTCTGCCAACAATAAGGTCATGTGGTGAAAACTAGCTCAAACCTTATGGCTCAAGTCCTATTGACACATGGTTTACTTGGTACTTTGGAGAATTTAAGTTTGTACATTGCCTTCGCTGTTTCTTTATTTACCAAAGCCTTATACTTGATTTAGACACTGCCAACATCAGACTGAAGGGAGAATCTAAAAAAAAAAAAAAAGGCAATTATGAGGATCTGACTTGTAAAATGAGCTTTTCTGGTTAATGATTTTATATTTCCAACATAAACCTATAAGCTAAGGTTAAGAGCATTTTTCTAAATTGGCATTGACTTCACCGTCATTTAAATTCTTAAGATGGGAATTCATTTATTTCATTCTTCACCTTGGATTGAAGTCCCACAAAGGAGAAAACTTCAATTTTATTACCTATAACTTCATTGTGATATAAGTTAGTAAATTGTTAGATTGATATTTTTAGGAAATTCAAATGACAACTGAGAAATCAGAACCTAAGCCTCTTAGACTACCTGATTTTTGCAGAGGGTGAACAATACATCTGCATATATAAAATTCTGAACCTAATTTTTAGAACTTGTTGCTAGAACACGCTCAAGGTCTTTGTATCCCATTAGAATAATTTCCATTTGACATACATAATCATCTGATTTTGGTGCTTCCCCCCCCCAAATTTATTTACTCTGGCTATTTGCTGTGTCTGCCCATTGCCCCTTAGAAGGATGAGATGCTGCTAAGAAACTAATCTTATACATAAGCACATAGATAGCAACACTATTTTCAAGTAGATGATTTTTTAACCCTAGCTGGAATCCTGACTCTGTTACCTACTGCCTGTGTGACTTTGGACAAGTCACCTAACCTCTCTGGGCCCCAGATTCTTCAACTATAAAGTTAAGGGGTCAGATTAAATGACCTCTAAGTTCCCTTCCAACTTTAAATCTAAAATCCTATGATTCTTCACCACTCATCTTGTTCTCCACCTTCTCTAACTTCCATTTTCCTCTAACCCTCACCATCTTCTCTATACTCTCAACTTTTTCTCTACTCTGAAGGAAAACTAACTTAACATCACCATGCTTTACAGAAGGCAAGAAGCAGAAGACTTACTAATAAAGGAGCTTCCTGTCCTTGCAGAACCAAAGGAAAAAAATGAGAGTAGAGCCACTGTGCCAGTGTGGGATCTGAAACCTAGGTTGGTAGGCATGTACTGGGCACCTAGGCCCTATAGCACTGCTTCAGGGAAAAGCAACCCCCTGGGGAGACCTGAAGTCCTTTTCAGCTACCCACCTTTCCCCCATAGTATGGCCAGCCTGAAGAAAAGGTGATTCTGAAGAATAGAACAACCAGAGCACAAGTAGCCAAATAGCAATAATGGTAAACAATGAAGCATCCTTTGGCAGGAGTCACACCATGTTAAAGAACAAATCATCTTGTGAAAAATCATAAACTTTTTGAGGACCTCTGTGTTGTCTTTGTAGACACAGGACTCTGCACTTAAATTACTACTGAATTGAAATCTCTCCAACGCTTGAAGCTCATTAAACAGAAACTACCATTGGTCAAGAGTAATGTGTGAAGTTGTGGCTGCTTTTTCATTTAAAAATCATGTTGTACATAAAAATGAAAAGATCAGTAAATGAAAGCCAAACCGAGTAATTGAAAATACAGACAACAGATAATGAAACTTGTCTCTTCTTTCAGCAAAAGGCTAAGGACTATGAAGGCAGCATAATTGCACACATATTCAATTGTTTTTCTTTGTTATAAAAAATAGTTAAGATCATTGATAGACTTCCAGTAGCCAAGATGGCAGAGTAGGCAGTAAGTTGCTGTAACACTCCCATATTCAACTCCAAACAACCATAAAAGAGTCCCCCCAAACAAATGCTGGAATGGCAGAACCAGAAAAAAGATGGGGTGAAACAATCTTTTAGCCCAACATACTTGGAAGATTGGCAAAAAAGGTGAGCCTTACTCAGGTAAAAAGAGAGCAAAGTCCAAAATAGGAAGCATCCCAGCAAGACTCACCTTAGCAAACCAGTGGGTGATCCTGAGCCCCAGTGCAGTGGAGCAGGCAAAAGCCAACACCAAGACCCTCCATGTGCCTCAGGATAGCCAGGGGAACAGGCAGACTCCAACCCCAAGAACCACCAAATGCTTCAGCATAGCCCTGGCAAAAAAGGGCAGGCTCCAGTGGCCAGACCTCCACATGCTTCAGGGTAGCCCTGCAAAAACACAGAAATATCCCAGCAGTCTCAGCACACATCAGACACCACCACTAGGACCCTGACTTAGTACCAGGTAAGCTACCTCCCACAACAATAGACTCAAGGATTCCCTGGGGGCCTCAGGGCAACATCAACATAGCATCAGGTAAACATTCAAGGCCTGCCCCTTCCATTCCAGGAATAGAGTTCAAATTTAAAAGAAAGGGCAAAGGCCAAAAATAGATGAGCAAAAAGAATCTGACCATAGAAAATTTTTATGGTGACAGGGAAGATCAAGACACAAACTTAGAAGAGGACAACAGTGTTAAAACACCTATGGGCAAAACTCCAAAGAAAAATGGCAAGTCATCTCAAGCTCAGAATGAACTCATAGAAGGCCTCAAAAAAGAACTTAAAAACCATATAAGAGAGGTAGAAGAAAAATTGGGAAAAGAAATGAGAGTGATGTAAGAGAATTATCAGAAAAGAGTCAACAGCCTGGAAAATGAAAACAACTGCTTAAAAGGTAGAATGGAAAAGGAGATACAGAAATCCATTGAACAAAAAAACTACTTAGAAAAATTGGCCAAATGTCAGGGAAAAAAATACTGCAAGTGGCCAGAAAGAAACAATTCAAATATTGGGGAGCCACGATCAAGATTACACAGGACTTAGTAGCTGTAACATTAAAGGATCATAGGTCATGAAACATGATATTCTGGAAGGCAAAGGAGCTAGTACTACAAGAATCACCTACCCAGTGAAATTAAGCATAATTTTTTTTTAAAGAAAAGGTCATTCAATGAAATAGAAGGATTTCAAGCTTTCATAAGGAGAAGACTAGAATTGAATAAAAAATTTTATTTCTAAAATCAAGACCCAAGAGAAGCCTAAAAAGGTAAAAAGGGAAAAGAAAACATAAGGGATTCAATGGAGCTGAACTGTTTGCATCCTTACATGGGAACATGATACTTATAATTCTTGAAAATTATGCCACTAATAGTACAGCTAGAAGGAATATGCATAGAGAGTACAGGTATAAGGTGAATTTGATGGAATGACATAAAAAGTAATTAAAGGATGAGAAAGAAGAGTACACTGAGTGCAGAAGGAAGGGAGAGGTAGAATGGGATAAATTATTTCACATGAAGAGGTGGGGAAAGCCTATTATAGCAGAGGGAAAGATGGGAGGGTAGGTGATGGGCATCACTTGAACCTTACTTTAATCAGTATTGGCTCAAAGGGGGAATAATATACACAATCAGTTTTGTATTTCTGAATACAGAAATCTATCTTACCTCACAGGAAAGTAGGAGGGTATGAGATTAAGGTGGACTGACAGAAGGGAGGGTGGATTGGGGGAGGTAGTAGATAGCAATAAAATATTGTTGAGGAGGAAAAGAGTGAAAGGAGAGAGAGGGCAGATAGGAGTAAAAATAGGATGGAGGGAAATACATAGTAATCATAACTGCGAATGTGAATGGGATGAATTCTCTCATAAAATGGAAGTGGATAGCAGAGTGGATCAAAAACCAGAAGCTGCCGGTATCCTACAATATGTTGTTTGCAAGAAACACACTTGGAGCAGAGAGACATACACAGAGTAAAGGTAAGGAGCTTGAGCAGAATTTATTATTATTCAGCCGAAGTAAAAAAAGCAATCTTGATCTCAGAGCAAGCAAAAGCAAAATGACCTAATTAAAAGAGATAAGGAAGGAAACTACCTCTTGCTAAAAAGGTACCATGAATGATGAAGTAGTATCAATACTAAAACTAAATACTAAACATGTATGCACCAAGTGGTATAGCATCCAAATTCTTAAAGTTAAGTGAGTTACAGGTTCATGACCAAACAAGGGATAGAGAGCATTATGAAATATAAAATATATCATTTTGATCATATTAAATTAATAAGCTTTTGCACAAACAAAACCAATGTGTCCAAGATTATAATGAAAGAGAGAAGAAAGCTGGGAAACAATCCTTGCAGCAAGTGTCTCTGATAAAGGCCTCGTTTCTCAAATATATAGAGACCTGAGTCAAATGTATAAGAATACAAGCCATTTCCCAATTGACAAATGGTCAAAGGATATGAACAGGCAGTTTTCAGATGAGGAAATCAAAGCTATCTGTAGGCATATGAAGAATTGCTCTAAATCACTTTTGATTAGAGAAATGTGAATTAAAACAACTCTGAGGTACCACTTCACATCTATCAGATTGGCTAATATGACCACAAAAAAAGGAAAATGATAAATGTTGGAGAGTGTGGGAAAATTGGGATATTAATGCACTGTTGGTGGAATTGTGAACTGATCCAACCATTCTGGAGAGCAATTTGCAACTACGCCCAAATGACAACCAAACTGTGCATACCCTACTAGGTCTATATCCCAAAGAAATCACAAAAAGGGGAAAGGACCTACATATACAAAAATAGTTATAGTGCCATGTTCATGGTGGCAAAATATTGGAAATTGAGTGGATGCCCATCAGTTGGGGAATGGCTGAACAAGCTATGGTGTATGAATGTAACGGAATACTATTGTGCATTAAGAAATGATGAACAGGTAGATTTTAGAAAAACCTGCTAAGGTTTGTATGAACGGATGCAAAGTGAAGTGAGCAGAACCAGGAAAAACATTGCACATAATATCAGCAAAATCATGTGATGATCAACTATGAATGACTCAGTTCTGGTTGGTAACATAATGATCCAAGACAAGTACAAAGGACACATGAAGGAAAATGATATCCGTGTCCAGATAAAGAACTAATGGACTCTGAATGCATATGGAAGCATACTTTTTTCACTTACTTTATTCTTTTTTGTGGGTTTTTTTCCTTTTGATTTGTTTCTTCTTTTACAACTGTGACTAATATGGAAATACATTTTACATGATAGCACATGTTTAACCTATATAAAATTGCCTACCGTTTTAAGAAGAGGGGAAGGGAGAAAGGGAGAGAGAAAAATTGGAACCGAAAATCTTGTAAAAATCAATGCTAAAAATTTTCTTGGCATATAATTGCAAGAAAAATAAAATACTATTAAAAACATAGTTAAATTCCAAGTTGGGCAGGACGCTTGAATATCCAGAAATAACTTGTAAAAAAGATATCAATAAAACCTGTTTAAAATAAAATGTATATAGGATATCAAGGTTGGAAGGGACCTCAGAAAATCATAAGTAAACCAAAATACAGCATCTCCAACAAATGGTCATTCAGCTTCCTTTCACTTGAAGATCTCTAGTCATAGGGAACTTGTTGTGTTATACCAAGAGTGAGTGAGACACGCCACAGTGTAAAAGTTTTAAATGGAGAATTTATTAGCCAGCGACCGTTCAGGGTTCAACCCAAATAAGAACGGCCAAGAGTAGGGGTGAAGCAGTCATATTTATAGAAAAATCAAGGTGCAGTGGTTAATTATCTCTTGAAATTTACATATGTTATTTTAGCAGACTTGGTAAGCCTGTGTTATTTCACTTTTTATGACCATGATACTGTGATACCTGAGTAGCCAGCTATTGCTAGAAAACCCTGCCCCCAGCCACTAACTGCAAACCCCAGTCTGCATAAGAGTGTCCTGGGCCCCTAAGACATTTCCAAGGAATGTAAGCTAATTACCAGGATGGAAGCCTTGGCCCTAGACATTATCTTGAATTATATGACTTTTGCCTTATCTTGAGCCTTCCTAGCTTCAAGAGTTATGGCAAAAGTTGGAGACAGAGATCCTGGGTTGTAATTCCAATTGACACTTTGTCAACTATCTGATATGTTGTATTTACAATCTATTCAGGAGGTTCCTCTAATGTATCATGGTCATAAAAAGTGAAATAACACAGGCTTGCTGAGTCTGCAAAGTAACATATGTAAACTTTAAGAGATAATTAAGCACTGAATCCTGTATGGTCTATATAAACTACCCTCTCGGTTTAAACGTGGTCATTTGCTTTGGGAATTTTCCCCGGATGACCGCCGGCTAATAAACTTCTCCATTCAAAACTTATACTCTGTGGCGTGTCTCACTCGCTTCTGGTATAACATTTTGGAGGCCCCAGCGAGATGAGGCGGTATTTCGTGTTACCGCCCTGGAGACACACGCAGAATTCCGGACCTCAACAGGGAGTCTCTGCCCCCGATCCACCTTCTCTCACTTCAGAGGGCCGGCTCCTGGGGATTTCTTTTCCTAGGACTCTGATGTGGGGAGATGGTCTCGGAGAATGGGCTCTTTGCTGACTCGTCCCTTTTCGGCCTTCGGAGAAGATCTGGTTTCAAATCCTCTAGAGGTAAGGTTCTGTTCTGTTCTGGGCTAGCCACTCTGGTCTCTGTTACCACGACACCCCTGACGAGGGGAAGGTGGGCAGAGTGGAAGAGCTGAGACGTCAGCCTCTTCCTGCTGGGGTGTGGGGAGATTGGGGGTCCTATCCCTAAGGAGGAAATCTGGTTCACTTTTCTTTCCTCTGAGGGGACCTGTTTAGCCTTCAGTTCGATCCACACTGTGTCTTTTTGTTACGTTTTGAGTTCGTCTCTGTTCGTGTGTCTATGTCAAATTGTGAAATGTCTATGTTTTGTTAAAATCTGAAATGCAGGCAGCCAGAGATTTCAGGCTGCAACTAGGGGAACAAAGACTCTTTCCCTTTGTGATTCTATATGTGGTCAACCTGGAATCACAACGAAAAAAAAAGGGTTAAAATTTTGGCAAATTCTGGGTTTTAATTGTTAAAAAGTTTGGAAATTGGTTAGTTGAATTCCGGGAGAGGGAACTCCTGAAATTGTAAATTCATTCCAGGAGCTCGTCTTGCTGAAAGACCTCCTCCCAATGAATGCCTTCTGGCTAAAACCTCTGTTAAAGTTTTCTATGGGACTCTCGCATTTGTCTTTGTCCCTGTCACAGTTAGGAGGGAATCTTTTCCCTTAGATTCTAGTGCAAAAGATTTTTTAGGAGTAAGCAAGGAGTGAAGTTTACTTCTTTGAGATTTTTCACCATTGTTATCCTGGCTCAGGGCTGCAGTAAAAGTTAGAGCAGATAAAACAAACTCCTCTCCTCTCAGATCAGATTAGAAGAACACAGGAGAGCTGTAGGGAAAACTTAAATCACCCTTCCCCACCCGGTAAAAAGGAGGAGAAGGACAGAAATTCACAGACTAACAGTCAGTCCTGTGCCCCTGGGTAGCCCATCCTTTTTGGCAAAGCTTGGAAATGCCATCCAGGTCCTTTGCATCTTGCCCACTCTGTCCTCAGAACCTGCAAACTGCCCTAGGCTCAGTAACTTCTGCGGTCGTGGGGGAAGGGCAAGGTAGATGGATTTGGACTTTCTGCCTCCCAGAATTGTCACCGCTGGGATACCAGCTTCTGCTCTAGGTAACTTCACATTTTTGTTCCAATTGCAAACTGTATTTTAATCTCTGTTTGACCTGTTTCCTGATTTGCAGAGGGAAATAATAATGATGGTTGTTTATATTTTAGACACAACATTATTATCTCTCTGATTTCATGTAATTGTTAACCTTTGAAGTAGTTTTTTGGATACCAAAATAATAAGTTGAACAATTTCTATATGTGATAAAATTTGGAACTGTTATAGGTGGTTGTAACAAGTGAATAATTAATAATACTGATATTAACCATGAGAACACACTTTCCATGTGAGAAAGTTTTTATGAGCATATATCTGGTGGTTTAAAGACGAGATGGAAGATTCTCTGTGCATAGAGGTTTAGAAATTTGCTCACCTAAATTGATGAAATGGGCTCTGAATTAAGGGGTGGTTAGATTCTAAAAATAATAAAAGCTGGGAGAGTATGTAATTGATTATTCACTTGAAATGTTTGAGGTACTTTGGGTCAAGAATTAGGAAAGAAAGAGAGAAAACTTGTATGGGGAAATTTAGGTGGGGGGGATGTGCTCCTGGCCACATCCCTCCCCCCACCCTCCACTTTGAAAGACTGTGGAAGCTGAAGCTAAAAGAAACTTGTTACCTGATTGAAAATATACAGTTAAATAAATAAAGTGTATTCAAGATATTAATGTATTGATATATGTTATACATGTATATTAATATATTAATATAGAAATACCAGAAGTAATAGGATCAATGATTCCTATATGTGATAGTCTGGAATTGCAATCTGAAATTTATTGTTTTTGTACTTCTAAAATTATATTTCTAAAATTCTTAGATTTTGTAATTTGAAAAGACTATTATGCGATTTTAATTTGAGTTTGATATATGTGAATTGAGTGCTCTTAGGGGATGTGATGAAAATTTGGTAATTTTAAACTGTCATATTTGGTTTAGAATGTACTTACCTAGACAGAAATGAGTAGTTCAAACTTTACACACATAATAATGTTTAGGGCTTAAAGTTGCATTAGGTTAAGAAGCTGGACAATTGCTGTAACTTAAAGAATTATAAACCTCCAAGTTTTGTCTTTATTTAAAAGGAAGTTCAATTGAAATTGTTTTTGCTATAAGTCAGGAATTTGTGCAGAGGCCTTTCGGGTTCTCTTGTGAACTGTTAAAGTATGGTTTTATAAACAGTAATGTTTTCTTTTACTATGCTAAGAGTATTGGGCCTTAGAAATTAAGAATGTTACCACTAGTGGTTACGAACCAGATCTAATTTGCTTATCCAACTCAGTTATGATCACTAGATTGGTAATTAATTAGAATCTGTTTCAAGTTTTAAATACATGATAATTGCTTGTGGTGTACTTATTTCTAAATTTGTTATTATATACAAATTGGTTAACATCGCATTACCTATGCTGTTAGACAATAATTTCTCTCATAATCTAGAGGTTAGATTAAGAATTGTACTTAATTAAGAAATTGAGGTTGTTAACTGAACTGAGGACATTTAGATATTCAATCTTGTGAAAGTTTTCAGGATAGAGAGATTCCTATGGACAAAGTTTTTAAGGGTCCTCGTAAATTTTGTTATTGTAATAAAAGCTAACTTAATTGGGTATAGAAACTAAGTGTTATCCCCATTACAACATCTTTTTGACTAAGGAACTTGTAATATCTTGGAATTCTGGGCAATATTTGAGAATGAGGACATTTGGCACCAACTTAGTTAATGAATTCCAGCATTTAAGGGTCAATTTGCTTTAATGAAAAAGAAGGAGATGTCTATCATTTAAAAAATATATATTTATATATGTTAATCTGGAGGTTTATGGACTAATTTGTGAATGAATCCAAATCTTTAAAGGTTATTTTGCTTTAAGAAGGAAGGGGGAAGGGCACCAATTACTGGGATTTGAGTTTTTACTGAAAGAAAGAACAGTAGGGGTCTCAAACCTGGCTTTTTAAAGTCAGCAAAGGTGATGTTTTTAGGATAAGATCAGGTTTCGAGGAGGATGTGGGTCTTAAGGATACAGTTCTTATTAGTGAAGCTTGCCATCTGATGGGAAAGAACCCACCCTCAGGGGGAGATGATGTGGCAGATCTCTTTAATCAGAAATAAGCAGGTAGTGACAAAAGGGAAGTTATCTGCCAGAATCTGTTACCATTGTGAAAGAAGTTGTTTTTAAAAATGGGAAATTGGATAAATGCAAATATGTAAAATCTTGTTGTTTTAATCAAATGACTATTATATTGCTACTCTTCTATAGTCAAATGAAAGATAATATGGTTTCTAAAGTGTTGATGAGAATAATTAGAAAGGGAAGAGAAGTTTTATGATGTAGGGTTGAATCATTATCCCATAGACTAAGGCTGGGATTTTAAAGTTGTATTGTATTTATGCGAGATAGAGTTCTTGGATGTTGTGAAGTGATTTAAGAGCAATTGGGTATTGACACAAATAGTGTAATTAATTACTGAGACTAAATCAGAGACATCTTCAGTTTAGGTAAACAATTCTAGAAGTATTTTGGAAAATGTTTTTGTGATTTTAAGCGAGAGTTAGAGCTTAACGATGTGTATAAGACTCAATTCCTGAAGTGCTCCTTTTTTCCTCCAGAAGGAATTAACAGGGACAAATCCATCAACTTGTGAGGTCAGTCATTAACCTCTTTTGTTTGTTTAAGCAAGCTGGAATGGGATTCCAGTATACACAGTTATGCCAGTAAAAAGTACTAACTTATGAGTTGTTTTGTGTTATGGTTGAAACGTAAAGGGACACTGAGTAATAGGTTGGAAAGGTAAATAAAAGCTTGAGGGGATACGAAAGGCACATGAGAAAGTTAGGGGACAAATGGGAGTTAGCTAAGTCTCCCCTGTCCTGAGAATGATAGTTTCAGATGGTATTAGTAAGTTGGGAAAGAGTGTGAGGAAGTATTTAGAAGCTGGAAATGTTATGTAGCTTGATTTGATAATTATTTGCTCAATGACATTTGGACAGTCTCATGTGAAGGATATTTATTTGCTATTTAAGATTTTATGGGACTACAATTTAATATTGTTTTAAGCTCTGATTACAGGTTTAGGTCACGTGAAGCCAGTGGTAGTATGGCGGGCATTGCAAGCTGAGAACTTGAAAGGTCTGTGCCTGGGAAAAAGTCTTGAAGACGACCTTGGACACAGCCTAGGTAGGATCTTCCTGACTCTATTTCCCAATTCTGCTATTTCCTTTCTGAAAAGGAAAGTCTCCACCTGATTACTCCTAAGCCCAGCTTTCAGCACCTGGTGACTATAAGATTGGCTATCAGATATGACTCATGCCTGGAATCAAACAGAGCTGAAGAAGTTCTTTCCTTCTGTTAAGATATATGACATAGTCCCTCATTTCTTTCATAGCAAATTTATATTAACAAGAAGTTTTGTAAGCACTATGCTAAATCTATTAGGTAAGAGAAGAATATTGAAATATTTCTGAGTTATTATAATAGGATACAGGTATGAATAGCTTACAATTTTAACCTATGTTAATGGCCAAATAAAACATTGAAATAATATAGGGATAACATCCTCCAAAAGGGGGAAATGATTAGGCAAAGCAAATAAGGTAAAGATGTAATGTGATCAATGTCTAAGAGAAGGAGGGGATAGAAAATTTTGAAATTCGAGCTGATAAGTATGTTTTGGTAATAAGATCTTAAATGTGGATTTTTGCACAAGGAAATTGTATGAGATATTGTTACAAGTGAAATTATATCTCCTTTGTAAGGTATCTGTCTGATGATTTTAAAGGAAGATGAGTTCAATTTATGGTTGGACCTTCATATTTTAAAGGATTCTTATACCAGGTACAAAATTTAGGTAAGGACAGAAACAGTAGATGATATATGAACTGAAATACTCTGAAATTTAAAAAAGGAGAGCCAAATTTAAGTGATTGTACTAAGTTATATTAAGTAAGTAAGAATTGTCTGAGAATTTCTAGATCTGAACCAGAGAAGCAGAACTCTCTTTTGCTATCTAGGTATTGTATTTGTTTGAACTTAGCCCTGCATGGCTGGGACCTATGTTGTGCTGTTTTTCTCTCAATTATCAAATCATATGTATTCTGGAAGCTCCTATCAGATCTCACTACTTCTACAGCTGCCAACTTGTGGATGGACTCCTTGATCCTTCTGTCACATCTGCCCCTGATCCCAAGTGGACATCTGAGCCCATAGGACACCTTGCCCTCCGGTTTCAAAGGAGCCTGAAGGGGACAGCATCAGACGCAGGCAACCTTCCCAAGAGCCCGGACCAGAATCTGTACGAAGGACAACTCTCTTTCTGAGTCCCTTGCGTTCCCAAGACTGTTTACTTGTAACTTTGGTGTCTTTAGCTTATTTTACTCGGGTGCTCTAGTTTCCCCATTGTGCTCCCTACTGATTCCCCTTGCAACTTGCTCCCCCTGCTTGTTTACAAGTAGTTTATAATTACTGTCCATCTCTGGGGATGTCCAAACACAGAGAAAAAAAACCTGAATCCACCTAGATAAGGATTTTTAGAACTTTTAAGGTAGAGGTTTTTTTTTTTTTTCCATACCTTAATTGGTCTTCAGGCGAAACCTTCAGTTTGCCTTTGACCAAAAGGGGGAAATGTGGAATGTTTTATACCATTTTTGTAGCCTGAATTAATGAGTAACTGGAAGAAGATCCAGGACCTGGGCTTCTTTGTTCTCTAAACTTTGCTCAGGAAATACACCTACCTCTGTTGACAAGGCCAGATCAGACTTACTTAAGGATATTTTTCCCTTGTTAGTCATTGAGGGATGAGACCCTAATCCTGAGAGGAGCACCTTGCTTAATATTTTACAGGTATATACTTTAACTGACTCTTGTCAAAACTCTTGTCTTTACAAACTTTTCACTTGGCATGTTGATGAAGGGAGAGCACAGACTTTGGGAGTCCTAACGCAGTCCTTAGTTGCCTAAGCCAGTTGCCTGTTTAAAAAAAAACAATTAGACTCCCTGGCTGCTACAGCCACTCTAATTGAAGAAGCTTCTGAATTTCTACCTGAGCCTTGCCCTCTATTGTTACTTTATGCATGCCTTCAGTTACTTCCCAAACCCCTGCTTTACAGGATGCGTTTAGGGAATTTTTTACTGCGAGTTTTTCACCTGGCACTAGCCTAAGCTGATATTGAGTGATTTTCAGGGACCAATGTCCCCCCTGGCTCACCACCCTGCTAGCACTTTGGCTGGCCCCCCCCTCATTTTATTGATCCTGTCTGTAACTATAGGTTCCCGATTACTTTCTCATATCCCCAACCTTATTCGTTCTCATGTTAATTCTGTCCCTGTCTTAGTGGCCCAAACCTCAGGTGCTCTGAATCAAGTCATTCCTTTTCAAATATTTGAAATGTTCCATAAAAGAAGTGGGAGATGTGATACCTGAGTAGCCAGCTATTGCTAGAAAACCCTGCCCCCAGCCACTAACTGCAAACCCCAGTCTGCATAAGAGTGTCCTGGGCCCCTAAGACATTTCCAAGGAATGTAAGCTAATTACCAGGATGGAAGCCTTGGCCCTAGACATTATCTTGAATTATATGACTTTTGCCTTATCTTGAGCCTTCCTAGCTTCAAGAGTTATGGCAAAAGTTGGAGACAGAGATCCTGGGTTGTAATTCCAATTGACACTTTGTCAACTATCTGATATGTTGTATTTACAATCTATTCAGGAGGTTCCTCTAATGTATCATGGTCATAAAAAGTGAAATAACACAGGCTTGCTGAGTCTGCAAAGTAACATATGTAAACTTTAAGAGATAATTAAGCACTGAATCCTGTATGGTCTATATAAACTACCCTCTCGGTTTAAACGTGGTCATTTGCTTTGGGAATTTTCCCCGGATGACCGCCGGCTAATAAACTTCTCCATTCAAAACTTATACTCTGTGGCGTGTCTCACTCGCTTCTGGTATAACAATACAAGAAGAGGAACTTCCTGAGTAGATTGTAAATAGGACATATCAGATAGCTGACAAAGTGTCAACTGAAATTACAACCCAGGATCTCTGTGTCCAATTTGCCATTAACATCCCACAACATGGTACATGTTCATAAAATATCAAGATAAGGTAAAGTCATATAATTCAAGATAATGTCTGGGGCTGAGGCTTTCATCCTTAATGGCCATAGACAGACCAAGGGATGCTCCAGCTGGGTTTGTTGACACAAGATAGAAACATCTCTGAGCCTGCTCAGGAAACAAAGAGGCTGTTAGCATCAGGCTTTTCCTCTGGTTGATTAGTCTACATTCCTTAGAACAGTCAGGGCCCAGGGACATTTGCTGAATGCCAAATGGCAGGAACTAAGTCCGTTTTTCTTATGCAAACTGGGGTTTTTAGTTAGGGGCTGGGGGCAGGGTTTTCCTAGCAATAGCAAGTACCACAGTTGAGGCACCAGTAGATACCCCTGAACCTTCAACAAAATAACCAGCCAAAAATGAAGAATACAATCTTAAATAAAACATTCAGCATTTAAAAAAATAAAAATGGGCAAATTTATAGTGAACAAACAAAAATGTTTTTGCCATATCAGATTGAAGTCCCACCACATTTAGTTTTGTTTTCATATGTATACATGCATATACACATACATATGCACATATGTAATTATATATACACATACATATACACAAGTGTGTAGAATTGAGTGAATGGAAGCTAATGACACCATGAGACATCAAGAAAAAATAAAGTCAAAAGAATGAGAAACAGAAGAAAATACAAAATATCTCATCAGAAAAACTGGCCTAAAATAGATTGAAGAGAGATAATTTAAGAATTATTGAGCTACCTGAAAGCCATGATTAAAAAAAGAACCTAGACATTGTATTCCAAGAAGTTATAAAGGAAAACTGTGCAAATATCTTAGAACCAGAGGACAAAGTAGAAATTGAAAGAATCTACTGATCATCTCCTGAAAGGGATCCCAAGAATGATAGCCTCTAGAACTTTCAGGTCTAGGAGAAAATACTGCAAGTGGTCAGAAAGAAACTATTCAAATTCTGTGGAGCAACAGTCAGAATCACACAAGATCTAGCAGTTATCACCAAAAGGAGTAGAAGGCTTGAAATATGATCTTCCCCAAGGCAAAGGAGGTCAGGTTACAACCAAGAATATCCTAGTCAGGAAAACAGTATTATCTGCAGGGGGGAAAATGGAGGATATAGAAGACTTCCAGGCATTCCTGATGAAAAGAACAGAGCTGAAGAGAAAATAAACATAAGACTTGAGAGAAGCATATTTCTCACATGAGTGAGAAATCATAAGGTACTTAACAAAATTAAACTATTTACATTCCTGTATGGGAAGATGAAACATGTAACCCCTAAGAACTTTATGATCATTAGGACAGTTAGAAGGAGAGAGGCGGCATGTGTGAGTTCATTATGTTAAAATGATATCAAAAGATGAATGGAAAAGTGAGAAAGAGGGATGCATTGAGAGCGGGGGTGGAAGAATGGGGGAAATAAACTCACGTAAATGCAAGGAAGAGGTTTTTCTCTTTTCCTTTTTTCGGAATATGACTTGTGGAAGTATGTTTTGCATTTTTTGGTATATAATGGATATTTTAATTCTTGCCTTCTCAATGAGTGGGATAGGAATGGAAGAAGGGAGAGAATTCAGAACTGAAAATAAAAATAAAATTGAATAATAAAAAATTTAATTACATTCTTGTACATTTGTATTTAGCATTCTCTAATCATTGAGCATACAGTTAGTATCCAGTTTTTGCCATTAAAAACAAAGCAGCTGTAAGTATTTTTTATTAATACAGTGCCTTTTCCTCTTTTTCATGATAAAGAGTAGCACAGAATTCCTGGATAAAAATGTAGGCTCAATTTTGTGACTTTTCCTGTATTTTGCCATACTGCCTTCCAAATGTTTGTAGCACTCTACAATACCACCAATTGTAACAGAGAGTATTCCCCTAGCCTGTCAGCACTGGATTTTTATGGGTTTGTGTCTTTGCTATTTTTGACATTCTAGAGCAATATAATAAGGTAGCATCAAAATCGATTTGATTTAGATTTTTTTGGAGAGGGGAGTTTATCAGAAAGTATAAGTATCTTTTCATATGGTTATTAACTTTGAATTCCTCCTTCAAAAATCTTCATCCGCAGTCATATAAAAATGCATAGTTCCTTATACATTCGAGTTCACTCCCCTCTGCATCTTTTGCTCTGCCTGGTTTCAATTCCACAGAAAAAGCTCCTCCTCTGATTAAGCTCCTCTCCTTTAACCTTAACCCAATGCTGCTAACTCAAGCTTTGATTGATACCATCTCACTCAGCCTCCTATCCCCTCTGATTGGAATGCTAGAAGATGGAGTGTCAAATTCCTCTCAATGCCTTCCTTTATAAGAAGGGGGAAACATGACTTTGGGACTCATTTCACTCTGCATCTGCTGCTCTGCCTGGTTTCAACTCCAAGGTACAAGATGCCCCCATGCTAGGTATCCCCTGTCCCCTACCTTGGTGTCCTTCATCCCTTCCCTTCTCCCTTGTCCTCTGTCACCCCTTTCCTGCCTTCTTTTGTGTGTTGTCCCTCCCCACCCCCATTAAATTGTAAGCTCCTTGAGGGAAGGGACTGTCTTTCCTTTTGTTAATTGTATCCTCAGCACTTGGAACAGTGCCTGACACATAGTTGTTTATCCTTCATTTATGAAGAGGATCAATTACATCATGATATTGGGGTTGGGGTCCAATGTGTTCAGCTGTGGCTGATCAGTGCAATACAGGAGCTTGGAAGGCTCTACCCCAAATCAGGCACAAATAGTCTGTTAAAACATTTTGGTTGGAGATGTCTCTGGGTTTGTGCAGCTCACACTTACTTTTTGCTACTGTGATTCTGCTTTGCTCTTAGAATGTATCACCTTCTTTGATGTGGGCATGTCATGATGGGTGATCCTGTACCAGCATCTTCCATGTCTCACAATTGATACTAAAGTCCTTTAGAGACACCTTCAGAGTGTGTTTGTTCCACTTTTTCTGACCATCATGTGAGCTCTTGCTTATGCGCAAGTTCTCTATGTGTGGGACAAGTGAAGACATCTCATAAAAGGAACAAATTAGATAAATAGAAATAAGTAGGATAGTGAGTCCCATTTCTCTACTTAGATATTTTCCTTTCTGTAAAGCCATTTCTCTACTTAGATGTTTTCCCCTCCATGAACTAAACTAGTGACCATAAGGCCCCCGAGGTTAAGAACAGGACACAGGATGCTCGCATCCTGTGTATTTACCTAATGGCGAGAGGCCTGAAAGAAAGAAGCTTTGAGGTGAATAAGTCAACAACCATAAAATCCTCTGAAAGTAAGGATAGGACACAGGATGCTCACCCCCTGTGTACTGACCCCAGGTTAAGGGACCCTCAGCTCAGCAGAAAAATGAATGAAAAGCCGGAAAGCCAGGTGCAATGTAGATGTGCAAGACCAGTTAGGTATGAATGATGGGAGACAAGGTGTAAGGGTACTGGGGATATCCGTCGTAGCCACAGATGTGAAAATGAGGTAACTAACAACTAATTCCTGCCTGTTACCGATAACCGAACTGTTTGTTCAATCGTCATTGTCATTGTCATTGAGACAGATTTACTACCTTGAGGTTGATAGTAGAATGGGATAAGAATAGTGGGAAGGTTATGTCCGTCACCTGCTTGTCAAAAATAACCATACTGTTTGTTCCTTGCCATTGTCCCTGGAATAGATTTATCGCGTCCAGATTGTACCCTCAAAGCTTACGTCTGCAAGCTGAGAGGAAGGAGGTTGGGAGGGGGAATTGCGGTTAGGGACCTATATAAACACCCCAATTTTCTGTGTCCAGTGCGCTCTGACACTGAGAGAACCCCGGTCTCCTGGTGTCCGGGTGGCCCTTTCCCGCGGGATCGTAATAAATTTTCCTTTCTACTTTCACCTTGAGATGCCTCTGTTTTTAATTCTTGGATTCGTAAAATCCATCCCACACATCTATAAAGTAGTCTTTTAGGTAAGCATGTGTTTGGTATTTGGGATGCATGGCCATCCCATGGGAGTTGCCCTCTCTGCAGTAGGGTTTGGAGGCTTGGAAGTTTAGCTGAAGAGAAGACCTCAGTGTCTGGTCCCATATCTTGCTAGATAATCTTCAGAATCTTCCTAAGACTGTGATACCTGAGTAGCCAGCTATTGCTAAAAAAAACCCTGCCCCCAGCCCCTAATTGCAAACTCCAGTCTGCATATAAAAAAAATGGACTGAGTTCCTGCCATTCGGCAAGGGGCCTGGGCCCCTAAGACTCTTCTAAGGAATGTGAGCTAATTACCAAAAAATCTAATGCCTAACCACCTTCCTCTGGCAGAGTGGGCTCAGAGATGTCTCTATCTTATGTCAACAGACGGAGCTAAAACATCTCTCGGTCTGTCCATGGCCATTAAGGATGGAAGCCTTGACCCTAGACATTATCTTGAATTATATGACTTTTGCCTTATCTTGAGCCTTCCTAGCCTCGAGAGTTATGGCAAAAGTTGGAGACAGAGATCCTGGGTTGTAAAAATCCAATTGACACTTTGTCAGCTATCTGATACGTTGTATTTACAATCTATTCAGGAGGTTCCTCTAATGTATCATGGTCATAAAAAGTGAAATAACACAGGTTTGCTGAGTCTACAAAGTAACATATGTAAACTTCAAGAGATAATTAAGCACTGAATCCTGTATTGTCTATATAAACTACCCTCTCGCTTCAAACGTGGTCATTTGATTTGGGAATTTCCCCGAATGACCGCTGGCTAATAAACTTCTCCATTCAAAACTTATACTCTGTGGCGTGTCTCACTCGCTTCTGGTATAACAAGACAATTCAAGTGGAAGCAGTTCAGTTTTCTGGCATGGTACTGATAGATTGTCCAGGTTTTAGAGGCATATAATAGTAGGCACTTTATGTTTATTGGATTGGATTGGATTGGATTTTATCAGTTTTTCTGCAATAATTTCTTCTGTTTGTACAAATCAGCAAAAAAACCCTATTTGACTGATACAGCCCCACTCCCCCAGGATGCATCTATATTAGGGACCCAGAAATCAGGCATTTTCTTCCCCCTGCTCCCAGCCTCCTACTTGTATGGTACAATTAGAGTTAAGCTTCCTAGGTCCCTGCTTTTCATTTCTTATTCATCAATTCAGAAAATATTTTTGCCTCAGTGGTTCAGTTTATCCTATTATCTTATTGATGGGTCAGTCTTCTATTTGTGCCATGTTGCCTCTTTGTCTAAAAATTTATGTAAATTTGAGCCCTGAAAGGTTCTGAGCCATCAATTGGTGTGAACACTATTGATTGTTTGCATATCCAAAATCATCCCCAATGTGCTGCCCTTGGGCTAAGGGCAGTGGAGGCTGTGCACCAAGACTCTTTTCCATTGGTATTTTTTCTCCTTCCCTTGTGAAAAGCAAAAAAGTTTTGTAACCATTATCCATATGTGGTGCTGCTACTCTTCATCTGAACCACTCCCCTCTTTGTACTTCAATTTGTTGAATAAAAATATTCCTTTTTGTTTAGTTGAGAAAAAATGCCTATATTTTCCACTTTTTGTCAGTCAACTACAAATTGGAGAACAAGTAAAGGAATAAGAAGGAGAAAAGAAGAGGGCCCAGGTTAGAGCCTTAAGGAGAAAAGGACTGTTTCACTGATATCAATGTAAAGGACAGTATAGTCATCAATAATAAGAATTTGGAAGCAAATATTTTAGACATTGTATATACCAGTATGCACTTTGGACAAATATCTTCTTCATACATTTATGGCTATTGAGATAAGAAATGGTAAGTAACTAAAGTGCATGATAGTAAGCGTAGCCAGATGTTCCAAGCAAAACATCTCTTGCACTCCTTTCATGAGGAATGAATGTATGATCTCTCTCTCTCTCTCTCTCTCTCTCTCTCTCTCTCTCTCTCTCTCTCTCTCTCCCTCTCTCTGTCTCTCTCTGTCTCTCCCTCTCTCTCTGTCTCTCTCTCTCTCTCCCCTCTCTCTCTCTCTCTCTCTGTCTCTCCCTCCCACCCTCCCTCTCTCTCTTTCTCTCTCCCCATGATGACAAGCAAGCTAGAGAATGTGGGCTATTAGGACTGAATTGGTCAGGAAGAAGTTCTCAAGGTCATCTAAAGTATATAATGGACATGTTAGGTTTCTTTCTTATTTCCTCCCCACCTTGTGCGTTCATGCCCCAATAAATAATAATGTATCTTCCCTTCTTCTGAAACCCACATCATATTTCCTGTATCTACTGTACCTCAGGCCTTGGGAGAGGAAGCAGATGGGGTTCATAGTTCAGGTGGGAAGGAGGATTATGTTTCTCAGTGTTGGGGGAATGTGTTTCTATATTTGGACTTGGGATTCAAGTTCCAGGACCTTAGACTTCTCAGGGTTTCATGCTAAAATGGCTGCTGTCATCTCTTGTAATCCTGACTCTAAGGTCACCGTGGCTCCAACTCCCGATCTGTGGGGATCACCTCCAACACCTGAAATTGAGAGAAAACAACACAAAGCATAAACAAACAGTTGAGGCCCATTTCTTGGAACTAGGTAAAAGAGGGAGAGCAGGGGAAGGGCAAGTCTCTTCCTCCTCTCACTGATTCAGTTCAATGTACCTGCCAGGCTGAAAGAAGCAGCTAGGAACAATGGGAAAGATAGGAGCAGAAAACGTTCAGACAAACTACTTTAAAAGATGCAGGCAGCCAATCAAGTTGGATTCCCCTATCCGTATGGTAGGAACGCAGTAGGCTCCATATTAGGCAAATCAGACATCCTCAAGTGCTGGAATGTAGTCCTAACAATTCTTGGGTGTCTCTTGTTTCTGGAGGAGGCCAGTTTGTCTGTTATTGGCCAAAGTCCCACTATGCTGTGGTCCCTGGCTTTTATCCGGGTTAGTAGCCCAGTCATTCCCTTTCAGAGTTTTAGGAGGGTAATCTTTGCTTGCTGCACCTCTTATTCTCTTGAGATTGCCGGCGCAATGTCATCTATATAAAGTGGAGCTGTAACCCCAGGGGGCAAGGTGTCCTCAGACACTACCCATCTAACTGATTGATTATAAATTGTAGTGTTGTTTCAGTACCTTGGGGTGAAAAGTAAAGATGTGCTTCCTTCCTTGCCAAGGGAAAACAAATCAATCCTAGTCCTACCCTCTAAGGGTCACCGAAAAAGAATGCATTTGCCGAGTTCACTATTACATACTACTCCAGGTCTTTAAGGTAGTTAGGTGGCACAGGGGATAGAGCGCTGGGCTTGGAATCAGGAGGACTCATCTTCCTGAGTTCAAGTCTGGCCTCAGACACTAACTGTGTGACCCTGAACAAGTCATTTTAACCCTGTTTGCCTCAGTTTCCTCATCTGTAAAATGATCTGGAGAAGGAAACGGCGAACCCCTCCGGCATCTTTGCCAATAATTCAACAACAACAACAACAACAAATACTCTAAAGATCTTTCTTCTTGGAAGGTTCCAAAGGCAAGGTAGAAGGGGTGGCTGGAGACCAGCGGCAAATCCGGTTCATGCCTTACCCTCAACAGCACCACCTTCCGCGTCACAGCTGTGATGATTTGTGTCCTAGATCCCTGGAATTTCATCCTCCTGCTCTATGCCCGGTCCTTGTCCTCTCACGTTCCTATACTTCTTCCTTTAAATAGAGTTTGGGACACATCTTTTCAGAAGACCCCTCACTCTAACCAAGAACAAGAAAATAGACTTCTTAGAAGCGCCTTTGTGGTGAGTCTCCTTTCCCTTCCTGGTTGGAGTTTTTCCCGTACTTTCTCCTTCTTTCCCTCTCTCTCCGGCTTTGAAGAGGGGAGGAAATGCTAGTTCCCCCCCCCCCCCATTTTGGTGCTCTCTTTTGGTAACTTCTGGCAAGAATCCTCCCAAAGTGCTGACAGCTTCCATCGCAGCTTGCGCAGCTAGGGAGTAAAAGAGCAGTGACATACTTGGGCAGCCAATAGTCCTAACGTTGCCTGGTGCCGGAGCTGGCTTTTATTGACTCTCAAGAGTTGATTATTAAATTTTCAGTATGAGCATTTACACTTCGGAAAGCAGCAAATGCTACAAACTGGGACTTGATTTATTGTTTTGCTTATTGTCTAGACCCGGGAAACTGAAAGAGAAAATGTTAATAATGCAGATTAAACTTAAAAATGTACCCTGTAAACATTTTTGTTTTCAGGGAACTGGTTGTGAAAACATTTAATAGCCTACCCCAGGGGTGAACCTCTCCTAATTGGGATTTTCACATAGCTACGGCAGAAAAGCATATCACCATAGCATATTAATTGCTTCTTCAGGAGTTAGTCACTTAGGGAATGAAGAGGTGGTGGAGCCAAGATGACAGAGTAAAGGGAGAATTCTAGCCAAACTCTCCCAACATCCCCCTCTAAACAACTTTAAAATAACATATCAAATCAAATCCTGAAGCAACAAATTCAACAAAAGGCCAAGGTGAGACATTTTTCTAGCCTAAGACCACCCAGGAGGATAGAAGGAGAGGTCTGTGGCATTGAATTTAAGGCTGGCTAGAGTACAATGCAGCAGCCTTGGAAGGTGGAGATGATGGCAGCAGCAGCAGCAGCAGCAACAGTATGGAGAGCTCTCACCACCTAGAGGTGGTAATAGGATTGAACATCTGGTCCGAAAGAGGTTACAAGGGACACTTATGCTAGCACTTAGCCCAGGACTGAGTGCCATTTGGCAATTCCATTTTCCATTACCCAGCTCCAGGTTGCAGTTTCAGGGCAGAAAGGAAAGCTTGTCACAAGGGAGCAGAAGCCTTACCTGGGTCTGAGTTACAGTTGCAGGGAGGAGAAGTTGTGGTCATGAGAGAGCTAGACCCCAACATAGGTAAGGACTAGAGTGCAGATCAGTAACTATAACTCTCCTCAGATCATACCAGCTTAAAAGCACCAAAAATATAAAAGTTGTGAAAGCAATAGGGCAAAGAAAACCTGAAACTTGGGACATTAATCCTCCAACCCCACTCTAGAGGTAAACAGAACTTACAACTCTAACATAAATTCCAAATTCAAATAATAAGCTGGAAAAATGAGCCAATGGCTACAAAAAAGGATCTGACCTTTAAAAGCTACTATTGTGACATGGGGAACCTAATAAAGTTAAAATGTTCCCCATGCAATTCCCAAATGCAAAGATAACATGTGTAACCCCCAAGAACTTTATCATCATTAAGAAGGAGTCTACTTAAAGTTTATGAGTGTGAGTCCACTAAATTAGGATGATCTCAAAAGAAAAATGGAAGGCTGAGAAAGAGGGATGTACTTGGAAAAAGGAGAAGGGAGAGGAAGAATGGGGAAAATTATCTCATGTAAGAGGTGCTAAAGAGCTTTTACAGTGGAAAGGAAGATGGGAGATGTGAACATTGCCCTCATTGATATATGCTCAAAGAGGGAATAACATACACACTTGGTTTGGTATGGAAATCTATCTTGTCCTACAGAAAAGTAGGATGGGAAGGGGATTAAAAAAGGTGGTGATAGAAGGGAGGATGGATTGGGGATAGGTAAAAGACAGAAGCAAAACACTTTTGAGAATGGACAGAGTGAAAAGAGAGAGAGACTAGGATAAATGGGTGGGGGATAGGATGGAGGGAAATACATAGTAATCATAACTGTGAAAAATTTTTACAGCAAGTTTTTCTGATAAAGACCTCATTTCTCAAATATGTAGAAAACTAAGTTCAATTTATTAAAATAAGAGCCATAGTTGTGAACTGATCCAGCCATTCTGTAGAGCGATTTGGAAGTATGCCTAAAGGGCTATAAAAATGTGCATACCCTTTGCCCCAGCAATACCACTTCTAGGGCTGTATCCCAAAGAGATCACACAAGTAGGAAAGGGACCTGTATGTACAAACATATTTATAGCAGCTCTTTTTGTGGTGGCAAAAAATTGGAAATCAAGGGAGTGCCCATCAATTGGGGAATGGCTAAACAAGTTGTGGTATATGAATGTAATGGAATACTATTGTGCTACAAGAAAAGACAAACAGATGGACTTCATGATAACCTGGAAAGACTTATGTGATCTGATGCTGAGTGAGGGGAGCAGAACCAGGAGAACATTATAAACGATTACAGGCACATGGTATTTGTGATGACTAACTTTGACAGACTTGGCTTTTCTCAGCAATACAAGATTCTAAGACAGCTCCAAAAGATTCATGATGGAAAAAGCTATCCACATCCAGAGAAATAATTATGGAGTCTGAATGCAGATTGAGGCAAACTATTTGCTCCTTTTTTCTCCTTTTTTGGTTTTGTTTCTTCTTTCTCATGGTTTATTCCTTTGGTTGTAATTCTTCTTTACAACTTGACTTGTGTAAATAAGTTTAATGTGAAAGTATATGTAGAACCTATATCAGATTACATGCTGTCTTGGGTGGGGGATGGGGGAGGAGAAGGAGGGGGAGAAAATTTGGAACTCAAAAACTTGTGGAACTGAGTATTGTAAACTAAAAAAAAAAGTAAGAGCCATTCCTCGGTTGATAAGTGGTCAAAGGATAAGAATAGGCAGTTTTCAAACAAAGTAATCAAAGCTATCTACAATCATATGAAAAATGCTCTAAATCACTATTGATTAAAGCAATGCACATCAAAACAGCTCTGACCTACTACCCCATACCTATCAAATTGGCTAATATGATTGGTGTTAGTGGGTTGAGAAGTCTGTTAACTGCCACAGCTCAGTGATTCAGGGCCATGAGGCCTGCTCTACCCAGTCTGCTTTGGCCTGGTGTGCTCCAGCCTAGTCTGTCCTGGCAGAACCCTGGCTGGGCTGTGCTCCGCTCCCAGCACAGTGCAACAGATCCTTCCCAGTGACCATTCAGGCCATCTTGGGCTGCAGACTTGTTTCATTCTGTCATTATGTGGGTTCTGTAGCTCTAGAATTTGTTTAGAGTCATTTTTTACAGGTGTTTGGAGGGATTTGGGGGGGAGCTCAAGCAAATCCCTGTTTTCACACTGCCATCTTGGCTCCACCCCTCAAAAGTACCTACACTTGGAAAATGTTATGGGAAAAATATTTTTCAATATATGGACTCCCTGCTAGGATCCACTTACGGTAAAAAATTTAAAAGGAAGTTACTCAAGGAAATGGTGGCTTTGGCAGGTATTTTAAAAATCTAGCACCACTCCTTACCATCCTCAAAGAAACCCACAACCTGAACATTTTAACTATGCACTATTGAACTTTTTAACCACACACTGTTGAGACTTGACCAAAAAACTCAGTGGAATCAACATGTTACTTTTCTGGGACATGCACACAAATTCAACGGGAATGATGCTACAGAATTTATGCTATAATTGCTCATATTTGGGCAAGAGTCATGCTCTTGCATGGTACTTCAGATGAAAGAGGTGATGCAACTATTTACATTCAGTATATCTTTCAATTGTAGGAGAAGCTAAGGGATGCCTACCAAATTACTATGACTTTAGTTCAAAGAGATGTCACACACACACACACACACACACATCATGTTTTGGTACTTCAGATGAAAGAGGTGATGCAACTATTTATATTCAGTATGTCTTTCAACTGTAGGAGAAGCTAAGGGATGTCCACCAAATTACCACGACTTTAGTTCTTAGTTGAAAGAGATGTACCCCCCCCCCCCACGAATACACACAAGATGCTACGGTTCTAGAGTATGGTGTCAAACAAGGAGATAAGAGTTCTTTTTATAAACTTTGACATCCAGGAGACTTGCAAGTTTATCTGATCCATGGAAAGATGACCCATACAAAACTGTTGAGAGAATTAGCAACTTGTCTGTTTTACAAAATAGCTGTTTTACAAAATAGTCTGTTTTACAAAATACAAAATAGAGAATGGAAGAAGTCCCATCAGGACTATTCACTGAAACCACCTATTGCCTATAGGAGAGATAGCTGGACTTTCTAATGAGCTCGTTGAAAAAATAAATAGGTATCTCAGTGAAGGCTAAGGAAAAAGGATTTTACAAAGACTTTCCGACCCAGACATAAACACTGAAAGTGGTTAATTATGTATTTGAACTTGTGCTTTCCTCATTCTAGGTCTAGGACTCTATTTGCTAAACTATCTAGCTATGTCTGAAGAGCAATGGGGGTTCTGTGGCCTCCAGGAAAGGTAGGCATATAGTTGTGAATACACTCAAACAATACCACTTAATTGTTATTCTGAAGGTGACACCGCTTAGTGTCCAAATTATGTCTTAGTGGCCTTGTTAGCAAATTAAATTAATTCACTAATTGAAAACCAATTTTCTGTCAGCTGTAGAAAGCAGGGAAACAAATCAGGTGTGGATCATTATTGCGTTCATAGCACCACCACTAGTGGGCTTTCAGTAATCCATACTACCACACTTCATTGTCTAAAAAGACTGATCTATGGCTCCTCACATACTTTAAGTTCTGGCCAAACTGGAATACTCATTGTCCCTCTGCTTTCTGACTTTCATGCCTTTTCTCATCTCACTTGTTTTCTCTATATCTGGAATATTCATCCTTCAAAGCCAGATGAAATGCTACCTCCTGTGTGAATCTTTCTCTTCTTTCCTTCAGTTAGTAAAGATATTAAAGAAGGACTTAAAAACATTTTATTTTTTTAGACACATAAAATTCTAATTCATGTTATAAATGTATAAAATTTTTTTCCTATTCAATTCAGTATAGGCGCTGTATTAGGTAATGGATATACAGACAACATGACAGTATGTGCCCTTGGGGAATTTACATTTTACTTATCACAATGACTGTTAAATTGTAAACTCCTGAAAAACTCTTCTATTTTGTTTCAAGCACCTAAATGTTATGGATACCTTTTTTTGAGTGAATGAATGAAATCCACTAGAAGTAGTCAAAGACCCCATTTGTTTTTGTTTTATTTCTTTTACCTGACTTAGCTCAGCACTAAGCTCATAGTAATTGTTTAATAAATCTAAATTCACCTTGATTGGTGGTTGGTTGGTGGGTTGGTTGGTTGTTGTCCTTTGTTCTCGAAGAGGGCCAAAATAACTATGGTGGTAACTAGGTTACCAACCTAGAACCAGGCATCCTGGACAATGAAGTCAAATGGGACTCAGGAAGCATTGCTAACAATAAGGCTAAGGGAGATGTTGGAATTCCAGCTGAGCTATTTAAAATTATAAAAGATGGTTTGTTAAAGTGCTGTACTCAATGTGCTTGCAAATTTGGAAAAGTCAACAGCAGCCACTGGATTGGAAGAGATCAACTTATGTCCTAATCCTAAAGAAGGAAATACGAAAGAATGTCCAAACTACTGAATAATTGCACTCATTATACACACCAACAAGGTTATGTTTAAGATTCAAATTGCAAGCTAGGCTTCAGCAACATGTGAACTGAGAATTACCAGAAGAGCAGGCCGGTTTTTGAAGAGGCACAGGAACTAGAGACCAAATTGCCAACATTTCCTGGATTATGAGAAAGCAAGGGAATTTCAGAAAAAAAAAATCTGCTTCATTGACTACACTAAAGCCATTGACTGTATGAATCACAATAAATTGTGTCAAGTCCTCAAAGAGATGGGAATCCCAGATTATTTTACTTATCTTCTGAGGAACCTGTGTGCAGGTCAAAAAGCAGCAGTTAGAAATGAACATGGAACAACCAATTGGTTCAAGATTGGGAAAGGAGTACAAGCCTGTTTAATTGTCACCTTACTTATTTAACTTATATGCAAAATGCCAGACTGGATGAATCAAAAGACAGAATTAAGGTTGCCAGGAAGAATAACAACAATCTCAGATATGTAGATGATACCAGTATGATGGCAGAAAGTGAAGAAATAAGAAACTTCTTGATGAGGGTGAAAGAGGAGAGTGTAAAAGCTGGGTTGAGGCACAACGTTAAAAAAAAAAAACCCTAAGAGCATGTCATCTGGTCCCATTACTTCCTTGCAAATGGAGAAGAAATGGGATGATTATCATTTTCTATATCCTTGGGCTCAAAGATAACTGCAGATGGTGACTGCAGCCAAGAAATTAAAAGACACTTACTTGCTCCTTGGAAGGAAAGCTATGGCAAATCTGGGCAGCATACTAAACAGGAGAGATATCACTTTGCTGGCAAAGGTCCATATAGTGAAAATTATGCTTTTTTCAGTAGTGATGTATGATTGTGAGAGCTGGACTATTAGGAAAGCTTAGCACTGCAGAATTGATGTTTTTGAATTGTGGTGCTCCTTGAATATTATACTTTGCTAATACTCTCCCAGATTGAATCTGCTGTTTGTATCATTCAACACAACTTCCAGAGATACTTGCAGTTTCTGCACACTATAGCATATCAGGACCTACTTTTTTTTTTTTTTACTAACATCCATGATTTCCTTGGAAAACTCTAAACTCACCATGATATAATCCAGATTGAAGTTCTTTTAATAAAAAAAATTAACAAGCATCAACAAACATGAACATTTCAATGTAGAAAGAATTGTAAAGAGGATTACATATAAAACTATGAACTTATGGTATTCATTTTTTAAAGTGTATATTAAATTCAACATAATAGTAACAATACTACCCTACTTATCTGTGCTCCTTTTAGAACTTCCTTTTCTCTCTTGAAAAGTTCTTCTCACATAATCCACAGAATTCAGTATCTTCTTATCTTTATTCCCTTTTCCCCCTAATTTTTGTGATGACATTAATCTTTAACAAGTCAAAGATAAATCAAGCAAAACAAACAAACAAACAAACAAAAACTTTAGTGTGAAATGACTCCTGATGGGTAACCAGTTCCTTCCTATCTATTAAGAAGTTTCCAATTACTTTTCTCACACTCACTTCTCAATCCCTTGTACTCTGGCTTCTGAACCTACCACTTGACTGAAATTACTCTCCCCAAGGGACTAATGCTAGAATCCCTGATAGTTTTGAGAATCTGAGGAATAAGATCTTGCTCAGATTTAGTGGCAAAGTGGGCAGACTGCAAGGCCTATAATCAGGAAGACATGAGTACAAATCACACAAGCCCATTTGCCCAAGTTTCCTTATCTAAAAATGGAAATAATAAAACTACCTTCCAAGGTCATTTTGAGGATCAAACGAGGATAATAATTGTCAAGTGGCTAGCATAGTGCCTGGCACATAGTATGGGTTATACAAATGTTAGCTATAATAATAACAACAACAGTAATTATTATTTTTATTAATATTAGTACTTGACAAATTTCTGACTGACCTATTAACATGGCCAGCATAGAGGCAGGTCAGCTTGCATCCAAATGATTTAATGCTGTTTCCTTGCTGAATATCCTTTCTGTTAGATGGTCCTCGTGAAGTAACTCATTTTATTTCAGTTTGAGTCTAAACCACCAGATCAGCCTAAGTCAGGCTTGGACTACCACACATGATTTTATCTGCATGTGTAAGACTCTGAAATCTATATATTAAGCTGTCATCTGTCTCCTGAACTCAGTTTTGCATCACCACGTGGGTGCTCTATAGTTATATCAAACTCCTCATTATCTTCTCCCTCTAAACCTGTCTTTCTCCCAACTTCTGACTTCTCTACATCTATGTAGGCCATCTTTCCATATTCATAAATTCATTTATATTAAAATCTTCCCTCTCCTTCACCCCTTGCCCCATATCTAATTAGGCATCAAGTCAATAAATAAGCATTTATTAAGAGGCAACTACGTGTCTCACATTGGCTAGGCATGGAAAATACAGATTAAAAAATAAGATATTTCCTACCTTCAAGGAACTTACATTATAAAAAGAATATGTTTCTGGTTAAGTAAATACAGGAAAAATAAGTGCATATATATATATATATATATATATATACATATGTATGTTTGTATATAAGTGCATGTATATGTGTATGTTGTAAAACACACATTTTATTTGGAGTTCTAGTAAAACATTTTGTGTGGGGTCAGCCTTTATGAAGGGGGTGGTGGTGGTAGTAGTGGTAGTATCAAGGTCTGATGCTGGCATCCTGTTGGTAAAGGTTTGATGTGATAAAATGAGGTACAGGAAATTCACTGAAGAGTTACCAAAAGGAGGTTTACTTTGCTCTCACCTTACCAGATAAATCAATCAGTCAGTAAACATTTATTAAGCACCTACTACATACTGGGTGTTGTGCTAAACACTGGAGATACAAAAAGAGGCAACAGACAGTCCCTGCCCTCAAGGAGCTCATGATCTAATGAGTGAGACAACAAACAAATAAGTATAAACAAGCTATATAAAGGATAAATAGGAAATAATTGAAAGAAGGAAGACACTAGAATTGAGAGAGAGTGTAGGGAAAGGCTTCCTGTAGAAGATGAGATTTTAGTTGTATTTTAAAGGAAGCCAGAAGAGTGAAATGAGGAAGGAAAGAATTCCAGGCATGGGGACAGTCAGAGAAAATGCCTGGAGTAGAGAGATGGAGCATCTTTTTGGATAAACAACGAGGAGGCCAGTGCCACTGGATCAAAGACTACATGTCAGAAAGGGAGGGAGTTAGGATGTGCAACAAATTACAGTAGTACTTAGCTTCTCTAAATTCCTCCCCGCCCCCATCTTTATATAGTTAACAGGGTAGAATGACTTGAGTAGTCTTAAGAAATTCCCAAGTTAGAAAGGCTGGGTAAAACTTTTTACGCCCTTAGTCGACCATGAAGTTGCATCAGGAAAACAGAGGCCAATCACATTCCAGGGACAACTTTGTTGTCTTGTAGGGGAAAAAAAGGAAAGGAGGAAGCTTCAGCCCGATCTACATTGTGGGGATATGCTGGCAGCTTTTAGTTCTGTCAACTTGAGTTGAGTCTTGAGAGCATCTTGGAAGGGAATTATGGGTTCAAAGAAGCAAAGATAAGGAGGGAGAGAATTTCAGGAATGGAGAAGAGCCAGTGCAAAAGGCACAAAGACAAAATATAGAACATCATGTAGTTTGGCTGGAGTATGAGTGCATAAGGATAATGTGTAATAAACTGGGAAGGAGAGGATGGATTATAAATCCCAGACAAAGGAATTTAAATTTTATCCTAAAGGCAATATTAAGGGAGATTATGGGAAGATGGTAGTGTGCTAGGATGAAGAGTACCCCAGATCCCTCAAAACACTCCATCTGGACATAAAAAAACCATTTACTCTAGGTCATAGAAAGAATCACATCTAGGGTCCTCCACACAACCTATGATGACAGGGCAATGCAAAAGGCAGAGTGTAGGCAGCTACCTCTGGAGCCTTAGGGGCAATTTCCTTATCTTGAGTTTTATAATGCTCAAGCCCAGCCAAGCATGAGCCTTCCTTGAAGCCTATAGCTACAAAAGAATGACTCTGGGAGGATCCAGTGTGGATTCCCTACCAAACCCTTCACCAAACATATAGCTTAACTTCCACAATAGCTATAACTAGTTCAAATTTCCCTTTGAAACCTATTCCAACTTTTCCCCCTCTCATTAGTCAGATAGATTTCCCTTTCTTCTCCTTCCCTTTAGCTAGTCCTGTTCATTAGTATTTTTAAAATTTTTTGTGTGCTTCTTCAAAAAAAGATTTCTTTCATTCTATTTCATTAAATATCCATTTCCCCTCTGTGGAATTTACTGTTATGCTGGGTAGGTTATCATTTTCTTCAGTGAAGTTTTATATTTCTTGTACCATCTGGCCAATTATGGTTTTTAAGGAGTTCTTTTCTTCAGTATTTTTATACCTCTGTTAATTCTTTTTAATAATTTTCTTTCATTGCTCTCATTTCTTTTTTCCAATTTTTCCTCTACTGCTCTTATTTGATTGACTTTTTTTTGCTTTTAAAAATCTCTTTCTTTAGCTCTTCTATGAATTTTTGGTGGACTTGCATCCAATCTGCATTTTTTTTTCTTTGAGACTCTGCTTGTAGATGTTTTCTAGTCATTGACTTCTTCTCAGTTCATGTCTTGAGCTTTCTTGTCACCATACAAGTTTTGCATGGTCAGCTTCATTTTTGCTGTTTGCTCATTTTTTTCCAGTGTATTTCCTACCTTTGGACTTTATGTTGGAGTTTGGCTTTGCTCACCTCTGGGGGTCATGGCTAGCCTGAGATTCTATAGGTCAATCTGGGTACCCATAGGGTTTTGGTGCTTTCAATGTGTCATGATCTGGGGAGAAGTCTGGCTGCTACCCTCCTTGTTTGCACTCTGCTCCTTACTCAGATAGTACCCCTGTTACCTGATGACTAACTGTGACTATTCTTATCCACCCTAGAACCCTGACCTGGAACTGGTTAACAGTCTATGGAACTATCAAATGTGTCCAATCCTTCAGCAAGGAATCAGTTTCTGAGCAGGCATTCAGTACCCTTATCATACATTATCATACGTAGCATTGGACATACCTGTTTTCACTGATGCTGCTACAGCTGCCACCTCCAAGGCCCTCAACCAATGCTACTTTTCCCACATTGTACTCCTGGGTATTCCTCAATCCAGTGTCTGCAGACTTCTCTTTCTGTCTTCCTGAGTTGTCCTGGATTGGAAAAATTGTGTCACTGTGACTTTTTCTTGGGTTTTCTCTTCAGAATTCAATTTGATATTTTCTGTGATCATGCAAGGTTTTGGCAGATGTGACCCTTTGCCCTTGACTCCTTTGACTTAACCCTACCACCAAGAAGTAATTGTCAAGTGACCAAAATTTGTGAAGAGCATATCTTTACTTAGCTAGGCTGGTTTTCGCAAACCAGATTTAACCGGTTGCTGAGATCATACTTGAAATCCCTCAAGATTGGTAGAAATTTCCAGATCTTGCATTTGGTTGGTAAAGACTTCAAGTACCCTAAATCACCCTCATGCTATGATGAGTCCTCTCTCTATGGGATACAGAACAGACTTTGTTAGGGCCGAGATAGTTGCTAAAATAGTTGCTAAAAGAGGCTTCCTGGGAGGGTAAAGAAAGCACCAAGTTCAACATTCATTTTTTGTTAACTGTTCTGCAGAAGTGGGACTTCTTTTATGTTAAACCTGAAAGAAAATGACCCCGTACATTCAGTGGTTATAGAATAAGCTCTCAGCTTTTAGAAAACATGTAATGAGAGCCAAGGGCCAACTAAGGAAGCTAGTGATCTTGAAAGTGAAGGAAACTCAAGGAGGGTAGAGTCAAGATGGTGAAGTAAGGTAGGAATTTACCTCCAAACAACTATAAAATTCTGAAGTGGCAGAATGAACAAAAGGATGGGGTGAAACAATTTTCTAGCCCAAGAGAACTTAGAAGGTTATCAGGAAAGCTCTGTCTCACTCTGGTAAAATGGGAATGCAGTCCAGCACAGGTGGCTTTACAGCAAGCCAGCAGCAGGCCAGCAAATCAGCAAGGCTCTGTGGCCCTGGTGTACTAGGCCGGTGACCAGGCTCTGGCCCCTGGCACAGCAGACCCCTGCCACAGCAGATCAGCTATGAGGCCCAAGAAGCTTGGTACAGTGCCCCCCTCCACCCCAGGAGCAGAACCCAGTATAAAAAGTCATGAAATAGATTGGAAAATTGAGTAAAAAAAAACCCACAATAAAAGAACCTGGTCATATATAATAGCAATTTAGATTTGTAGACTTTTCCCACCCATTAATAGGCCATGTGACCTGCTTACATCATAGAAAGCCTAAGTCACATGTGGTAGGAGGAGCTTACTAAGAGGAAAAGGAAGTTGTGTCACAGGAAATGCTGAGAGAGCAGTTACAACAGTTAGAGCTGAGGGAAAGAAAGCAGACTTGTGATAGCTTTGGTGTGTTGGCTGTGAGTGATTGTTTTGTGGGAAGGCCCCAGCAGGGAGTGGATGGCTTTGGGATGGTGAGGTTCCATGCTGTAGCATTGTGTATCAAATTCTTTGCTCCTGTGATGGATTTGGCATACTAGTTACGGGATCTAGTCGTCTGGTGTCTGAATAAATGGTTTACTTCTCCAACCTTCTATGTGGAGAGTCTCATATATTTTCTGATACAGAACCACATAGGCATTTTGACAATTGTCATCTACGTTGTGATTATTGTCTTGCTGATACATTTGGTGTCACCAGCAGGATTGGAAGATATAAGATCTCAATTTGGAGGTAGAAGGACTATAGAGGAAGAAACAGTTATCCCAGGATGGGAAGAGGTACCTTATTTCTCTTTAGCAAAAGAGTGGGCTAAAGGCACAGGACTGTGTGAAGACTGGAAATAGAAGCTACAGGGGGGAGAATCTAGAGATTTGGAAAGACATTTGCAAGAAATTACAGTTAAGCCAGGGAGAGAATTGCCAAGAGCAATCTCTAGATGAGGCTAGATTTTACTCACAGCATATTGTATTATATATGAAAGCAGGGACAGACTGTTATGAGAACTGAGATGATTAGAGAAGCATCTAACCAAAACGAGAATATTTCTTCTATATCACAGCAAGATGGGGAATCTCAGGTGGCAGAACAACAGATTATTGTTCAGGAATCTACTGATTTTGCTGTTAATTTGACTACAAGACAGAGGGAGCCAAGGAGGTCAAGAGTGCATTTCAGTTCAGGCTAGGTCAAGTCTAGCAGCCAGTCTGGTTACCAGGGTGACAGGGAAAAGGAGTCTAGAGAGGATGATACAACATCAGAAGCTGAGGCATGAAATGTTACTTTGTGGTATGATGCTATGGAGCCAGAGAATGATACAGTATCAGATGAGGCTCCTCAAACAGCAGTGTGCTCCATACAGGGAAGGACACAAGAAACCCAAGACAATAATAAAGTGTTCAGAGAGATCTTGGAGGATGTTACACAGCAGGAAATCACAGATATCTTGAGTAGGTTCACCCAGAGAGTGGGAGAATCGTTAATATCTTGGATGGTGAGAATCAGTGATGAAGGGGCCGTAAGAGTGTCTGTCGATTCTGTGGATTGTATGAGATTCATAAGTATTAGTCAGAATCCTTTTGTACAGCAAGTTTTTAGGGATTATCATTTGCAAGGAGGTAACCAAACAACCAATCTATTAGCTTTAGCTGCAACAGGTTGTAATAGAGAATATCCTGCTGATTCTGTGTGGCCTTCTGCAGATAGACCCTGGTATTCATTTAGGAACTGTGTGAGAAACTTAAAGGAAGAGGTAATGAAGACTGCTATTATGTTGGAGAATGCTGAAGTTTATTATGAAACTCCCTTGGGAGTCTCTTACAGGAATTTGATTGTTAAAAGGGGTCCTCTGCTTATAAGCACCTATTTCTGACTCTGCTAACTGGGGAAGTAGGGAATCCTCTTTCAGAAGTGCTGGACAAGATTTCGCAGTTAAGTGACTTGGGAGACTGGGGAAAAGATAAATTTCCTCAAAAGAGAAGAGTGAATAGCCAGCAGATTCAAAGTCAGAATAGAGTGATGAGAAAGGCAATATTTACTGCTCTATTGAAAGCAGGGGTAGGTTTTAGAAGAATAGATGGTATTCCAACTAATGAGCTATACAAAATGTACCAAAGTAAGGGGTTTAATAGCAGATGGAATAGAGAAGTAAGAACTGCCCCCTACAAATCCTACAGATCTTGAACCCTTGTATCCAAGTGAGTCACACCTTCAAGGAGACTAGGAAATTGGCTGAGCCCTAGCTCAGATTAGAGAAACGCACAGACAAGATTATAGACCCCATATTAATCTGACTATATATTGGAAAAATGGATCAAATACTATAACTAGGGCATTGATAGATACTGGAGCAGAGGCCATCTTGATATATGGAAACCCTCAAAAATTTAAGCATGGAATTTTATTACTATCACAGGACTAGGAGGGGCTGAAATATCAGCCAGACAAGTCAAACTAATGATGAAAATTGGACAATTGCCTAAGAAAGAATATACTGTGGTCATTGTACCCATTCCTGAATACATTGAAGCTATGAACCTTGTCGATGTGTTTTCCTCCCTCTGTTCCTATGATTAAGACTAGTGAGGAGCAGTTTGCTTTCACCTAGGAATGAGCTCACTATCCTTAATCATTCGTCTTTGTCTCCTAACTCTCCTTAATACTTCCATATTACAGTGGGCCAAGTCCTGAAAGAGGCTTCTCTTCTTGCAGGCGCTGATTATGCCACTACATTGATGATATGATATTGGCTGAGCCAGATGAGAATACAGTGACAGAGGCCCTAGATCAGAAGATAGATTATATAAGGGAAATGGTAGGGGAAATCAATCCCAAGAAAAGCCAGAATTTAGCCTGCTGAGTCAATATTTGGGGCATGAGTGGACAAGAAAATCCCAGAGGATTCCAGGCATGATCTAGAATCAGCTACTGATACTTGCTTCCCTATGATCTAAAAGTGACGCCCAAAGACTTGGTGGGCTTTTCAGGCTGTGGAGAACACATAATCCCAATCTAAGAATCCTAATGGCCCTGATCTACCTCCTCACAGTAAGTTAGCCTCTTTCAAGTGGGGCCCAGAAAATATAAAGAAGGTTATCCAATTCTTTCCCCTTGCACTCTTGTGACCCTGTAAGGATAGCCTTTGATAGATACCCAGACTGTAGTGGTGTATCAATCAAAAAAAGCAACTGTTACACTTCCAGAACTACAAATTCCCCAGAATAGCCATTCACTATCCTGCTTTTGAAGAGCAGTTGCTTGCCTCTTATTAGACCCTAGTTATTACAGAACAGGAGACACAGGATTGTCTAGAGTTGCCTGTTATGGGTTGGATGATGCAAGATGGTACACCTGGTAAAATGGATAGAGGACAAAATATCTATTCCTGCTTAATTTGGCTCCTTCTGCTAGTCAGAACACCTGTCTAACCTAAGTGTTCTTCGGCTTTTCCCCAACTGGAAAAATGGCACTCTCTCAGGGTAAGATGATTATCCCTGCTAATCAATAGCTGCATTGTCATGCATCTGATTGCCTATATCACCAAAGCAATATTCAAAACAGTTGCTATTGCAGTGAATATGCCAGTATAGTTCTCAATCACAAAATATAAAAGATTCTCCATATAGAAGACAGAAGCAAAACATTTATTCAGACACCAGAAAACCCAGTCCCCAAACCAGTAAGTCCAATCTATGTAAGTAGCATACGGGTTAATACACAATATCACAGCAGAGAGCAGCTCCATTCCATAGCCTTCCCCCTGTTGGGGCCTTCCCACAAACAAAAACTTACAGCACAGCTAATTTGCCTCCTGTCTCTCCCTCAGCTCTAACTGCTCTGAGCACTTCCTGCTCTACCCTTTCCTGCTCCTCTCATTCAGCAAGCTCCTCCACCACATGTGACTTAGGCTTCCTGTGACATAAGCAGGTCACATGGGCTTATC
The DNA here is from genome assembly GCF_011100635.1 of Trichosurus vulpecula. Classification (NCBI taxonomy): domain Eukaryota; kingdom Metazoa; phylum Chordata; class Mammalia; order Diprotodontia; family Phalangeridae; genus Trichosurus; species Trichosurus vulpecula. The sequence goes on from NC_050575.1 coordinate 34,248,358, forward strand.
AATGCATGGGAAAGATCTTCCCACTCAAATTGCCATTACACTGCCTAAGTCACATGTCTAAGCTCCAAAAAGCAATGTCTATGACAAATCAATGCTACCCTTGAAGGGCTCTCTGGTCCTGTGGTTTCTTGGATATAGTCAGGCATAAGAATAGATTGTTTTTATATACAGTTCCATATGACCCTCTCCAGTCTTTCTTTTTTCCCTCCCACCAAAGAGTTGCTTTCAAGGTTCTTGGCCTCTTAAAGCAGGGCATGCACCTTGGAGAAACCCATGTCCCTCTCAATTGGTAGGCTTTCCTTTTACCTGGGATAATTAAGGCAATTTTTCCAGGGAGTACTTGGGAAATGAAGGGAGTAGTCTTGCTTTCTAAAACATTGGAGCAATGGAAAATGTTGCTATATGACTATGGTGCGTGTATATTTTCCTAGAAGAAAAAGAATCTCTTAGATGACTTGGTTGTAATTCTGAGTCTTTGGATGGAGGAGAGAGACAGACAGACAGAGAGAGAGGGAGACAGAGAGATGGAGAGAGATAGAGACAGAGAAACAGAGAGAGATAGAGACAGAGAGAGAGAAACAAAGAGAGAGAGAGAGAGAGAGAGAGAGAGAGAGAGAGGGAGACGGAGACAGGGAGACAGAGACAAGAAGATGGAGAGAGAAAGAATCTTGTTTATCCCTGTGGAAGAAGTAAGCAGCAGAGGACTCCAAGGGGGCAAAGATTTTTTGTCATTCCTCTGTTGCAACTCTCAAAAAGGGAGGATGGGGAAAGGGGAAGGTACTTAAAGGAATACAGAGTGAGTGGTGAATGCTTTGGTATCAGTTTAGATCCTAAGATAGGCTGAATGCCAGAGGCTTATGATCTCTTAGCCACTTACTATAGATAATCCTAATACAGGATGAAAAATTATTGATTGTATTGATTGTCTATGCTGTGGCCTTGATTTTCCTAGAGCTGCTCATATTCATTGCCAGCACCTCCCACCAGGAGAAAAAATCTGTGACTATGATGAAAGTGTCATCTGTGCTATGGCTTTGATGTTATGGTGCTTCTTGGGTTCATTGTCACCATTAGGACACCCACTGAAAAGTGCAAAAGTTTGGCATCATCCACCACATGGACCAACTGATGATAGTTGTGACTTGGCTCTTCCAAAGGGGGATGGGGGAAAGAAAGGACTAGGATCTTCAGGTTTTGTTCTCCTCTATATCTTTTATTTTTGTTTTTGCTTTTTTCTCTTTACCCTCACAGTAGTATCCAAGCCAGGAGGGCTGTGTAGTAAAATCCCTATAAGTATTTAAATGATAGAAGGTACTCATGGGATTCCTTAGGACCTTGCCACTAAGGGATGCTATGTGGTAGGATCAATATTTCCCTAAAGCATCTTCTTTCCTCCCACTTATAACATAATGAGGCTTTACCTAAGACAGAACTCACTCCAGAACCTGATTCTCTTCATTATGATCCTGAGAAGCTCTTCATGAAATGTACAGAAAAAATACCAGTTTAGGAAACCATGGCTTGGGAGCAGATTTTAGATATAGTACTCTATATGGTTGAACTCTGTTGGCCTATGTGATAGGGTTAATGTTTCCCTGATACAGCTTTCTGATTATCTAAGGGCATAAAAAATCCCACCCATGTGGAGTCTAGGGCCTATAGATGTGGAGGGTATCTGAAGACCAAAAGAGTTACCATGAGTGGGGTTAATGGAATATGAAGAGCTTCCCTGTCCATTAATAGGCCTATGTGACCACATGTGTCCCCTTTTTCTCTTGGAACAGGGGCCATGTTCCCAGGTCTAAAGGTACACAGGTATTTCAATCACGGATGTCTTGCTGCTTTGAACTTTGGCCCAGTTCACAGATGTGATGCATCCCATGATTGGGTCATATAGAGTTTAGCCCAGATCTAGTCAGTCTCTGGGCTACAGGGGTTTTCCAATTAAGTGCTGGGGCACATAAATTTTCAAGCTTCTCTGTGCTAAGCCAATCGGGTGCCAAGTCTTTGTTTGCAGGAAGGTTAACATTGCCTTGAGGGGAGGTTTGGCGGGAAGGATGTTTAAGATGTCAGCACTCCCTGGTCTGCTGATGTGTACAAATATTTCTGTTGCCTTGTTAAGCTTTGCCTTCTTATATTCCTATAGCGATGTTTCACCTCACCTCAGTGTGCCAAATAAATGTTTTAGTTTGGTCTTGAGTGGAGAGAGCTTATTATGTTTGGTGGCTCAATCCTGGAAATATGCATGCATATTCATAGCAGCTGCTGTGAACATCACATTGGAGTTACACCGTGGAAAGCAGAAAATTGGGAAGAAGTTTTTATAGACAGTTTATCAGATAAAGGTCTCATACATCAAATATATAAAGAACTCTATCAAATCTGTAAGAATACAAGTCGTCCCTGATTGATAAATGATATAAACAGGCAGTTTTCTGATGAAAAAAATCAAAACAATTTATGGTCATAGGAAAAAATGCTATAAATCATTGATTAGAGAAATGCAAATCAAAACAACCTTGGAATATTATTTTACATCTACCAGATAGGCTAAAATGAGAGAAGGGGAGAGTGACAAATGTTGGAGGAGATATGGAAAAATTGGGACACTGGTTCATTATTGGTGGAATTGTGAAATGATCCAATTGTGGAGAGTGGTCTGGAATCATACCCAAAGAGTTATTAAACTACTAATACCCTTTGACTCAACAATATCATATGCTTGGTCTATTTCTAAAGATAATTAAGGAAAGGGAAAAAGAACCTATATGTTCTAGAATGTTTACAGCAGTTCTTTGTGGTGTCAAAGAACTGGAAATTGCAGAGATGCTCATCAATTTGAGAATGGCTGAACAAGTTGTGGTGTATGATTGTGATGGAATAATGCTGGGCTGTAGGAAATGATGAGCTCAATGATTTTTAGAAAAACATGGAAAGACTTTAAATAAATAATGAAGAGTGAAATAAGCAGAACCATGAGAACATTGTATATAGGAACAGTAATATTGTTTTAAGAAAGATTTTGAATGAATAAATTATTTTGACTATTATAAATACCCAAATTAACTATAAAGGATATATGAAGAAAGATGCTATCTGCATCCAGAGACAGAACTGATAAATAGGAGTGTGTATAGAATAAATTTACGTATATAGGTCTACATATGTATATGCATATGTGTACACATACCTATTTGAGTCTAATGGTAGCTGTCTCTAGAGCAAGGGAGAGGAGGGAAGAAAAAAAATAAATTGACATGATAATTTTGTCATGGATTTGAAAGGAATAGCGAGTGGTGCATAGATTTGCAATTTCATGTACAATCATCTTTTTATTGTACTATGTTATGGAAATGCTTGTTTTACTCCATAAATTAAAAATAAAATAAAAAAGAGTACCCATGTGTCCCACCCTCCCCTTCCTGATCCTGCCCTGATGATTAGGACACATTTCTACATGGAGATGAGGGGGCCTATGTCTAAAAAGGCTAAATGCCACTGTATCCTTGTTGTATATTGTTGCTAAGTTAAGGCAAAGTAAACTTCCTTTTGTTAACTATTTATTATTACTATATATTACTATAATATTATAATATAATATTATATATAATATAATTTATATAATTATATAATATAATATAATATTACTATTTATTATTACTATATTATTATTATTATTATTTATTATGAGTGGCTTGTTTGGTTCCAATGCTGAATTTGAACTAAGAGAAGTCTGGCCTCAGAGATGTGCCTTTGACACCCAGTGTTAGAACAAAGATCGAAACTGGTTTAAAAAAAAATAAAGCAAGAAGTATGAGTGTGCATGGTGAGAGCTTAGGTTTTTAGTGCCATCTGCTCAGAACACTGCCTCCTTTCTCTCTTCCATCTCCAATTCCTTTTTCTCATCCCACTGTTGAATGGAAATCAGATGATGATAAAGACATTTCTGAAGAAATGAAAGAGAAGACTAAGCTTGAAGAGGAGAAAAAAAGATGAAGAAAGAGAAGATCCCAAAGGAATTCCTGAATTTTGTCTGACTTTTTAAAAATGTTGGCCTGTTCAGTAATATGATTCAGGAACATAATGAAGCTATTCTGAAGTACTTGAAAGATGTTAAAGGGAAGTTCTCAGATGCAGGCCAACCCTGTGTGAGAATTTCACATAAATGAGATATTGACAAAGACATAGCATAGTCAGAGCAGAATGATTAAGCTCCCTTCTCCTTTGATGGACCAGAATTTATGAATTGCATAAGGTGTCGGGTACCTAGGAAAAAAAGAAAAAAAATGTCACTTTGAAAATTACAGCATTAAGAAATAGAAACAAGGGTTGTGGGACAGTTAAAACTGTAATGAAAACAGTTTTCAATTATTCTCTCATCAATTCCTCTCTAATACTGAAATTCTTGAAAGTAGAGACATGGATGATGATGTGGAAGCTATCCTTCCTGCCAAATTTGAAATTGATCACATTTTGTGTGAGTGCATAGTCCCAAGATCATTATTATAGCTTTTCAGGAAAAGCTATAATAATGATTATGATAAAGACAGTGAAGAGGCTATGAGGAAGAAGGGGAAGAAATTGATGAGGAAAAGGATCCAGAATATGACTGAAAGATCCAGCAGAGGGTAAACATCAGTGAAGAAGTTTGTGTATGGCCTTAAGGATTGTCTGCATACTAATAGCCTAAAAACTATTAGTTACTTACCACCTTATGATTTTGGAAGATCAAGTGAACATTTTGTGTTTAAAAAAAGAGAGACAAGAAAAAATGAGCATTTAAAAACCAGTTCAAACTATAGATTCATTCTACTTAGCGTGTTAATAGTATAATGTCCTCCCACATATGTAGAATGCAGTAAATCCCCTAAAACATGTTAATTGTTACATAGTTTGGTTCTTTTGAAGATTTTTGTCAGGTAGTTATTAAGTTGCAGCTGTAAAAATTATCCAAACTGTTAATTGAAACCAATATTTGTTTAGAAAAAAGAAATCCTTCTGGAGAACCAACTAAAATATTTTTTTCCAGCCCAGTAATTGAGTAGCTTCAAGTAAGCTTGCACTTGCTATGCCTTAATTATTTTGTTATAGAAATACAGTGATGTGCTACATGGAGACAAGGCATTTAGAAATTTTATTTGAGTATTCATATTCAGTTCACTAGTGTAATGGCAAGCAAAGTGGGACTTTTTGCTGTTTCTTCTTTTGGAGTGCTTCTCAGTACTAAGGAGATCCAAGTGTTTTTGATTGAGCCTTGCCTTTGATTGAACCAAGAGTCTTTGATGACCTGCTTAAGTCACAAGAAAGCCTAAGTCACATGAGTTTGAGTCACATGGTTGTGATGCCCTCTGACCCTGAAGAAGAGTATGTATACCCAGAGGTTAGCATTTTGCTTGGGGCTCACTCATTGGAAGAGTGTTCATGTGATCTGGCCAGACAAGACTCTGAGTAGCTGTTAAGGAACCCCTCCGGCTTTGAACACCCAGATATTGGTGCTTCTCTCTCTGGTAACTATGTATGTATTGTTGTGGACAGAAAATTAGAAGCCCTATCTACTGTTTGTGTTATTTGCTCTGTTTATATAATTTCTTCTTGTAATTTCTGTTTGTGTTTTCTCTGAAGTTCAGGGTGCTGACTTTTTCCTCTGAACTAAATGAATGATTGTAGTAGCAATTAGATTTGAAGATCTTTCCCACCCATTAATAGGCCATGGGACCTGCTTATGTCACAGGAAGCCCAAGACATATGTGGTGGGAGGAACTTCCTGACAGGAAAAGGAAGTTATGTCACAGGAAATGCTGAGAAAGAGAGAGAGAGAGAGAGAGAGAGAGAGAGAGAGAGAGATGTGTTATGGCTACTAATGGCTGCTAAGGGCCTCCCTCATGATGGTTAGAACTGAACAGGCTGACTTAGCTATGTGATTTTATGAGTGAAAATGGCATTAAAGAAGATGTATTAACATCTACTTTGCTTACCTAATCCTCTTTTGAATTCCTTTTGTTCTTTTGTGTATATGTGAATATTTCATTCATTTCATTTCCCTTCTCTTTTCTTCTCTTCTTCCTTCCTTTCTTTCCTTCTTTTTCTTCCTTTCTTCCTTCCTTCCTTCCTTCCTTCCTTCCTTCCTTCCTTCCTTCCTTCCTTCCTTCCTTCCTTCCTCTCTCTCTCTCTCTCTCTCTCTCTCTCTCTCTTTCTCCCTCTCTCTTTCTTTCTTTCTTGGAATTACTGTCACTATAGATCAATAAATTGAGTATACAATTAAGAAAAAATTTTAAAAACAAGTCAAAAGCCATAATTGAATAAAAATGGGAATTCTGAAAGCTAAACAAAAAAGATATTCAAAATGAAAAACAAAAATCTCATCAAATTGATAGATGAACTAGTAGGTTTTTTAAAAAAAATATTAAATTAGACAATGTATTCACTTTTTTTTAATAAAGAAGGGAATACCACAATTCCAAAACAAAAAATAAATCTAGCAGATGAAGAGGCAATAAATGAAATTAATTTAAACAATTTTGTCCAAATGCTTACCAACAAAATTAGTAACTCAAATAAAATGGATGATTGTTTATTAAAACTATGAAATAGACAGGTTAATGAACAAGAAATTTTTAAAAAGCAGGAACAAATCTGTTTAAGTGGATGAACTCAAAAAATAGTCATTAATCATTCCATTCCCACTTGGAAGAAAGTTCCCAGTGGACCCCCTCAAAGATTCTTGCTTGGACACTTTGCTTCTCAGCATTTTTGTCTATGACCTGGATAAAAACATTGACATGATCATGAAATTTATAATTGACACAAAGCAATGATACTAGAATTAACATCCAAAAAGATCTTAAAATTCAAAGATTAGGTTGAATCTAATAAGATTGAAATTAGCAGTAACAACTGTAAAGTCTTGTAGTTGGGCTCAAGAAAACTCCTTCACAAGTACAAGATAGGTAAGATATAATTAAATAGCATTTTGACAAATATCTGGATTTTTTTTGGCTGCAGTCTTACTAAAACTAAACTATACACAAGCAAAAAAAACTCAACTTACAGAACTCAGACCAGGAGGGAAGAGAATAGACCATTCTCTCTCTGGAACATGCCACTTTGGGAGCACTAAAAACGTTCCGAATTCCAGACTAATCTGCGAAAACAGCCAAAAGGCATAAAAGGACAGAAAGTCAGGTCACTCCCCCTGCCCTCCAAAGTGAACAGTGCGCAATACTAACATAGAGGCAAAAGTCAAAGCAAACATGTTACAACAAAAAAGAACTATGATGGTGACAAGGAAGGTCAAGATTTGAACACAGAAAACAACAACAAAAATTTACAAGCAAAACCTCAAAGAAAAATGCATGTTGGACACAAACCCAATAATAATTCTTAGAAGAGTTAAACAACACAATTTTTAAAAAGCAAAAAAAATTGTGAAAATAAAATTGGAGTGATAGATGAAAAATTGGGAAAATAAGAGCTATGCAAGAAATTATAAAAAGACAACAGCTTGTTAAAAGAGATAAAAATGATACTAAAAAAAGTTCAAGAAGGGGCTAAAGTGATTTCTTTTTCAAATGGAAAGAATGGCAAAAGAGACAAGAGCTAGGGAAGAAAGACATGAAAAAATAATTAGCAGTTTGGGGAAAAATACCAAACTTTACCCAATAAAATATCTACTTAAAGATTAGAATTGGCCAAATAGAAGCTAATGATTACATAAGACATCAAGAAACAATAAAACAAAATTGAAAGACTGAAAAATTGGAAGAAAATGTGAAATATCTCATAGAAAAATAACTGTCCTGGAAAATAAATCAAGGAGAAATCATTTAAAAATTGGAGACATCATATTGCAAGAAATTATAAAGGAAAACTGCTCAGACATCTTAGAAGTAAAGGGCAAAGAAGAAATTGGAAGGAAACCCTGGTCACTTCCTAAAAGAAACCCTAAAATGAAAACTCCTAGGAATATTATAGCCAAAATCTAGAGTGCCCAAATCAAGGAGAAAATACTGCAGACAGCCAGCAAGAAAGAATTCAAGTACCATGGACTGACAGTCAGGATCACACAAGATTTAGCAACCATCACCATAAAGAAAAGGAGGTTTTGGAATATGATATTATGGAAGGCAAAGAATCTAGGATAACAACCAAGAATAACCTATATCCAGTACAACTAAACATAATTATATGAAGGAAAAATTGTTGTTTGTCTATCCTTCTCAAAGAGGACCAATGACATCAGAAGGGTGATGTCTTGACTTGCAAGTGATTTGGATTTAAGTGAGGCAGGGCTGTGAAAAGTCATCAGCTTCACTCTCTTCTCCAGAATCATTGAGTCCAGTGGCAAGACATGGGTCAGCAGGATAGGCAATGGACCCAAGATGCAGTGGTAGATCCTGACCTTTTTTAAGCTAAGGTCCTTCCCAGGTCACTTTGTCTAAGACAATACCTATTCAGTGATTAAAGGATAGGTAAGAATTGAGGCAAAAGATGGCCTAGTTTGACTTTACAAAAGAATCAATCTGAGAGGGGAAGACCCTCAGAGTTTCTGTCCAGAACAGAAACAATTGCTATTTACACTCACTCTGAGCCATCAAAACCCAAATGGTGAGCAAGTGAGGGTTGGCTAGGATCTATTATTGGCAAATTATTGAGAGCCAGAGTGATTTGAGTTTAAAGGCATAGTCAAGTGGTCCCATTTGAATCCAAATAGACTTTATCAAAGCCTGGTTTACCAGAGCTGTATTTCAAGAAATCATGAATAAAAACTACATGAGACAAAAGAATTAATTGTCTCAGTTTTTCTTAAAAAAAAAACAGATAAATGGGGGGGCATTTAGCCCCCAAATTCCAAAATATAAGAAGAGGAGGAGGAGGAAGAGGAGAGCTACTATTACTCACAGATTGTTGTTTGTCCTTCATTCTTGAAGAAGACCAATGACAACAGGAGAATGATGTCTTGACTTGCATGTTATTTGGATTTAAGTGAGGCAGGGCTTATGTGTAAAGTCACCAGCCTCATTTTTTCCCAGAATCATTGGAGTCCAGTGGAAAGACATAGATCATGCCCTCTAAATATAGGTGTGCCTCAGGGTTATCTCCTGGGCCCTTTTCACTTCTCTCTATACACTTTCACTTGGTGATCTCATCAGCTTTCATGGATTTAATTATCACCTTTATGCTGATAAGTCTCAAATCTACTTTTATGGCCCCAATCTCTGCTGATCTCCAATCTTGTATCTGCAACTGTCTGTCAGACATCTTGAACTGCAATAGCCTGCTTATGGATCTGCCTGCCTCAAGTTTCTTTCCACTCCAATACACTCTCCATTCAAGCACTAAAGTATTTTCCTAATACATAGGTCTGATCATGTCATCCTCAATCCCTTCAACAAACTCCAGTGGTTTCCTATTGCCTTCAGGAGCAAATAATAAAATACTATGTTTGGCATTTAAAACCTATCCCCTTTTACCTTTACAGGTGTTAAACCTGAAAGTTTAGTTGAAGGAGGCAAACAAGCTAGGTGATAGAAAAATCCATGTTGTTTATTATTTTCCCTTAAAGCATAGCTAAGCTAGCTTACTTGTATGTACAAGGAGTCAGAGCATAAGCTCTGGCTGTCTGAACAAAGGAATGAGAAAACTTATATACATCACTTTTATGATCCCCATGTATGTTTAACAATGATACAAGAAGAGGATTTTCCTCAATGGAATAGATTTGTAAATACAATAAGATAAGAGTGTTGACAAGGGTCAGTTGAAACTACAACCCAGCATTTCTGTGTTTCATTAACATTCCATAGCATAGTATATACCCATAGAATATTAAGCGAGGTAGTCTCTCAGGATTAAGGTCTCATCTTTTAAAGGCTAACAGGGGAAAGAATGTTCTTAGGTCAGCCAGATCTGGCCTTGTTGACAGAGAAAAGATATTCTCTGAGGAAACTTTAGAGAACAAAGAAGCCCAGGTCCAGCTGATCATTAATTCAGGTCCTGGCCCTTGATTGAAATTACAAAAATGATATAAAATGCTATAAAATGTCCCACCCAATCTTCTTACTCCTTACTCCCTAAAATATACTTTTCAATCCAGTGACACTCATCTTCTGGCTGTTACACAAACAAGACACCCCCATCTCTCAGCTCTGGGTATGTTCTCTGGCTCTCCTTCATGTCTGCAACACTCTCCCTCTGCTCTGCATGCTGGCCTCCCTGGGTTCCTTTAAGTTCCAACTGAAGTCCTACCTTCTACAGGAAGCCTTCTCTAACACCTCTTAATTCCAGTGTTTTCCTTCTCTTAGTTAATCCCTATTAATCTTGTATATAGTTTGTGAAATAGTGTAGTGTGAAAGAGAATTTTGAGTAACTTCTTATGACTAGGAACATATGGGGCTTTTAATTTCAAAGCTAAAATGAAAATACTGTCTTTGTGTACCCCCTTGAACTCAATTCATAGTTCCCACTTAACTTGCATGCAAATTTTTCTTCAAAAAGAATTTTCCTTTAAATTTTCCTTAAATAATATAAAGTGGCACCTTTTAAAATTTAATTTAGCTAAGCTGGACATGCCAGGAGGCAATAATGGTTACCATAGAAACTGCTGTTTAGTGCGAGAGTTTCTTATATTTTTCTTCTAAAAATAAGCTACAAGATGTATTGATTATATGTTTAGTGTAGCACAGAAGCAAGGCAGAATTCTGATCAGGAGAATTCCCAATTTGCAAATCTATTGTTCACAATGAAAATAATTAATTAAATGGCTACCTGATTACCTGTACTTTGTCTCTGGCCTGCTATATCAAGTTAGAGACTGGCTCTGTAAAATCCTGTTAACAGTTTCTATTTGCTGAATGTCCTGAATCAGCTTACTTATAGTTTCTTATACTGGCACTCCAGTTTCTCCGAGTAGTTAATAACAATAAGGGAATGTTAGTGCTGTCTTTGTCCTCCCTAACAGTTTCTTCTATCACACACCAAATTTCTCCACTATCGGTGGGGATCTTTCCTGTATTCCTTATGATTCTTTGTATGCCAACAATATGACATTTGTCACATTTCCCTATCTCACCATACAGTCAGTTTGGCAGGTATGATTTAGGCTACAACATGCAACAAATGAAGAACTATTAAGAATAAAAGATGCCATCCAAAGAAAGTATAATTGGTTAAAATGACAAGAGCAAGGGATAACTATTGAGTGGTTCGTCCATGAGTGTTTTCACTGATCTTTTCTCCTGGACTTTTCTAGGCAAATGGGCAGAATTCCTGCATGGAACCTTTGAAGTTATAGTGATTATTGTGCTTGTTGTGATTTTGTTTAGATTGGCATGTAGATATGGCAGTGTGTGACCATAGTAGGTGGTCAGGGGACCAAGGGGGTAAATTGTGTCAAAGTTGTATCTGGTTTTATTCTTCCTGATCACCCCTTTCTGGTTTGCATAGTAAGTAAGTTTATAAATAGCCAATATAAAGTAACAATAGCAGGAAGTAAGACTTCAAAGGATAACCCAGAAGTCATTTGCAGACTGACCCAAATATCAGAGGAGAGTAATTTGCAAACTGTATCATGTATTAACTAAAAATCACATCCTGAAATGCACAAAATCAAGGCCTTTCGGCCCTTTAATATGTAAACCTCAGATAAGCTCCAGACATCTGCAGTAAGACCAGAAGAACACCAAATGTTGCTAATAATTTCTGCCACAGATAAAAGTTAGTCTACCCCCTGCCAAAACTTTAAATATGAGACCCCAAATTCCTGTACCTTGAGTACTGATTCATCTCCTAAGGGTCCATGTTACTCAAGTGCTTGCATAGTTATGTAAATCACTCTTCCCTTCCCCTTTCTCTTCCCCATGCTGCCTACCTTCCTTCACGACCCTATCCCTTTCCACATGCCATCTGCTTCTGTATCACAGTCCTTTTATACCATTTGTCTCTGAACTTTTTGTGCTATCTGCTTCTTCACCCTCTGTGCCTTATTAAAGTATGATTGAAACCTTACTCCCTAGTTCCATCACGGTCTTTCCTGGTGAGTACACAAAGAGCCAGGCATACCTGTTATCATTTCATAATTCCCTAATTAGCAATTCAACCTGGAAAACAGGCTAAGGAGAGAGAATCTAAGAATTAAGCGACTACTTGAGAATCATGCTATATTTCAAGAAATTATAAATGAAATCTACCTAGAACTCATGGGAAAAGGGGACAAATTAGAGTCTACTATTTACCTTTAGAAACATCCAGAAACATCATAATAGCCAAAATTCAGAACTACCAGTTGTAATTCCAAGTAAAGTGAGACTTTTTGTTGTCTTTTGTTTTGGAATGCTTCTCAGGACTAAGGCAATCAAGTGCCTTTGAGTCTTGCCTTTGCTTCAATCAAGAGTCTTTGATTGAATCAAGAATCTTTGATGACCTGCTTAAGTCACAGGAAGGACTAGGTCATATGGGTTTGAGTTGCATGATTGTGATGCCCTCTGACCCTGAAGAAGTGTATATATACACTCTGAGGTTAGCATTTTGCTTGGAGCTCACTCACTGGAAGAGTGTCATGTGATTTGACCAGATGAGACTCTGGGTAGCCATTAAGGAGCCCTCCTGGCTTTGAAACACTGATGTTGATGCTTCTCTCTCTGGTAACTGTATGTATTGCTATGGTCAGATGATTTGAAGTCTGTCTGTTGATTTGTTTCATTTTTCTCTGCTTGTAATTCCTGCTTGTAATTTCTGTTTGTATTTTCTCTGAAGTTCAGGGTGCTGACTTTTCCCCCTGAACTAAGTGAATGATATATGTATGTTTAATTAAAGTGAGATTGTAAACCACTTAGAGTTGCTTTCCTTGTAAAAGCAGATCAAAGAACCTGTGCTAGTAACCCTTCTGTGTGCTGGTGTTAGTGGCCTTACACAGTCACAGTAGCAGCAAGCAGCATTGTTGTACACCAGGCCAAAGGAAAAAATGTTACAAGCAGTGTAAAAAACAGTTTAAGTAACAAAGAAGCACTAGTTAAGATTCCAGAAAATTTACAGCTGTGAAAGAAGATGATATTTCAAAAAGCAAAGGCTTTAAAAGCAAAGGCTTAAAACCAAGAATAACCTTTCTAGTAAAACTAAGTATAATCCTATATGATTAATAATATATTAAATAATTAATAATACAGAGCATTTCCAAGTATTCCAAATGAAAAGGCTTGATCTATGTAGACATTTTGAAATGGAAATTCAGGAGCCAAGAGAAACATAGGAAGGTACATACAGTTGTTCAAATGGAAAAGACCATGTGGGAATGAATATTTTATATGCTAATGGGGGAAAGGAAATAAATGATAGAATGCTGAACCTGGAGTCAGAAAGACATGAATTAAATCTCCCCTCAGAAACTTAGTAGCTGTGTGACTTTCCATAAGTCATTTAACCTCTCTCAGCCTCAGTTTCCTCCTCTGTAAAATGGGGATGATAATAGCAGGTACCTCCCAAGGTTGTTATGCTCAAATGAGATAGCATATAAAGCTTAAAATCTATCAATGCTAAATATTATCATTTTATTGTGGTTGTTATTAGCTTTTACCATTTATATCTGTAGCCATAATGGCTTTTGTTTTCTTTGAATGGCTCAGCTTGCCTCATTGAGCCTCTGGACACTGTGGCTTGCTCTTCCGGGGCAGGAGGCCCGGGGAGCATGCCGGGAAGCAGACAGCTTCCTGTGTGAGGAGTCATGGGGCTGGCTGAGGGGAGGTGTTGGCGGCTATGCTAGGGGGAGGAGCCAACTCAGGAACCAATCGGCCCTGGTCATTAGGGCGGAGCTTGATGATGTCAAAAACCCTATAAGAGGGGAGAGGACAGCTTGAAGATTCTCTTTCCTTTTTCGGTTGGAGCCAGCGACAGTTACGACAGTTACGTCAGTTACAGCGACCGTTACATCGTCAGTTTCAGTTGCAGCTTCAGTTACAGACACAGACACAGCTGAGGCAGGAGCTGCCAGTAGCAGAGCTGATCTACGGGAGGAAGCTGAACAAAGACTTCAGGCCAGTGGGTAATCTTATTACCATCGAGGGGGAAGCATGATTTTGCTTTACGCAATCATGCTTCTCTGTAGCCTCCTGGTTACTCTTGCAAGGCGTACTTATTGGGCCTGGAAGATTTTGATCAACATATCAAAATGGGGCTTCTGGTTCATGGGTTGGTTACTGTGGAGCCTAAATAAATGTTTTGATTCTTCTGCCTTCTACTTTGAGAGTTTCTTATATCCGGCGGTTCCGAACCTTTCAGACATGTTTATGATCCTCTTTGAGATTATAAACTCTGCCCTCCTGATACAATATCTTTAAGGAAAATAGTGAAAGATAAATAGTGCAGAACCTGTGAGTGGCTTTATTTTGGTTTGATTGCCTCAGAAGAAAACAAAAATGAGAGGGACTAAAATAAGGAGGAGGTTTGTTTGTTTGTTTCCATCATGCCTGATTCTTCATGACCCTGTTTGGGGTTTTATTGGCAAAAATACTAGAGTGCTTTGCCATTTTCTTCTCCAGCTAATTTTACAGATGAGGAACTGAGGCAAACAAGGTTAAGTGCCTTGCTCAGGATCACACAGCTAGTAAGTGTCTGAGGCCAGATTTGAACTCATGAAAATGAGTCTCCTGACTCCAGGTCCAGAAGTTAAACTGTGAAACCTAGCTGAACCAAAGAGGAAGAAGGGGAGCGAAATCACTATCACATAAGAGAGATGCATAAGATGAAATGTGTTAAATCATTGAAGAAAGGGTGTTAAGATTGAGAAACCTGTGAACATCTCTGTCATATGAACTGGATAAACGAACACAATTACATTGCCCTACAGCTCCCCCACCACCACATCCCGCTACTGATCTTTGTATTAAACTCAAAAGAGAAAAAGAAGGGGATAGGGAAAAGTGAGGGACAGAGAAGGACTTTAGAGGGCAGAACCAGTAAAGGAATAATTATAAACAAAACAAACTCAAATATCAAAGATGGAATGTGAGGGGAGTAAAAAATAAAAATCTTGATAAATGCTGGAGAGGATGTAGGAAAATTGGAACACTGTTACATTGCTGGTGGAGTTGTGAACTGATCCAGCCATTCTGGAGAGCAGTTTGGAATGCCCAAAGGGCCATAAAAATGTTCATACCCTTTGACCCAGCAATACCACTTCTAGAGCTCTATCCCAAAGAGATCACACAAGTGGGAAAAGGACCCATATGTTCAAAAATATTTATAGTAGCTCTTTTTGTAGTAGCAAAGAATTGGAAATCAAGGGGATGCCCATCAACTGGGGATTGGCTGAACAAGTTGTGGTATATGAATGTAATGGAATACTATTGTGCTGTAAGAAATGGGGAAGACACAGACTTCATAATAACCTGGAAAAACCTATACAATATAATGCTGAGTGAGCAAAGCGGAACTAGGAGAACATTATACGCAACCACAGATATATTGATTCTGTGATGGCTAACCTTGATAGACTTTGCTCTTCTCAGCAATACAAGATTCAAAGACAACTCCAAAGGACTCATGATGGAGCTATCTATATCCAGAGAAACTACTATGGAGTCTGAATGCAGATTGAAGAAAACTATTTGCTCTCCTTTTTTTCTTTTGTTTTTTCTTTTTCTCTTCTTTTTTTTTTTGTTTCTTCTTTCTCATGATTCATTCCATTGGTCACAATTCTTCTTTACAACTTGACTATTGTGTAAATAAGTTTACCGCAAAGTTATATGTAGAAGATATATTGGATTCCATGCCATCATGGAGAGGGAAGGGAGAAGGGGGAGAAGAAAATCTGGAACTCAAAATCATGTGGAACTGAGTGGTATAAACTAAAAATAAAAAATCTTAATTAAAAAATAAAATAAAAATTTTAGATTAGCAGAGGGGCAAGCAGAAAAGAAGAGATGCAACAGAACTAAAACAAGACATTTCTGTTATCGAATACAAGTGTCAAGCAATCTCCCCATAGTTTACTGTCTTCTTTTTTGTTGAGAGGAACGGGAGCTGAGAAGAGAAATATATAAGAGGACAGGATGAAGGAAAATATACTATTGATGATCATAACTACAAACATGATTAGGATGAATTTTCCGCCCAAAAGAAGAAGATAGCAGGATGCATTAGAAGATAGAATCCAATATCAAGTGCTTAAAAAAAACCGTTGATACAAAGATTCACATAGAGTTAAAATGAGATTATGGAGCAAATTCTGTTATGCTTCAGGTGAGCTGAAAAAAGTAGGGATAGCAATCATGATTGTCAATAAGGCTACATTAAATATAGACATGACATAGGTAAACAAGGAAACTACATAATAAATCAATATTATTACTTAAAAATACATGTATACACACATATGCACTGAATAGAATAGTATGTAATAATTATTAAAGGAAAAGGTACTCAAATTACAAGCAGAAATAGACAGTAAAACTATAATACTGGGGCACCTCAAAATGCTCTTTCTAGACCTAGACAAATTTGACCAAAAGATAACCAAGAAAAAAGCTAAAGACCAACATAGAACTTTAAAAAAAACAGAGATGACATCTTATATTTTGAGGCATAAAGATTTCTTGAAAATTACAGAAAAGTGGAAACACTAAAGACATCATTTACTGATCCCACTGAAATAATAAAGAAATTTTGAAGAAAGAATTTTAAAAGTTTACCTAAAGAATTGGAGGGTCAAGAAATAAATTATAGAAAGAATAGAAAATTTTCTTAAAGAGACTTACAAAATAAAACAATTATATACAAAAGTGATACAGATAGCATAAATTTTAAGAAAAATGTTTATCTTTTAACAGTTCATCAACAAAAAAGAAGAGAAAGAACAAATCAATGAATTGGGTATGCAGCTAAAAAAAAAAACCCGGAAAAATAACAAATTAAAAGCCCCAGCCAAGCAACAAAGTAGAAATTCTGAAAATTCAAGAGATTAATAAAATTGAAATAAAATTGAATTGATAATATAGCTCAGAGTTTTATAAAAATAAAACAAACAAATAGTATAATTTAAAATATGATTTAAAAAACTAAATCAGAGATAGACAATGCAGAGAAAGAAAACTACAGAGCAATATCTCAATATTAGGAAGTAAAATAAAACAACATGTTAGAAGGAGAGTGTACTATGACAGGTTTGGATTTATACCAGGAACAAAGGTTTGCTCAATATGTGGAAGACTAAAAATATAATTAATCTTGTTAATGATACAAATAATAAAACTATGTGATTCTATCTATCAATAGTTACTGAAATGGCTTTTGATAAATTTCAACACCTGTTTCTGCAAGAACAGACAAAGAAACAAGCACAACACTAGAAACTATACTAAACTATACTATAGCCTTGGTCTCTTTAGAGGATAGTTTGCACCATATATTATATGCTTGTCAAAACTGTTTTTCTACTGTATGCTTGCCTTCTGGTCTTTATAGTTCTCTGGGCAAAGCTACTCCTTTGTTACCCTTGGGCCACTGTAGCACTGTCAAGCCTTTTTTTTTAACGTACAGCTACCATTGGCAGCAGACTAGGAAAATGTTATGCTTCTTTTTTTTTAAAGCAAAAATATATTTGAATAGCTCAAAGCAAAACAGATGCACAACTTGTCAATCCTCTTTAGTTTTTCCCCTTAAGCCATAGAGGGCAGTAAAGAGCAACATGGCCCATCCTCTGAAGAGAGATTTTCTCTCTTTTAGGCTGTAGATGGCACTAAAAGTCAATAAACCCAATGAACTCTTCACACTAGGGGAGGATTCTGCTTTCCTTTAATCAGCCTTCAACCAGCTAAAGAGCTTTCCTGTAGTAGTCAAACAGTTCTTTGCATTGGGTACAAAATCAACTAGTCAACTGTATCAACTACAATCCACTTTCACAGTCAACCTTTAATAAGTAGCTTATCTCTTGACCTTCTGAATATTTTCTTTGTGTGTGTATATGTACATATACATATGTATACAATACATCTAAACATATATTTTTGCTATTATATATCTACATAAATGTGCATGTGTGAATGTGTGTGTTTGCGTGTTTGCGTGTTTGCGTGTGTGTGTGTGTGTGTGTGTGTGTGTGACTCAGTTCTGTGCCCATAGTGGCTGTGTGCTAAAAGAGCTTGATGCTATTTCAGTGGCCTAAGAATAGCTTAACCCAGAAGGAGAGCTGTGAAAACCAGAAAACAAAACTTCTTCTTGTGTTCAACTTTTT
This sequence comes from Trichosurus vulpecula, assembly GCF_011100635.1. Lineage (NCBI taxonomy): Eukaryota > Metazoa > Chordata > Mammalia > Diprotodontia > Phalangeridae > Trichosurus > Trichosurus vulpecula. The sequence continues at coordinate 34,266,578 of NC_050575.1, forward strand.
TGCCAATTTCTCCTGCTCCTTCTCTTTTTTCTTCTTCTGTCTTCTCCTGGTCATCTCTCTAAGGAGTCACTCTAAATCTATAGTGAACTAACTAGGGAGTTCCTCCCTATTAATAAATTTCTGGAAGTAATGAGTCCTAGGAAAATGATCAAATCAGATAGGTGAACAATTTATAAATAAACAGGAGATAGGGAGCAAAATTAGGTATAAAATGAATGATTTTGATTACATTAAATTTAAAAGGTTTTGTCCAAATAAAACAGATATATAACCAAGATGAGAAAGAAAGTAGAAAATTGGGGGAAAGCTTTTATCAACAGTTTCTAAATAAAGGTCTCATTTCTCAAGCATTTAAAGGATTTTGTCAAATCTATAAGAATATGACTCATTCTTCAATTGATAGATGGTCAAAGGATACGAACAGGCAGTATTCAAATGAAGAAATCAAAACAATTTATAGTCAGATGAAAAAGCTCTAAATCATTATTTATTGGAGAAATGCAAATTAAAAGAACCTTGAAACATGATTTCATACCTATCAGACTGGCTAAAATGATTGAAGGGAAAAGTGACAGATGGAGGGGATGTAGAAAAATTGAGACATTAATTCATTGTTGGTGGAACAAAAAGTTAATTACCTGCCTATATCCTTTGGCCCAGCAATACCACTACTAGGTCTATGTCCAAAAATGCTTAGGGAAAAACCTGTATGTTCTAAAATGTTTATAGCAGTTCTCTTTGTGGTGGCAAAGAACTAGAAATTGCAGAGATGCCCATCAATTGGGGAATGGCTGAGCAAGTTGTGGTGTATGGTTGTGATGGAATTACTACTGTGCTATAAGTAATGATGACTCAATGATCTTAGAAAAACACAGAGAGACTTGCACAAAATAATAGAGCAAAATGAGCAGAACCAAAAGAGCATTGTATACAGTAACAGCAATATTGTCTAAATAACAATTTTGAATGAATAAGTCATTTTGACTATTATAAATATCCGACTTAACTATATGAAGAAAGACACTCTCTGCATCAAAAGAACTGATAAATAGAAGTGTATAGAACATATGTATAGCATAATTTTACACCCCTGCACCCCCACACATCCTTATTTGTGTCTAATGGTAGCCATCTCTAGGATGGGTGGAAGAAAAAAATGAAAAAATTTTTCATAAATTTATTATATAATTAAAAGAAATTAAAAGAAATAACAAGTAGTACATAATAGATTTTCAGTTTCATGTGCAATAATCTTTTTTATTATAATATGTTATAGAAATGCTTGTTTTATTCCAAAAATTAAAAATCGATCAATGATCAACCTATCTGCATGCTATCTTCCATGCATGGAAATAATTTGCTATTAAGTCCCTTTCATCCCTTTATCTTCCTTCAGTTCTCAGATCAGTTACTACTTCTCTCTGTTCATCTTTTTAATGTGTTGATTCTTCCCCCTGCATGTAATTTGAAAATTTAATGAGCAAGGAATCTACACCTTCATTCAAGTCATTATTAAAAAATATTTAAGAACATAAGGAAAAGGACAAACCTTTGGGACACTACTATGGAACTCCCCTCAAGTTAAATCGATGCTTAATTTTTTAACTGATCATCATTCTGATATAACTTATTAAGTGACTATTATGCTTTGGGGCAGCTAGGTGGCACCATGGATAGAGTGCCAGAACCAGAGTCAGGAAGACCTGAGTTCAAATCCTACCTCAGACACTTACTATCTTTGTGACCCTGAGAAAGTCACTTAACTCTGTTTGTCTCAGTTTCCTCATCTGTAAAATGGGGTGGAGAAGGAAATGACAAACCAGTCCAGTAGCTTTGCCAAGAAAACCCCAAATGGGATCACAAGGAGTCAGACACAACTGAAACTAGCAAACAACAACAACAGTATTATGTTCTAGTTACTGCACTGAGTGCTAGAGATACAAAGACAAGAGCAAAACAGTCTCTGCAAGGAACTTACATTTTCCTGGGCAACAAAATAAATAGAGAAGAAAATGCAAAATATATGTAAATACATATACAACTAACAGTCAGGAGAGATTCTTGTAGGAGTTTGCTCTTGAGTTCAGCTGTAAAGGGAATTAGGAGTTCCAGGAGGTGAAGGCACAGAGAAAAAGCATTTAAAGTGTGTGGGCACACTATGTAACATTTTAGAGGTTGGAAATGAAATGCTTTGTATGGGGAACAGCAAGTGGTAGAGAAATATAACTAAAATACAGAACATGTGGGCATGTTTATCAAAATTTCAAATAAGGAAGTTTGATTTTTTTGAGGTTTCTTTATTTCAAGGCTTAAGGCATTTCACTTCCTTTTTGGAGAGGTTTTGTTTCATTTTATTCCTTTTCACATAGATTGAAACTGCTCCAGAATCTCTTTTATGACTTCTGCCTTCCTTACATCTTAGCTTCTTTTCTCTCTCTCATGTTTTCTCCCTTTCTCTTCTCTCCTTTTCACTTTATCTTTGATTTTTTCATATCACCTTTCATTCACCCTCTTTACTCCCCATTTCTTACTCTTTTATCTGTTTTCTCTCTTGCTCTCAAATCTTCGTTCTTCTGTTTTCTTCCTCATTCTACTAGCTTGTCTTGGACATGGTGCAAAAGGTATGACTTAAAGCTTCCAATTTTGGTGTCATTTCCTCCCTGGCCCCTGCCCTGCCCCCCAGAATACCCACAATTTACTGTGAGAAATGATTCGATTCAGAAGGTTATGAGATCGAAAAAAATTAATCAGTTATTTTTTCTACCTCCCTTCTTCCCAAGGATTATTTTGTTTATACATATAATTAACTAATCTAAAAGTCAATTTACATAAATTGACTCATCTGAATAAAATTGCCTTTTATTTGGGTATAAACCACAGATATCTTAAAATCTACACTTACCAGTGCTAGCTCCAAAAACAAAGAAGATAATCAGCAAATCATTTTATTATGGCTAAAATCCAATTATTACAGCAAGAATCATTTCACTAGAGATTATTTAGCTTAATTTCATACTTTCCTTTTGGAATTATGCTCAATAGTGAAAATTTAAAAATTGCAAACAAAAGCAGTACATTCCATTCTTGTGCTGACCTTCTGTATTCCTTACTATTCTGAACTACTTTGATAATAACTCAGAATTCTTCTTGAGGGTTCTTTAAAATAAATGGAACTGAGTCTAAATCTATTAAATTGGTCCAGTAAAATTAAGATGCCTTATTTTTCCATTTTTCTGAATTAATCACACACTGGGGGGAAAATTGACAATTTCGGATGATACGTATTGTGGCAAACTCTCATTGGATTCTCATTACGTAACTTCATTACTACGTGGTAGCTTAATTGATGATTGCTTAAATAAAACATAGGTGTTCCCTTTGTTTCAAGTTTTTGTACTTTTGCAAGATACCAGGTTATGAACACTCATTCATAGCATGATCTTAGGTAGAAGTCATTTATTTGACTCTAGCAATGGGCACTTTGGGGTTTTTTCATTAACTTAGAGGCATCCACTTACGCGCCTAAATTCTATCTGTAATCTGCTATAATTTTGAGTCCTATTCTCCCTTCTTTTGATTTGGGTCCCGGTCTGAACTATTGAAATAGCCGACTGATAGATCTGTCTGCCTCAAGTTCCTCCCCACTTCAATCCATCCTCCATTCAACTACCAAAGTGATTTTCCAAAAGCACGAGTCTGACCATGTCCCCTGGGATCAAATAGAAAATCTTCTGTTTGGTATTCAAAGCTCTTCATAACCTAGCCCCATCCCGCCATATGCTCTTTGATACAGTAACACTGGCCTTCTTCTACGATAAGAGCAAGATACTCCATCTCTTGGTTCTAAGAACCTTTGTCCAGTGTCCCCCATACCTAGAATGTTCTCCCTCCTCATCTCTGCCTACTGCCTTCCCTGATTTCCTTTAAATCTCATCTTCTACAGGAAGTCTTTCTCAGCCCATCTAGGGAGATGGGAACCTAATAATGGGTATACTCTTTAGTCCTCTGACACACAGAGAACAGACTCTTCTTGTCCCCAGAGAAGAGGAATTAGAGATCCTGGAAGCAACTAACACTCAGAAGAGTGGGAAGACATGGACCCAGGAGAAGATTTTGGGGCAAATGAGAAAAAAAATGAACTGCACAATCAGTGACATAGAAGAATTCCTACCTTTGGATATATTATTTGGGTAATTCCTATCCCCTGTAGGAATTGCTGTTTCTAAAAATGAGACACAACAGAAAAAGTAGGCAACATAATTGCTGTGTAAATGAACTATCTAGAAGGGACAACCCAAAATAATCTACAAAAATCAAAAGTTGTGTGTGTGTGTGTGTGTGTGCGCACGCGCGCGCGTGTGTGTGTGTGTGTGTGTGTGTGAATGTATAGGAATTGAATATATAGGAACAACTAAGGAAAACCACAAAGGTTTTGTTTTTAATCTGGACCCAAGGGGAGCTCTCATAATGAAAACTACCTCCAAAGACGCATATTGGTTACTTGTTTGTCATTCATCATCTGAGAGAGTTGCCCAGGGGCACTAAAAAATTAAATGGCATGCCCATGATCACATAGCTGTTATGTATCAAATGCAGGATTTGAACTCTTTCTTGGTCTTTCTGACTCCAAGGTCTACTCTTTTCCAGTATTTCTTTTTGCCTCTCAAGGAATAGTATAGGGACTGATCCTTTGATTTCAATGGCATAGGAAATTCCCAAGTGAGGAAACTCCCTTTATATTAAGGCCTGTTAGAAGATTTTCTGCAACTTATAATCTTAGAAATTTGCTTAGATCAACGAGAGGTTAATTGAGTTGTCCATAGTAATACAGCCAGTATGTATCAGAGGGGGTACTTGAATCCAAGTCTTCCTGTCACCTCATCCTGCTATCTATGTACTCTGCCTCTCCCCTCCTAAAAGTAGTGTGAATGTTTCATAAAATTGTAAGGTTGATTATCCCCTTAAAGCTCAGCAAGGTGTTAGCTATGCACCTTCAGTAGGCCCTGGAAAAAAAAGGCTATCTTCTACCCCTGTATTTAGCAAAGACGCACACCTCAGGAAAATCAGTGATCCCATACTAAATTCAAGGTGACCCTAGTTACACTTCCTTCAATCTATTAGTTCTCTCTCCTAGATAGTAATAATAACTAATAGTAAGAGAAATATAAGCATAAAACTCTGAGATTTCACCTCAGACCAAGCAAACTTGCAAAAAAAGACAAAAAATGGCAACAGTCAATGTTAGAGAGGTTGTGGGAAAATGGATACATTGTTGGTGGAGCTGTGAAATGGTACAACTATTTGGGAAAGCAAATTGGCATTATACAAATAAACCGACTAATGTCCATGTCCTTTGAACCAAAGACTCCATTACTAGGTTTAAACCCCATGGAAGACATTGCTGAGAAAAAATTCCCAGTAAGCCCCAAAATATTTATCGTAGTACTTTTTGTGATAGCCACAAATTAGAAACAAAGTAGATGCCCATCAATTGGGGAACGGTCAAATAAATTGTGGTACATGAATGTAATAGAATACTACTGAGTTATAAGAAATGATGCTTATGGTGAATATAGAGAAGCATGGAGAGATCTATATGAATTGATGCAGAGTGAAGTAAGAAGAAGCAAGAAAATAGTATACAAAGTAATTACAACAATGTAAACAGAAAAAAATAACACGCCAAAAATGAAAATTGCATGGAACAAAGAAGATGAAGTGAGACTAGAATGAAGAGATATGAAAAGACATCCCCAACCTATCCTTTCATGGAAGTGGAAGTTCTATAGGTACTAGGCATTTCACATGTTTCCAGACTTTGTCAGTACATTGGTGCTGACTGTTTTGGGGGGGAGGAGTGTCTTAAAAACACTATTTGCCATATAGGATGGCTCTCAGCAAGCTTATGGGGAGAGAGGCAGAGGTACTATGGTGATGTAAGAAAGCAAAGTCGATAGAAATTATTTTTAAAGCATTATCTCCTACATAAAATCTTTGCTAAAACCTCTAATGTTTAATATTTGCCCTCCCCAGATTGCCTACTGAAATACTTTGTATTTATTTGTTTGTTTATCTGCAATAATTTATTCATTATTTATCTATATGTATTTATTTTATCTGCATACCTGTTTTATTGCCCAGTGAGGGCAGAGAACATTTCATTATTTTTGTCACTGTATCCCTAGCACCTGGCAAGTTGTAGGTGATTAATAAATACTTGTTGAATTAAATTATTAGTTTGTATGGCCTTAGTGACATAAGAGAATTTTTTAGTTTAATTTATAGTTTTGATTTTCTGCTTTGCAGTAATTACAAGTATTCTCTAAAGTTCTGTATAATTTATAATATGCTGTAACTAATCAAATGATATTTTCAGTGGAAAGTATATGTAAAACACTCCCTTCAGGCTGTTCCCTTAAACTTGCACTAATATTTTCAGGGTGAGTCCCTAAAAATCAGCTGCCACCTTGGTTTCTAGGGGAAATCCTATGGATGGCCACTCCTACTACTGTCACTTATGAGTCCCCATTAATATACTTTCCACTAACAATCAAACCAACAAACGTTTATTAAATGCTTACTATGTGTGGGAACTATATGCTAAGGGCTAGAGATACAAAGAAAGGCAAAAATATGATCCTGGCCCTTAAGCAGTTCACATGCAAATGGAGGATACAAAATGAAAAAAAAATTTAAACACAAGATACGTGAATGTGAATAGAGGTAATCTCAGAGATGATTACTAACAGTGGTGGTAGTGGGACACTTTTAGCAAAGACATTTATTCAATGATAGCACAAGAAAAATAGGTATAAAACACTGTCCTCATAAACTTGGAGTGTATTCTTTCATATATACAAACAACACCACAATATTGACAATAGTATTTAGCATTTATATGGAGCTTTAAAATTTCCAAAAGCATTTTGCAAATGTTATTTCATTTGATGCTATGTGAGAGGTGGGTGCTATTATTATTCCCATTTTCCACATGAGGGAACTGAGGCAGAGAGAAGTTAACACAAGGTAACACAGCTAAGGAAGTATCTGAGGTGGTATTTGAATTTTGGTCTTTCTGACTCTGAGTCAAGCACTACTGAGAAAAGTAGGCTCAAACTTAGAGTACAATGGCAGTGAGGCACATGTATAAGATACATGTGTGGCAAAAAGTACTAATAATTCCTGGTATTGAATTACCTGCAAATCCTTTCTTAAGTCATTTAACTTTTATCTGCCTCAGTTTCCTCAACTGTGAAATAGGAACCACAATAGCACCAATCTCATAGGGTTGTTGTGGGAAACAACTGAGATATTTGTAAAAGCACTTAGCACAGTGCCTGGAACATCATAGGCATCCTATAAATGCTTTTTCTCTTCACCCTCTCCCTCTTCGTAATATCCTCTTGCAGCTCTCCTATGTATAATCTTCATAGTATCTCTGTTGTGTGAGCTGCTCAGCTTGGTTCTTAGGATCTGTTCCTTTTTTAAAAATTTATATTCAGTTTGCTTTTCTACTACAAGGGATTACTTGAAATTGTTTTCTCATTCTATTGACTGTCTCTTTTCATTCATATCTCTTCTCAGATGTGTTTTTGTTCCCTGCTGGATTCAATCTTTTCTATTGGTCCAGTAGCTCCAATGAAGGAGGGAGCAGAGATAGGGAGTTCCCTTTTCCCCTTGTTGCCTTCTGGTAATACCTCCTGAATCACTGCCTTGTCGTGGCAGAGGGACTGGTGTAGCTCAGTGAAACTAAGAATTATGTCATGCAGGGCTATCCAAGATAGGTCAGAGTGGAGAGTTCTGGCAAAACGCTATCCACTAGAGAAGGAAATGGCAAACCACTCCAGTATCTTTGTCAAGAAAACCTCATGGACCGTACTGAAATGATAAGAGAAGTAATATCAGAAAATGAGCTCCTCAATTGGAAGGTGTCCAGTACACTGTTGGAGAAGAGTAGAGGACAAACACAAGTAGCTCCAGGACTAATGAAGTGGCTGGTTTAAAAGCTGAAAGGAAGCTCAGCTGCAGATGCAACTAGTGATGAAAGGAAAGTCATATGCTATAAAGATCAGTGTTGCATAGGATCCTGGAATATAAGAAGTATGACAGCAAGGTGAGTTGGATGTGGTCAAACAGGAGATGGAAAGATTAAATATCAACATCTTGGGTGTCAGTGAACTTCAGTGCCTGGGAAGAGGTGAATTTCATTCAAGTGATCATTACATATTTTGCTGTGGACAGGAATACCTTAGAAGAAACGGAGTAGACCTCACAGTCAATAAAAGGGTGAGAAAAGCAGCACTAGGGTATAATCTCAAAAATGACAGAATATCTGTTCAAATCCAAGGCAAACTGTTCAACAACACAGTGATACAAGTCTATGCTCTAACCATTGATGCCAAAGAGGACAAAGGTGATTAATTCTATGAAGATCATCCTCTAGAAATAACACCCAAAAAGACGTCACATTCATCATGGGGGATTGGAATGCTAAAGTAGGAAATCAAAAGGTAATTGGAATAACAGGCAAATTTGGCCTTGGAGTATTAAATGAACCAGGATGGAGACTAATAAAGTTTTGTAAAGATAACTCACTGGTCATAGCAAGCACTTTTTCAACAACCCAAAGATGACTCTACACATGGCCCTCACCAGATAATCAATATAGAAATCGGACTGATTATATACTTTGCAGTCAAAGATGGAGAAGCTCTGTATTTTGAGCCACAAATTTCAGCTGTTTTGGAAAACAGTTTGGAACAATCTCAAAGTCACTATGTTATGCTGACCCTTTCGTCCCAGGGATACTACTACTAGGTCTTTGCCACAAAGAACAAGGAAAGAAGAAAATGATACCTATGACAAAAATATATTTATAGTAGCCCTTTTTGTAATGGAAAAATGTTGTCCATCAAAGGGAGAATGACTGAACACAATACTATATCTATATATGTCTATCTATATAAATGAAGAAATATTATTGAACTGTAAGAAATGATGAAAAGTACATATCAAATAAAGCTGGTAAGACTTAAATTATCTAATGCATTGTGAAGTAAACAGAGCCTAATGAACAATCTATACAATGACAATTTTGTAAAGAAAAACAACTAAGAAGGATTTTAGAATTCTCATCAACGTAATGACCAACAATGATTCAAGAAGACTGTCTATGAAACACACTGTCCATTTCCTGATGGGATGTCCTCAAAGTGCAAAATAAGACATATATAAGGATAGGATGGAGGAGAATACACAATTAATAATAACTGTGAATGTAAATGCAATGAACTCACCCATTAAACAGAAAGGGATAGCAGAATGGATTGGGAAACAAAATCCAATGATAAGCTATTTGTAAGCAAACATTTAATATTAATGATCCATATTGTTATGAAAGAAATATCTTTTCTCTGAGTTCATATAGGATGTAACAGATGCCAAAATATGCTTACCACACTGCAAAAATTATAGGTGAAAATCTAGATTTTATTATTATGCTCAAGCATAGATTTAGGACTCATAGAAAAACCTGAACAATCCTTAGGATTCTTTTTTTTATGCAGGGAGGAAGGCAGGGCAATTGTGGTTAAGTGACTTGCCCAAGGTCACACAGCTAGTAAGTGTGTTAAGTATCTGAAGCCAGGTTTGAACTCAGGTCCTCCTCACTCCAGGGCCGGTGCTCTACTCACTGTGCCACCTAGCTGCCCCAATCTTTAGGATTCTAATGAGGCTTTTTAAAGCAAAATTACATCTGAATGACAAAGAAATAATTCTTTTACATATTGCAATTGTGTACATTCCCTGTAGATCATAAAAGTTAAAGAAAAGATAGATCCCAATGCTTTCTTAGAGGTCATAAAAGTCATAATCTTATACATCATCCAAGGAAACAAACCTTGTCAAACAAACTCTGTGCATAAACTAAGCCAGGTTACACATTAAACTATACTTAGAGGATTCACAAAAGGGCTAATTGAAGTGGAAATTTTACATGCCACCAAGGAATCAGGGACAGTTGAAATTCTTCCTCTGGCTTCTTATCTAAGGAATATTTAAGGGTTTAAGTAAATCTTTACATCACATGGGGTAGACTTTTGTCAGGTAAGATTAATATTAATAAGAAACAGGCTTTCAGTTAACCAAAAGTTGAAGGAGAAACAAAAAGAAATAAAAAATAAAAAAGTCCCACTACTACACAGTGAAAGCTGCACAGTGAGCTTCCTTTTGAAAGCAGGTCATGCAACTAGCTTGAATCTATAAAATCAAGCTGAGACATCAACGATAGCACTAATGCCATATAGTTAGTTCATATAACTGTTTTTCTGGGGTTTGAGTGAACTATCATGTATTCACCGTATGTGTGTAATTATAGAATACAATTATTTTCTAAATTTCTAATCATTGATTACTGCTCCCAAGATGAATTTCAACTAGAAATAATGATGATGATGCCTTTTATATGTTCCCTGTTAACTACTATTGCAACAACATGATAAAAATAATAATAACTGTACTTAGCCCTAAGCTGTGAGTAGTGGGGCTTGCTATCCGAAGTAAGCACTGTTGGAACTGCATTGTGATATTGTTCTGAGTTTTGATTTCAAATACAATTGTCTGAATTTTCATTGTCAATTATCCACAATTCAAGGGAAATGCCTGCCATTTATTATTCAAAGGGAGTATAATCTGAGACGCAGATGTCTGTGTCTGGGAAGGTTAAGGAGACAATCTTGAAAATGCAATGGTGAGGTCCTTTTGACTCACCATCCCGTGGTGCTTTTTCCTTTTTGAACAGGAAATTTCCCATGATTATTTAGATTTTCCGTGAGGCTTGAACCTGTACTTGAGCATAATAATAAAACTTAGGCTTTTACCTCAATAATTTCTGCATTGTGGTTAATATATATTTGACAGCAGTTACCTATGACATAAACTCAAAGTGGATATATTTTTCCCATAATACTGCCCATATAACTATAACTCTACTCCTCTTTCTCTGAATTATCCCCATACTTACACAGCCTTTCAGCCACAGAAGTCTACCACCAACCAGGAGTGTCTCCCACTGTGTTTTTCCTGCCTATTCCACATGTGACCAAGTGGATATAGGGTTAATGGGATATAAGATCTTCCCTGTCCATTAATAGGCCTCACATAGAGCCCTGATCCAGAGCCAATTTGGCTCTGGGCCACAGGGATTTCTACTCCTTTCCAATTAAGTACTGATTTCCAAGCTTCTCGCTAAGCCAAGCCACTGATTCTTTGATTGGAAACCATATATATTGTATTGCTTGGAGGGAGAGGAGCTGGTGGAGATAGAAACAGGTGGAGGGAGGAACTTGCTTAGGGGAACTTGTTTGTGGGGAGGCTTGACAAGAAAAAGCCCAAGATGTCCCAGATCCCTGGATTGGTGATGAATACCTTGCTAAATCTTGCTTTCTGGCATTCCAGTAGTGATGTTCCAAATAAATATTTTGGTTTTGTCCTGGCAGAAGAGAGTTTATTATAGTTTGTGAACCAACTCTGGAAATATGTATCTATATTCATAGCAGCTGCTATGGGTATCACATTGACATTACAGTGGGATGGACCCTAGATTTTCTTAGAGTTGCTTTTCTACCCCTTGTCTCTCACATTAGCAATTTAATAGTGTACATATATACCCTAAGAAAGGGAGGCTTTTATTCAGGTCTTTCCCACCTATAATGTAATAATATTAAGGAGAGTTCAGTTGGCCTTAGAGAAGGATGTTAAACGCAGATTGGACTCCTTCCCAGGTGAAGCCAAATGCTTCCTGACTAGTCTCAGCCATAAGAATAGATTGTAAAAAGGGATAGCCCAATGCCATTCACCCTGGGCCTGAGCTACATGTTTTGTGACATTGATGAGCAGGACTATCTGTAGAGATAGGCATGATGACATTGTTCAGGTCCTTGTAATTCTTCCTAAGCTGCCAGGTGCCATCTGTCTTCTTCACAGAAAACATAGGGTTTTTGTAAAGTGAGCTAGTAAGTATTAGACCTCTCTTCATCTCTATCACTAAAGAAGAAATCTCTTTTCCCTTTGGTTATTCAATGTTCTATGAAACTGTTTCTGGGAAGCTGAGGCCAATCAGATCCCAGAGAGAGCTTTATCTTATCACAGTTTAGGACTACATGGTATGGTTTGAGTAATTCTAAGGATTTCCATTTGGCCCTACCCACAGTAACACCCCTAGAGGTTGCTGAAAGCATCTGTGTAGATATTTAACCCCTATTAACCCTTTCCTTCATGTACTACCCTCTGTAGCCTTCTGAGAATTTTCCAAATGGGGCAGGGACTTCAGAGAATACTTCAGGCTTAGGTTGCACTGAAGAGGTCTCAGTGCCTTGGTATTTAATTTCCTCGTACAGTTTTACTAGAACCCTAATGGGTTGGGCATCAATTACTATCTTATTAGTTCAAAATTTAAGGACCCATATCCAAAACTCACTTCTAGGGATGGCATCCTCTCCCTCTGCCCACCTAGCAGAGCAGTAGTGAGCTCTGTTACTTCTCCTCCCAGAGTGCCTGTTTGCAGTATTTGACTAAGTCACAACTGCTCTGATCTGAAGCACTATCAAGTCATAGAAGAATTAACAAAAGAGGTTTACTTTTCGCTAACATAGCAGGAGGGCAGCTATGTGGTGCAGAGGATAGAGCTCTGGGCCTGAGTTCAAATTTGGCCTCAGACACTCTGTGTGACCCTGGGCAAGTCACTTAATCCTATTTGCCTCAGTTTCCTCATCTGTAAAATGAACTCAAGAAGGAAATAGTAAATAATTCCAGTATATTTGCCAAGAAAATCCTAAATGGGGGACATGAAAAGTTGGACATGACTGGACAACACAGCAGGAATAAGCAGCAAGGAGATAATAGAACTTAGTTTCTCTGAAATAGTCTGGAAATATGTCTGGTCAGTAAGTCATCAGGGTATGGCAACTCCATATGGTCTTAGGTACCCACCAAGTCTTAGAGCCCCTGACTCCACATTTCTAGGGTTGGGGAAAGAAGCTGTTTCTGGGAAGTTAAGGTTAATTAGGTCTGAGAAGAAACTTGTTTCATCAGAATTTAAGATGAAGCCCTCCCTTAATCTACTCTCCTCATTCCCTCTACTCTCCCTACTCTTCCTCTGTGAAGTGAAATGTATTTCATTGCCGAATTCTGCATGTTTTCTTTCCTCCTTTGACTAATTAAGATGAGATTGAGGTTCAAGTGCTGCCATTCCCCGGCACATCTTCCTCCTGTTTTGTAGTCTTCTAATTATACACCCGAATTATGAGATTTCCTTTCCCCTTTCTCCCTTCCCCTCTTCAGTGCATTCCAATTCTCCTCCTTTATCTTCTGTTAAGATCCTCAAAATATTAAAAACAAAAACATTCCTAAGCTTTCTCTTTTATTAGACCTGTAATGATACTCAATAAATAGAGTTCTGAGGGGGTCATATATCATCATCTCCCCATATTAGAATGTAAACACTCCTGTCTTGAGCTCTAGGAGATTGCCACTGGACAACCACTGTTAGACAGTTGGAAAGCTCTATATTTTCAGAGTGACAGAACTGCAGGGTTTCTTGCCATTTTTATTCTACTACAGGTTTCAGGATGGGATAGGGGTTGGAGAAGAGATTCTACCTCACTCTCGGGGTCAGAGCTACAAAACTTCTTTTCATATCTGTCCTTGCTCCTGACATAATACATAAAACATTGTTTGCCCTAGGCACAGGTCTTCTCCTCAGTCTATACTGGAGTATAACCCAGCACTAGGCAGTGAGTGACAGAGCTGCTAATTGGTACCTGTCCCTTCTCATAGCACAAAGTTAGGCCTCTTTGTTCCAGATCATGGACACCTTGCATTGGTACACAGACATAGGCAGGTCCTTATTAATGCCCCATGAGCTCTTTCCTGGGTAGAGCCTTCTCAATATTCACCATATTCAGAGTTTCTTACAGCACAGGAATATCCTATTATCACAATTTATTTAGTCATTTTGTAATTGATGGACACATATTTATAGCAGTAAGGCAAGATTTATAACCTCAAAGATGACCATGAACATGCCTGAATGGTTTGGAAATGTGAAGTATAAGAAATTCTCTATAAAGAAGTCAGAGGAAGTATAACATTTATTTAGACATGAGAGAATACAATCCCAGGACCAATAATTCCAATTCCATATAGTAGCAATTATATTCCAAAACCAGTAAGCCCACCTCAATGTAGCAACAAGGAAATTATACCAAAGTATTATAGCAAGGAGCCAAGCCATACTGTAATCCCTGCCCCCTGCTAGGGCCTTCCTGTAAACAATCACTCATGACTCCTACCTCCCCGCTCAGCACTCTCTCCTGAAACTCTGCTGATTCTGAGTTCCTTGATCTCTGCCACTCTCTCTTGTTCTGCACTCTCCACTCTGCATTCTCTCTCGATGCTGGCTCTGCCTCAATGGTTGCTGCCTCAATGTCTTCTTGATATCTGTTTCTGAATCCTGCCACTCTCCATTCTGCTGCTCTCAGTTCTGCTGCTCCCAGTTCTGGGCTTTTTTTTTTATGCAGTCCTAGGTGGCATCTGATTGGCTAGAACTCAGGTCTCTGATTGGCTGAATTCATGATTGACTAGAACTCAGTGCACATACAATTGGCTCTGGTCTTAGCAACTCTCCTTAGGGCCCTGATGGCTTCATGCCCACTTCGGCTTAGCATCTAGTAAATAGGGTCTTTAGGCCTACTTACAAACAAAGACATAATCAGGCTTTCCCACCTAGGCCCACCTGAAGTCTATTGAATGAGTGGGGAAGATCTTCAATCACATTAATACTATAACATTACTTCTAGTTCTTTGCTACCACAAAAAGTCCTACTATAAGTATTTGGTATAAATGGAGATTTTCTTTTATTAATGACCTCTTTGGGATACATGGCTAGTAGTAGAATCTCTGAGTCAAGGAGTATGGACATTTAATCACTTTATCTGCATAATTCCAAAATAGTTTTTTACAAATTCAAAGACTCATATGCATTTTGTTCTTGTCCTCCTATGACCCCCTTGAACATTGAACATTTTCAAATTTTGTCATCTTTGGCAATTTTCTGGGTGTGAGGCAAAACCTCAGAGTTGTTACCTGAAAATTTGCATTTCTCTTTTTTGTTAGTTGAATTATTATTGAAATGTGCATTTTAATTCCTCATATTATTAATGACTTATTATCTTTCATATGTTTCTTTTTAAAAATATAATTTAGCTATTTTTAACTTTTTTCTTTTTAAACTTTGAGTTCCAATTTTTTTTCCTCCTCCCATCTCCTTCCTCATCCACAGAAAAGGTTAGAAATATGATATCATTTATACATATGAAATCATGCAATACATATTTCCATATTAGCCATGTTGCAAAAAAAATGCAAAAAAATTTGAGAAAAATCATATTCAATTTGCACTCAGAGTTTATCATTTCTCTCACTGGAGGTGGATAGCATTTTTTGTCATGAGTTCTTTGGAATTGTCTTAGAACATTGTATTGATCACAGTAGCCAAGTCTTTCACAGTTGATCATCATTATGACATTGCTGTTACTGTGCATAATGATTTGCCATTCTTCTCACTTCATTTTGCATCAGTTCATTTAGGTCTTGCCATGTTTTTCTGAAACCACTCTCCTGTCATTTTTTATGGCACAATAGTACTTCATTACAATCATATACTACAACTTGTTCAGCCATTCCACAATTGACGAGCAATCCCTCAGTTTCCAATGCTTTGCCACCACAAAAAGAACCTAATATATATCCTTTTCCTCTTCCTTTGATTTCTTTGGGATATAGCCTAGTAGTAGTATTGCTGGGTCAAAGGGTACACACACAGTTTTATAGCTCTTTGGGCATAGTTCCAAATTGTTCTCAGGAATTGTTAGACCGCTTCATTATTCCATCAACAGTTCATTAGTGTGCCTATTTCCCCCTCATCCCCTCCAGCTTTTATCATTTCTGATAGGTGTGAGGTGGTACCTCAGAGTTATTTAATTTGCCTTTCTATAATGAACAATGATTTAGAGCATTTTTATATGACTACAGATTGTTTTGATTTATTCTTCTGAAAACTGCTTATTCATATCCTTTGACCACTTATCAATTGGGGAATGACTTATTTTTATAAATTCAACTGAGTTCTCTATATATTTGAGAAATGAGGCCTTTATCAGAGAAACTTGCAGTTCTCTTGCAGACATAAGAGCTAGCACTCCTCACTGCCCTAGAACTGCAACCGAGAACAGTGTATGGAGTAGACAGTTGCTGAATAGCACCAGATCCTGCACCTAGTGCCAGCAAAGGGTACCCTATAATCTCTTTCTGATCAGTTGTCTGATCTCCTTACCATCTCTGGGCTGAGATTTCCTGAATCTGCTGCTATGACTAAAACAGCTGCCTCCAAGACCTAACACTAGTGTCCCCACTGAAGTCTGGACCACCCCCAACCCTAGTGTCACAGACTTCTCCTGCTGACCTCCTAAGTTTTATTAGGCTGGAAAAATGTCTCATCCTCACCTTTTGTTGACTCCACCACTCCCAAATTCAATTCAATTCATCCTGACCTTTTGTTGACTCTGCCACTCCAGAATTCGGTTTGAGGTGTTATTTTAAAGTTGTTTGGAGGGGAATGTTGGGTTACTATGTCTACTCCAGCTTCTTTGATCCACCACATAATGTGGATAGTTGATTGGTATAGTATTAATACTGGAAATCAACTTTAATTGAGTTTCCATTTTTATTATATTGATAGCCCTGCCACAAGTACTAAATATTCTAGTTTAGTTGAATTTTATTTCTTTAAGGAACTATTTGTAATTGAATCTATACAATTATTTTGTGTACTTTGGTGCATTCTCAAACAGTTTGTGCATTTTATAGCTATCTTGAAGAGAACTCTCTATTTTCATCCTTTGGATTTTGTTATTGCTACATTAAAAATGATGTTGAATTTTATAGCCTGTACCTTTGCTAAAGTTATTTATTGTTTCAATGAATCTTTGCTGATTCCCTAGAATCTTCTAAGTAAACCATCATGTCATCAGCAATTAGGGATAGTTTTATCTCCTCTTTACCTAGCTTTAAACCTTTAATTCCTTTTTTTGTTGTTGCTATTGCTAGAGTTTCTAGAATTATCTAAAATAGTAGCTGGAAAAGTGCATATTATTACATTATTGCTGTTTAAGTTGGGAAAGCTTTTATTGTTTCCCCATTGAATATGTTGCTTTCAACATTTCTTTATACTTATATTTTGAATTTATTTATTTATTTACCACATTGGGTGTTATACTTAACTTTTTCTGCATCTGTTGAGATAAGCATGTAGATTTGGATATTTTTTAGTTTTAGTATGATTAGTCAAGTTTATATAATTAATCATTAATCATCCCTGATATAATTGTACTTTAGTCAGAAGTCTGAGAGTAATTTTTCTCAATTTTTGAGAAAATTCATGTAGTGTTAACAACAATATGTCTTAGTAGTTTGATATTATCTTCTTGTAAATTCATCAGAACCAGAAGGCTTTTTTCTGCATTAGTTTCTTTATAGCTAGTTGTACTTCTACTGAGATTGGATTCTTTAAGACAACTTTTTGGTCACCTGTCAATGTAGACATTTTTATAGTTTTAAAGTTATTCTTCTATTACTCTTGTTTTTTTATGTTGTTCACAGTAGGTTATAAATTTTTTTCTTATTTCTTCTATGATTTCACCTTAGTTGCTATTTGTTGATTTGATTTGCTGTCTTCTTTTTAATCAGGTTGGATAAAGGTATATATCATTTTATTTATTTATCTATTCATTCATTCATATATCCATTCATTTTTCAAAGAAAAATATTTTTATTTCATTTATCTTTTCAATAATTTTTCTTTTTTCAATTAATCTATATCTCTTATTATTTTTAATTTCTTCATTTTTGTGATTTCCTTATTTTTGACTTTTTAATATTTAAAATTTTATATTCATTACATAATCTTTTCATTTTCTTTATATATGTGTATATATATATACATGCATTTGATACATAATTTTCCTCTTGAGGATTGCTTTAACTTTATTCTAAAAAATTGGTTCACATAATAATTAATTTTTAAAACTATTCTTTCTTTGACCTATTTTTTAAAAAGACTTTCATCTCTGTGTTTCCATTTGGGTCTTTGACATTTGTTTAATCTCCCTGAACTAATTAACATTTCAAATTTCATTATTATCTATAAAGAATGAGTTTACTATTTCCTTATGTTTATTTATAATATTTCTGTGCCTTAACACATCATCAGATTTTGTAAAAGCTCCATGAGGGATTGAGATATATTTATATTATTTAGCAGTCCTATTCAGAAGATGGCATCCTATTTAGAAGATGCCATGATTCTTGTAGCTCAAATTTCTCCAACAATTTGTTTAATTCTATGTTTTCCTTTTTCTCCATCTTTCAATTAGATTTGTGCAAATCTGAAGAGGAAAATTAGTCTTATATTATTGTGAGCCTTTGTCTTTTTGTAATTTAGTTTACTTTTTCTTTTATGGAATTAGATGTTATGATATTTTAGACATATGAGTTTAATATTGATATTGACTTTTCTCTAGTTCTTTTCAGCATAATATAATTTCCTCACTTATCTCTATTTATATTAAGAATTCTTGCTTTTGTTTTGTTTAATACCATGATTTCAACTTCTAACTATTTTGATTCACCTGATGTTGAATAAATCTTCATCCAACAACTCATTTTTATTTTATGTGTCACTTTGCTTTTAAGTGTGTTTTCTATAAGCAACAGATTGTGGGATTTTCTTTCCTTCTGTCACTTGATTTCATTTTACCAAATTACTTAATCTATTCACAATTAAAATTATGAGAGTTAGTTTATACTTTTTCTGAAATTGTCTCTAATATTGCTTTATTCTGACTTAGGTTGTCTTATATTGGGGGATTGTTTCTTTTTCTTTTTAAATATGGTATTCAGTCTCTTCAATTATTTTTGCTTAATTTACCTTGTGGCAACTTGTTCCCAGATATTATCTTTCTCTCACTCTCACCTTCCTATCCCTTTGGTTTCTCCTTTCTATAGTTTTGAAGTTTACTTACATTATTGATTCCTTTTCCATTCTTTCTTTTATTTAGTTATCTAATCCTTCCCTCTTTTCCTTCAACTTTTGTTTATATATATTTTCATTTTCTGTGCATTTAAAATATTTCTTTTCCTTGTCTCTTTTTATTCTTTTTTTCTCTCTATTTGAAAATTTTATTTGATTTATGATTTTTATACTACTTCATTCATTCTTTAATCTTGTGTTCTACATTGAATTAAAACTTCCAAGTATTTGATTTTGATTGCTCTTTTCTAAACAATTTCTTGTTATTATACTATAGATCTTTTTCTGTCCCCACTTTTTTTCCCCTGTTTTACCTCATTAACAATTCCTGTGGGAGATAGTGGGGATAGAAGTATTGCCCATTGGTAGAAATTTCCCTTTGTTTTTATTCCATTCCCTTACATGATCATTTTCTTTCCATTTGCTATGTACATGTAATTTCTTCTTTGGGTCTATATTCACCTACCCTTCTAGATGCTGGTTGTTTCCAGAAACTATAATTTTCTTTCTCCTGAGATGAGATTTGTGTAAGGATGGATGCACCACACTCTCAGAAGTGTTCTCTCTGAATACCACATCCTTGCAGATGATACCCATAGTAAGATTTCATCTCTAAATGTATTATCTCTATCTACTTTACTTTGCAGAAATGTTCTTCATTGGGACACCCTTCCACCACTGATTTGAGATTTTCCTCATTTCCTTCCCTGTTCAAATCCCTCCCTTTCTCACCTCACATATTCACATTTAGTTCCTCTTATTCCTGAGAATCTACAAGAATTGCTTTCACCTATTTAACATTGCCTTGTTTAGGATAAATCACATGTTCCTCTCTATCTTTTATACCCCTTTCTCTGTTCATATACTCTTCAAATCTGCAGTTTAACTCCAAAAATACATTTGGTAAGTTCAGTGAGGGTGGGGACTGTAAGGTTTAGTGCAGTATTATTTCAGTCCTGTTCCTCCACCATTACTTCACCTTTTTCTTCAGTTTCTGTTTTATTCTTGTGAACTTTTGTATAGAAATCTCTTAATGTTCTCTGTGTTGTTACTTCCTTTTTAACTTCAAAAGTGTCTTTCTTTTTCTAGCTTTTCCCCCCTTTTAGTAGGCTGTAGAAGTAGAGTTATGTGTCTTTTTTGTGTGCTTTGAGTGTTCGTGAACTGAATTATTGGTCCACAGCTATTTTTTTAGAAATAAAAATGCTTAAAATGCCTTTTGTTGAATGTCAATCATTTTTTCATTAAAGATCAGACTCAGGTTTACAGGTTATGTCATTTTGAGTTGTATTTGATCTTATTTTATTTTCAAAATATAATATTCCATTCCTTTCTGTTTCTGATGTGTACAGAACAGCCCTGTGTTATTCAAATTATCTCTCCTTTATATTTTCAGGTCTATCTCCTGGATTCTTGTTGAATTTTTTGTTTGTCATTGGAATTGTTAAATTTAACCACTATATGTAATTGAGTTTGCAGGCCAGGTGTTTTGGTTTGTTTTGTTTTCTGGAGGTGATCTATTGATTCCTTGGGTGGGTGTTTTGATTTATGTATTTAGAGGTTCTAGAAAGTTTTCTTGTGTTATTTGGAGCAATTTTTTTTGGCATTATGTTGTTTAATTTGTTTTTACTCGTCGTGTTCTTCTGGGAACTCTATGATAAATAAGTTGTGTCTTTCTATCCTGTTTTCATGACAGGATCATGTGTTCTTTTGTACAGAATTCTTTTAACATTATTATTTTTTCTTTTCTTCCAGATTGTCCTTCATTTCAATATATTAGTTTTCCCCAACATTTGTTCTCTGTTTTATATATTTTGTGAAACACCCTATGAATTCAAATTTGTCTATTCTATTTAAAGATCCCATTTAATCTTTTTAATCATTGGGGAATGTTAGGCTTACCCATACTCTTTTTGGAATCCAAATGGTCCACTGTTTCTTCAGGTATTATTTCAATTTCCTTTGTCTTGCAACATTTACTTAAAGGCATTTGCAGATATTTAGATGTCTTGATAGCCACCTTCCCTTCTGTTTTAATATCTCCTCTGTTAGGTTACCTGCTTGTGTTCAGGTTTTAAACTAAATTTTCTTCTTGGGAAGATAAGAAAATTATGTTGAGTGATTTTATTCTCCCCCCTGCCCCAAATAGTCCTCTATTATTCTCTGTCTGACTTCTTCCCCATTGGTGGTAAGTCTCTCAGAAGCTGTATCTCAAGGCTCTCTTGGACTTCTCCCATGTTGGAGAATTTACTTTTTAGTAGACTTAGTCTGGGGAGAATAGGAAGGACTGGTCCCAACTGGATGCCAGTCTCCCCTCCTTTGGTCCTGGTGTAACACCACAAGCAAGCTGATGCCCCGTCCCAGTTGCCTCTACTCTTCAGCTCTCTGCCTTTATGTTGCTGCAGTACACTTCTCCCCAGGCAGAGCATAGGGCACTCTCTTGTTGCCAGATGAGTCAAGATCTGCATCTTGTTGCTATAGAATGATGGGGTGAAGTTAGGAACATGATGTGTTAGAAAAGATTGCAGTAGAAACAAGAAAATCTCTGGGTGGATCACAGAGCATAAAGTAGTGCCAGAGAAGCTGATAGGAGTAGATGTGCCGGTTGATCAAGGTTAAGATTTAGCAATCTTTGCTATAAATTCATATGGCTGTCACTCTATTTTTTTGTAACTGCTTGCTCATAGTTCTTATTCTGGGGAATTTTTGAGAGTTAGTGAGAAGTGGTAAAAATGTCTGGTCCTTCATCTTGTTCATGTGACACAGAAAACTCATTTTCCCTTTTAATTCCAGCACTGACACTCACATATAAGTCTTTTGGCAAAGGAATTCCAACAAGTGAAACTAAAAGAAAATGACATTTGAGGAGAAAGAAGAACATAGGAAGGGAACAAGTGTTTATTGAGTGCCTAACATATGTGAGGTACCGATTCAGTAAATATTTCTTTGTAGAAACTAATTGATGTTAACTGAGGTTAAGTCACAAGATAAATCAATGATGTGGGGGAGATACTGACTATAAATGACAATTAACATGGGGGAGTCTCAAGAAGACCCCTATAATGGGGAGTGGAGGCAAGATGGCAACGTGAAAACAGGGCTTCACTTGAGCTGTCCCCCAAATCCCTCCAAACACTTGTAAAAAATGACTCTAAACAAATTCTAGAGCTATAGAACCCATGAAATGACAGAGTGAAACAAGTCCCCAGCCCAAGATGGCCTAGATGGTTGCTGGGAAGTGTCTATCACACTGTGCTGGGAGCAGAGTGCAGTGAAGCACAGGCCATGCCAGGACAGACCAGGCTGGAGTAGACCAAGTGGAGCAAGCCTCCAGGCATTGAATCACTGGCAACTGTGGCAGTTTCCAGACTTCTAGACCCACAAACTCCAAACACAACTTAGCAGGTCAGTGGGAAACCTGTTGGACTTGGGTGAGAGGTCAGGCCCCAGGCCCAGGGCAGCAGAGGTGGCTGCAGCAGTGCTGGCAGCAGCAGCTGGTGGCTGCTTCACAGAGCTCTAGGCCCACAGACAGTGGGGGGAATTAAGTGGCTGAACAGAGAAAGAGTGCAGGGATCTCTTTGCTGGTGCTGAGGCAGTGTTCTCTTGTTTTGCCCTGCTTGGATCTGGGTTTCAGTCCCGGTAAGCAGTCCTTGGGGGAGGAGGAGTGCTGGGGTAGCAGAGCTTGTGCTGACTGTGGAGAGGGAGTCCTCCTGGTAATTACACAGCAGAAAGGAGTACTTGCACTCACAGACCAGAGCACAAGCCAGGAGAGGGGTATCGTACCACCTCAGAGTAGAAGTAGCTCTGAAAATAGCAGCACAAAATGCCTGGAGCTTGGGACAGAGCACTCTTCACTCTGAAAGCAGTCATACCCTGACAAAGAACTCAAAAGTCAAGTAATTGGCTGGGAAAATGAGCTGGAAGTGTAAAAGGACTCAGGCTATAGAATCTTTGGTGACAAAGAATATCAAAACATACAGCCAGAAGAAGTTGACAAAGTCAAAGAGCCTACATCAAGGCCTCCAAGAAAAATATGAATTGGTCTCAGGCCATGGAAGACCTCAAAAAGGATTTGGAAAATCAAGTAAGAGAAATAGAGGAAAAATTTGGAAGAGAAATGAGAGTGATGCAAGAAAATCATGAAAAATGAATCAACAGTAGACTCAAAAAATATGGAAGAAAATGACACCTTAAAAAGTAGACTAGACCAAATGGCAAAAAGAGGTCTAAAAAGACCATTGAAGAAAATAATTCCTTAAAATTAGAATAGAGCAAGTGGAAGCTAGTGACTCTATGAGAAATCAAGATATTATAAAGCAGAACCAAAAGAATGAAAAAATAGAAGACAATATGAACTATCTCATTGGACAAACCACTGACCTGGAGAATAGATCCAGGAAAGATAATTTTAAAATTATTAGACTACCTGAAAGCCATGATCAAAAAAAGAGCCTAGACATCATCTTTCAAGAAATTATCAAGGAAAACTGCCCTGATATTCTAGAACCAGAAGGCAAAATAGACACTGAAGGAATCCACCAATCACCTCTTGAAAAAAGAAAACTCCTAGGAATATTGTAGCCGAATTCCAGAGTTCCCAGGTCAAGGAGAAAATATTGCAAGCAGCTAGAAAGAAACAATTTGAGTATGGTGGAAACACAATCAGGCTAACACAAGATCTAGCAGCTTCTACATTAAGGGATCAAAGGGCTTGGAATATTATGTTCTGAAGGGCAAAGGAGCTTGGATTAAAACCAAGAATCACCTACCCAGCAAAACTGAGTATAATACTTCAGGGCAAAATATGGATTTTCAATGAAATAGAGGACTTTCAAGCATTCTTGATGAAAAGACTAGAGCTGAATAGAAAATTTGACTTTCAAATACAAGAATGAAGAGACGCATGAAAAGGTAAACAGGAATGAGAAATCATAAGAAACTTACTAATGTTGAACTGTTTTGTTTACATTCCTACATGGAAAGATGATATTTGTAACTCATGAGACCTTTCTCAGTATTAGGGTAGTTGAAGAGAATATAATATATATATATAGACAGAGGGCACAGGATGAGTTGAATATGAAAGGATGATATCTAAAAAAAATAAAATTAAGGGGTGAGAGAGGGATATATTGGGAGGAGAAAGGGAGATCTACAATGGGGTAAATTATCTCACACAAAAGTGGCAAGAAAAAGCTGTTGCAGTGAAAGGGAAGAGTTGGTAGGTGAAAGGGAATGAGTGAATCTTGCTCTCACTGGATTTGGCTTGAGGAGGGAATAACATACACACTCAGTTGGGTATTTTACCCTACAGGAAAGTAGAGGGGAAGGGCATAAGAAAGAGGGATGACAGAAAGGAGGGCAGATTGGGGGAGGAGGTAGTCAAAAGCAAACACTTTTGAAAAGGGACAGGGTCAAAGGAGAAAATTGAATTAAGGGGGACAGGACAGGATGGAGGGAAATATAGTTAGTCTTTCACAACATGACTATTATGGAAGTGTTTTGCATAATGATACATGTATAACCTATATTGAATTGCTTGCCTTCTCAAAGAGGGTGGGTGGAGAGGGAAGAAAGGAGAGAATTTGAACTCAAAGTTTTAAAAACAAATGTTAAAAATTTGTTTTTACATACAACTGGGAAATAAGATTACACAGGCAATGGGGTATAGAAATCTATCTTGACCTACAAGAAAGTAAGGGGAAAGGGGACAAGGTGGGGGGAGTGGGGTGATAGAAGGGAGGGCAGACTGGCAGAAGGGGTAATCAGAATGCATGCCATCTTGGAGTGGGGGCAGGGTAGAGATGGGGAGAAAATTTGTAACTTAAAATCTTGTGGAAATGAATGTTGAAAACTAAAAATAAATTTTAAAAAAGAAGACCCCCATAACTCCTTAGGGGTTCCCTAGAACCTTTGTGGAGGTGAGGGGGAGAATTTAGCCAGCTTTTTGTGGGACCTGAATTGTGAGTGAGAGTGAGAGTTGGGATAAGGATTCCCAGAACTTGTAAATGCCATATAGGTTGATAAGCACCCATATTTATATATTATTTTAAGGCTTAAGAATCTCTTTCTTCATGACAACATTGTGTAGGAAATGTTATTATCTTCCTTTTACAGATGAGGAAACTTATATTCAGGTTTATTATGTGAATTGTCCATGATCGCTAAAAAAAAAAATCTTAAAAAAGCTAGTAAGTGCCAGGGTTAAGACTTGCTTTTAGATCTTCTAGCTCCAAATTGCTTACTTTTTACCACAGTGCTATGTGGCACTATGTCCAAGCTTTATACAAGGTTAAAACTTATGTGTGCTATCAGAGTAGATATCACTATAATCCTATACTTTCATACTTACCCTGTCTTTCCATACTTGATAGTTCCTATTACTTACTATTAATTGCATAGTGGATGTAACTTTTGCCAAGTGCATGCCAGCCTGTTTCTGTATTCTGCCATCTGTATTCTACCCCTATGAAGTTTCATTTAGTCACATCTCATATTAGCAATAGGTTGAATCTTATAAGGGATAAATTTAAAGTTTTACACTTGGTTTCAAAAAATCAACTTAATAAGTACAGTATGGGGGAGATATACATTACCTGAAAGAAACATCTGGAGGTTTAGTAGACTGCAAACTTAATATGAGTTAGCAATATGATGCAACAATCAAAAAGCAATGCCTTCTCTCTGATGGGGGATGGTGAGAGAGGGAGAGAATTTAGAACTCAAAAATTTTAAAAATGTTAAAATTGTTTTTACATGTAACTGGGGAAAAATAAAATATTAAATTTAAAAGAAAAAATCAAAAAGCAATGTGATTGTGCACTGCATTGAGATGAGATGCTGACAAGAAGAAAGAAGTAATCACTGCATTGTACTCTGCCCTAATCCAGAAAATACCTGGAATTTTTTTACATTTCTGAGTAGTATAAATTAAGAAGGACATTTTTAAGCTGGGAAGTGTCACATTGTGTTACACTGGGCTAGAAAAAAATGACTATCTTACATAATTAGGAATTCGAATAGTGTAAATTCCATTAAAAAAAAGATTTTATTTTCCTAATCTCATGTAAAAATCTTCAACATTCATTTTTTTAAAATTGAGTTCCAAATTTTCTACCTCCTTCCCTTCTCCCCTCATTGAAAAGGTAAGTAATTTGATATAGATTACACATGTGCAGTCATGAAAAATATATTTCCATTTTACTCATGCTGTGAAAGAAAACATAGACCAAAAAAGCCGCCCCACCAAGCTTTTAAAACTATGCTTTGATTAGCATTCACACTACTTCCATTCTTTTTCTAGGGGTGGATAGCATTTTTTAATCGAGTCCCTCTGAAATATCTTAAATCATTGTATTGTTGAGAATAGCTAAGTCATCTACAGCTGATTATCATGTAATATTGCTGTAACTGTGTACAATGTGTTTTTGGTTCTCCTTATTTCACTCTGCTTCAGTTCATGTGAGTCTTTTCAGGTTTTTCTGAAAGCATAATGCTTGTCATTTCTCATACCACAATGGTATTCCATAAGAATCATGTACCACAACTTGTTCAACCATTCCTGAATTGATGGACATCACCTCAATTTCCATTCTTTGCCACCTCAAAAAGAGTTGCTATAAACACATTTGTACGTATAGGTCCTTTGCCTTTTTAAAAAATCTCTTTGGGATACTGATCTAGTAGTGGTATTGCTGGGGGGCAGAGGGTATGCACAGTTTCATAGGCTTTTGGGCATATCTCCAAATTGCTCTCCAGAAATGATAGATCAGATTACAATGCCACCAACAATGCATTTGTATCCCAATTTTCCTATATCCTCTCCGAACTTATAGGTAAGAGGTGGTACCTCAGAGTTGTTTTCATGTGTATTTCTTTAATCAATAGGGATTTAGAGCATTTTTCATATGACTAAAGATTGCTTTGATTTTTTCATCAGAAAACTGCCTGTTCATGTTCTTTGACTATTCATCATTTGGAAAATGACTTGTATTTTTATAAATTTGATTCAGTTCTTTATATAAATGAGAGATGAGACACTTGCTGTAAAAGAAATTTCCCCAGGTTCCTACTTTCCTTCTAATCTTGACTGCATGGGTTTTGCTTGTGCAAAACCTTTTAATACAATTAAAAACTATCCATTTTACATCTTTTAAGGCTCTCTATTTCTTGTTTGGTCACAAATTCTTATCCTATCCAGAGATAGGTAACATTCCATGACAAGTAAATTATTCCATGCTCCCCCAATTTACCCATGGTATCACCCCTTATGTCTAAAACATGTACCCATTTTGACATTATCATGGTATACAGTGGGAGATTTTGCTCTATACTTAGTCTCTGCCAAACTGCTTTCCAGTTTTCCCTGCTGTTTTTGTCAAAAAGTGTGTCCTTGTCCTAAAAGTTGGTATCATTGAGTTTATCAAATACGAGATTACTATGGTGATTTACTACTGTGTATGGTGTACATAATATATTCTGATGGTACACCCCTCTATGTGTCAACCAATACTGGATTGTTTTAATGATCACCACTTACAGTTTGAGATCTGGTATGGCTAAGCTACCTTCCTTCACATTTTTTTTCCGTTAATTCCTTTGGTATTCTTGACTTTTTGTTCTCCCTGATGAATTTTGTTATTATTTTTTCTAGGTTTAAAAGATATATTTTTTGGTATTTTAATTGGTATGGCACTGAATAAGTAAATTAATTTAGGCAAAATTGTCATTTTTATTCTATTAGCTTGGCTAACCTATGAGCAATTAACATTTTCCCAATTTTTTAGATCTTATTTTCTTTGTGGGAAGAGTGTTTTGTAATTTTATTCATGGGTTTGTCTTGGCAGACACATTCCCAAGTATTTTATATTGTCAACAGTCATTTTAAATGGAATTTCTCTTTCTATTTCATGCTACTGGACTTTGTTGGTAATAAATAGAAATGCTGAGTATTTATGTGGATTTATTTTATATCCTATAACTTTGCTAATGTTGTTAATTATTCCAACTAGTTTTCTAGCTGATTCTCTAGGATTTACCATATTGGGCATGATATCATCTGCAAAAAATGATGGTTTCATTTCCTCATTGCCTATTCTGATCCCTTCATTCTTAAAAAAATTTTCTCTAACTGCTATAGGTAGTATTCCTAGTACAATATTGAATAGTAGTGGTGATAATAAGTATACTTGCTTTACCTTTGATCTTATTGGGAAGGCTTCTAGGTTATTTCCATTACAGATAATGCTTGCTGATAGGTTTAGTTACATACTGCTTATAATTCTAAGGAAACCTCCATTTATTCTTATGTTTTCTTGTGTTTTTAAATAGTAGTAAGTTGTATTTTGTCAAAAGTTTTTTCTACATCTATTAAGATAGTCAAATGATTTTTGTTGGTTTTATTATTGGTATGGTCAGTTATGCTGATAGTTTTCCTAATATTGAACTAACCCTGCATTCCTGGTATAAATCCCATCTGGTCAAAATTGATGATCTTTGTGATCTCCTTGCCAGTATTTTACATAAAATTTTTGCATCAATATTAAGGAAGTTGGTTTACATTTTTATTTCTACGTTTTTGTTTTTCCTGGTTTAGGCATCAGCATCATATTTTGTGTCATAATAGGAATTTGGTTGTATTTCTTTGCCTATTTTGCCAAATACTTTATGTGGTATTAGTCATAGTTGTTTAAATGTTTAGTAGAATTCAAGGTGAATTCAACTGGTCCTGGGGATTTTTTCTTAGGGAGCTCATCGATGACTCATTCAATTTCTTTTTTTCTAAGATGTATCCAATTTCCTCTTCTGTTAATCTGGTCAACATATATTTTTGTAAATATTCATCCATTTCACTCAGATTATTAGATTTATTGACATATAATTGGGCAAAATAGCTTCTAATAATTGCCTTAATTTATTCTGCATTGATGGTGCATTCAATCTTTTCATTTTTGATGCTGGTAATTTGCTTTCCTTCTTTCTTTTTTTAAAATCAAATTAACCAATGGTTTATCTATTTATTGCACACACCCCCCCCCAAGAAACCAGCTCCTAGTTTCATTTGTTAGTTCAATGGTTTTCTTAATTTCAATTTTATTAATCTTTCTTTTGATTTTCAAGATTTCCAATTTGGTGTTTAATTGGGGATTTTTAATTTATTCTTTTTTTAATTCTGTGGGTTTTTTTAAGTTGCATGTCTAATTCATTAATCTTCTCTTTCTCCATTTTATATATGTAAGTGGTTAGGGATATAAAATTTCCCTTAAGTACTGGTTTAGCAGTGTCCCATAATATTGGTATGTTGACATTGTCATCATTCTCTTTAATGAAATTATTGTTTCTAAGATTTGTTTTCTGATCCATTCATTCTTTCAGATTAGATTATTTAGTTTCTAATTAATTTTTAGTCAATCTTTCCATCACCTTTAATTGAATGTAATTTTTATTGCATTTTAACCAAGGCTTGGAGAAAACCAGGGAAGCTAGGAAGGAGAATTAAAAGGGAAAGCATTCCAGGCATGAAGACAGCCAGAGAAAATGCAGAGTTGGGAGATGAATTGTCTTGCATGACAGTTAGGTAGGTATTACAGTGGATGGAGCACTGGGCCTGGAGTAAGGAGAATTTGAGTTCAAAACTGGCCTCAGATATTTACTGGTTGTGTAACCTTTGACAAGTCACTTAACCTTTGTTTGTCTCAGTTTCCTCCACTATGAGGGTAATAACAGCACCTACCTTCTGGGGTTATGTGAAGATCAAATGAAATATTGTTTGTAAAACTCTTAGCATAGGGTCTGACACATAGTAAGCATTTTATTATGATTATTATTGATGATGATGATGATGATGATGATGATGATGATGATGATGACAAAGACGTTGTTGATGAACAGTGAGGCCAGTATTACTGGATCATAGAGGTCATGGAGGGAACAAGGTGTAAAAAGACTGGAAAGGTAGGAAGGAGCCAGGTGTGAAAGACTTAAAAGCCGGAAGAGGATTTAATATTTCATCCTGGAAATAATAGGCTCCAGAGCCTCTGACGTTCATTGAATAGGTGAAAGAGAGCATAGCCA
This sequence comes from Trichosurus vulpecula, assembly GCF_011100635.1. NCBI lineage: Eukaryota > Metazoa > Chordata > Mammalia > Diprotodontia > Phalangeridae > Trichosurus > Trichosurus vulpecula. The sequence continues at coordinate 34,296,793 of NC_050575.1, forward strand.
GACCTCGACTTTATGAAAATCACTTTGATAGATGAATAGAGGAAGCACCATGGTGGGAGATATTTGAAACAAGGAGGTCAATGAGGATAGTATTCAAATACTCTAGGTTGGAGGTGATAGGGCCTGGTTCAGGGTAGTAGCAGTATAAGAGGAGAAAAGGGAGTCCATATGGGAGATGTTGCAAAAGTAGAATCATTGAAGTATGGCAACAGATTGGATGTGTGACAGGGCAGGGAGAGGTGAAAGAGAGTAAAATGTCAAAGATGTCACTTAGGTGGCAATCCTTTGATAGTAATAGTGAAGTTAAGAAAAGAGGAAGGTTTGGGTAGAAAGAATGAAATCAGTTTGGGGTATGTTGAGTATAAAATACATGCTGGACATCCAATTCAAGATGTTCAGTAGGCAGTTGGAGATGTGGAACTAAAACTCGGGAGAAAATTTAGGGCTGGACAATTATATCTGAAAATCATCTTCATAGAAGTGATAATTGATGTTGCTAAGATCACCAAATGAGATAGCTCACTGGAATAAGATAGGGAGCCCAGGATTGAGCTTTAGGGGATAACCAGAATTAAATTTAGATATAAAATTTTAAATTTCATTTTAAATGTGTTACATTAAAATAGCAATAGAGACTCCATTTTGCCCTTATCCACCATTTTGTGAAGTTTCAACTTCTTGGAAGTCATCTGATTTTGGAGAAGTCACAAGATTACTCCCCCTCCCAAATGTCATCCAACTTAAGAAATTCCCAAAAACTACCCTTCTTCCTCTCACCTCAGTGTCTTCCAATTCTATTAATAAGAAACCAGATGTCTCAATCCCTATAATCCTGTTTTTCCCTCCCTGAAATAATATATTAACTGTGTAGAGCCTCTATATTTGTTTTTGCAAGTGCATGCATCGCTAAATAAATCGCCTGGACGTAACTACCCAGTTTCTTTATTCCAGCATAACACCTGGATGAAGATCTAGAAAAGGAGATTGAGAAGGCATGGTCAAACAGGTAGGATTAGGACCAAACGGAGGTACAAAGATATCTGAAAAATGATCAAGAAAATCTTCCTCCTTATATTGGAACCTTCTGACATTTCTATATCTTTTGGGGATTGGAGATTTTCAAGCAAAGACTGGAAGACCACTTGTTGGGTATGTTATAGTGAAGATTCCTTTCAGGTATGGGTTAGATGAGAAAGAATGAGATTCTTTCTAATTATCAACTTCCATTATTTGAAGACACCTTATAGTGAATTATTTTGTAAAGTGAAAATTTCTTTTTTTGTAAAGCTAATATTACTCCCTAAACAATCTCTTTTGTAAATCTGACTTTTACATATCAGGTTTGCGTACAAAAAGGTATATTTATAAATTTTTAAATTTTAATTAAGAAATTAACAAATGAGAAAGTGGCAAGGATGTATAAAATATGTGATACTATAAGTGATGGTCTTTGTCTTTACAAAAAGTTTTCTACAATTAGAGGTTAATGCTTTATTCCTTTATGTTACAGGATTCTGTTCAATGTTTTTGCATGAGACTATGAAATCTTTGTAACTTTTTGAGACTGTTAAATATTAATCTCTTCTTTTAAAATACTATTGCCTCTTCAATCACCCACTATTCTACTTTATTTTTATATTCTAGAAAACTTCCACCTACACACTGTAACTTATGTCATGTACCAAAATGCAAAATTGTTAATAAAGGAAATCTTAAAAATACTTCCTACACCTTCCTACACAGGAGAGGCATGGTGCTATCAAGCAGTATGGGAATTTGGGAGTCTATTTAATCTGAAAAAATTAGAATACTTCATGCCAAAGGAAAGGGAAAAAAAAACTTAGAGAATGAACTATCACTTACTCCTTTGTAGCATGCATACACTTCAATGATGACTCATCTAAGAAAACATATTATTATAAGTCTAAACTCCATTGCAAGATAGCCATGAATAAAGACATATGGCCAAAGGTATATATAGGTTCAGATGTAAACAAATTATGCTAGTTAAGGTTCTGGACATGCTAGACATAAAACACAGAACCAACAGAAATAAGGGTTGTCTTTAACCTAAAGAAATTAAGGGAATGAGCTTAGGGGCAATTTCAATGTCATGGTCTTGAATAATGATCTATATTTATATTTGTTCAAGGCAAAATGACTTATAAGCATTACTCAATGCAGCATCAAGGACATAAATTTGTTTGACATTTGTCTTTTGGTGTCATATTTTAGGGACCTAAAAGAATAGAGTCTTTTGGTGTGTTTTGATAAAGAATTATCTTTATGTGTTGAATTTTGAACCATTAAAAATTAATGTATTAGCATGGATTATTTGACAAATTGCTGGCTTTGCAAAAAGAAGATGAGCCTGAGGAGTGGGAGGGAACTCAAGACAGCCTGAAGCCCAGTGCATGGGCATGTTCCTGCTCAAATGAGATAATTTATGTATAGTGCTTTGCTAAGCTTAAAGTCCTTTCTAGCTATTATTATTAATATTCAGTATAGTGAAAAGATTTCTAAATGTAAAGAGGTATAACATAAACAACACTTTAGATGGTAGATCTCCCAAAATGAGGGTAAGCTGGGACCAAGATAATTATTCACATCCAGGCAATGCAAAAAAAAAAAAGTTAATCAAAAACAAAGTGAATCAAATTAGCCCTAGGCTTCCAAAAAGTGGCACATTATCATATCTAGCACCCTAACCAATTGAAAAGTCTAACAAAAGAGCCTGAATAAAGGCAAAGTCAAAATTAGTCCTACATTATAAATAAGTAAGTATAAAGTAGAGGTACTGGTTCAGTCAATAAAGATAGCCAAGACCTCAGTAAACAGAAACTTCTGTACTGAGCTCAGAAATAAGCCTGACTCGCATATTTGTATGAGTTCCTTTGCTAAAGAGATTTCATCTTCACAAAGGCCTTCATCTTCACCTGCCTCTTCACTCTTGCACCTCTGAGTGAGTTTCTTTACAGAAAAGAAAACTCAGGGAGCAGAGCCAAGATGGTGGAGTAAAGGCAGGGACTCACCTGAGCTTTCCTCCAAAACCCTCCAAATACCTTTAAAAAATTACTCTAAACAAATTCTGGAGGCACAGAACCCATAAAAGGATGTAGTGAAACAAATTTCCAGCTCAAGACAACTTACACAGATGGCCAGAAAGGTCTGTTGCACCAGTCTAAGAGAAGAGGGAAGTCTAGGGCTGGCTGCACCAACACACACTGGGCCCCAGTGAGCCTGGAGAAGACCTGCGTTGACTGAATTACTAGCAGCTGTGGTGGTTTCTGGACCTCTCAGCCCACAGACACCAGGGACAACTTAGAAGGTCAGCAGGAAGGGTCTGTCATGCCAGGGAGGAGTGGAGCACCATCCAATGCAGGCCCTGCCAGCACAGCACAGCTCCAGCCATCCAGCAGCAGTCTTTGGGAGCCACTGAATCAAGCAGCAGCAGTGGCTGCTTCCAGGGTTCCCAGCCCATAGATGGTAAGGGAGTTGAATAACTGGTCAGAAGGAGATTATAGGGGTCTCTTTGCTAGCACTGAGGCAGGGCTCTGTTGCTTTGCCCATACTCGGATCCCAGGCAGTCCCAAGGACAGGAAGCACTACCATAACAGAGCTTGTGGCAGCAGTGGAGGGGAGATTCTCCTCACAGTTCCAGGGCAGAAAAGAATGCTTATTGTCACTCACTGACCAGAGTACAGGTCAGGAGAGTAGAAAACACCTCTTCTTAAATCATACCACCTTGGAAGAACTAAAAACTTAAAGGTCCCCGAAAACAGCTACCCTTAAGCTTGGGACAGTGCACCCTCCACTCTGGAAGCAGAGCCCTACTTTAGCAAAGAGTTAAAAGTCAAGTAATAGGCTGGGGAAATGAGCAAACAACAGGAAAAATCTCTGACTATAGAAAGTTATTATGGTGACAGGGAAGACCAAAACACACTCAGAGGAAGACAACAAAGTCAAAGTTTCTACCTCCAAAGCCTCCAAGAAAACATATTAATTGGTCTCAGTCCATGGAAGAGCTCAAAAAGGATTTTGAAAATCAAGTAAGGGAGATAAAGGAAAAATTGGGAAGAGAAATGAGAGTGATGCAAGAAAATCACGAGAAAAGAGTCAGCAGTTGGTGAAGGAGACACAAAAAAATTAGTGAAGACAATAACACCTTAAAAAACAGACTAGGCCAAATGGTAAAAGAAGTCCAAAAAGCCAATGAGAAGAATGCCTTGAAAAGCAGAATTGTCTAAATAGAAAAGGAGGTCCAAAAGCTCACTGAAGAAAATAATTTCTTAAAAATTAGAATGAAGAAAATGGAAGCTAACGACTTTATGAGAAATCAAGAAACAATAAAACAAAGCCAAAAGAATGAAAAAATAGAAGACAATGTGAACTATCTCATCAGAAAAACAATTGATCTGGAAAATAGATCAAGGAGAGATAAAACATTATTGGACTTCCTGAAAACCATAATCAAAATAAGAGCCTAGACATGATCTTTCAAACAATTATCAGGGAAAACTGCCCTGATATTCTAGGACCAGTGGGTAAAATAGAAATTGAGAGAATACACCAATCACCTCTTGAATGAGATCACAAAATAAAAACTGCCAGGAATATTATAGTCAAATTCAAGAGTTCCCAGGTCAAGGAGAAAATATTGCAAGCAGCCAAAAAGAAACAATTCAAGTATCATGGAGCCACAGTCAGGATAAGACACAATTTAGAAGCTTCTACATTAAAGGATTGAAGGGTTTGGAATATGATATTCTGAAGGGCAAAGGAGCTAGGATTAGGACCAAGAATCACCTACCCAGAAAAACAGAGTATAATCCTTCAGGGGCAAAATGGACATTCAATGAGACAGAGGACTTTCAAGCATTCTTGATGAAAAGTCTAGAGCTGAATAGAAAATTTGACTTTCAAATACAAGATTCAAGAGAAGTATAAAAAGGTAAACAGGAAAAAGAAATCATAAGGGACTTAATAAGGTTAAACTGTTTACATTCTTACATGGGGGTAAAGATTAGAAATTTAGGGGATGCCCATCAATTGGGGAGTGGCTGAACAATCTGTGGTATGTAATTATAATGGAATACTATTGTATTATAAGAAATAATGAGCAGAATTCTCTCAGAAAAACCTGGAAAGACTTGCATGAGTTGATTCAAAGTGAAATGTACTTGGTACAAGTAACAGCAATATTGTAAGATGATCATTTGTGAATGACTTAGCTATTCTCAGCAATACAATGGTCCATGGCAACTCTGAAGAACTTAGGATGAAAAATGCTATCCATCTCCAGAGAAAGAACTGATGGTGTCTGAATACAGATTGCAGCATATTTTTTAACTTACTTTATTTTTCTTGAGTTTTTTTGTCAATGTTTTCTTTCACAACACAACTATTATGGATATGTTTTGCATGACTATGCATTATAACCTATATGAAATTGCTTGCCATCTCAATGAGGGAGGTGGGGAGAGAGGAAGGGAGAGAATTTGAACTCAAAGTTTTAAAAACAAATGTTTAAAATTGTTTTTATGTGTAATTGGGGAAAAATTAAATACTAGATAAATACAAAAAAGAGAAAACTCTAAGGACTCCATTACACATCAAGAAACAATAAAACAAAATAAAAAAAATGAAAAGATAGAAGAAAATGTAAAATATCTCAAAGGAAGAACAAGTGACCTGGAAAACTTATTGAGAAGAGACAATTTAAGAATTATTGGACTATCTTAAAGCCATGATAAAAAACAAGTCTAGGTATCATATTTCAAGAAATTATCAAAGAAACCTGCCCAGATACCCCAAATTTAGAGAGTAAGATGAAATTGAAGAATCCACCTGCCATCTCCTAAAAGAGATCCCAAAATGAAAACTTTTAGGGATATTACAGCTAAATTCCAAAGCTCCAAGGTCAAAGAGAAAATACTGCAAGAAACCAGAAACAATGCAAATACTGTGAAGTTGGAGTCAGGATCACACAAAATTTAGCAGCCTTCACATTAAAGAAATGGAGGGCTTGGAATATGATATTCTGGAAGGCAAAGGAGCTAGGATTACAAAGATTCACTTACACAGCAAAAACTGGATATAATCCTTGAGGAGGACAAATGGATGTTTAATGAAATCAAGGACTTTCAAGCATTCCTGGTAAAAGACCAGAGCTGAATAGAAAATTAGATGTTCAAACACAACACCCAAGAAAACTTAAAAAGGTAAACAGAGAAGTGGAATCATAAGGGACTCCATACAGTTAAACTGTTTACATTCCTATATGGGAACATGATATATGTAATTCCTAAGAACTTTGTCATTATTACTTCAAGTAGAAGGAGTCTACACAGAGAGAAGGCTGATTATGTTGAGATGATCTCAACAATAAAATGAAGGGATGAAAAGAGGGAATGCACTGGGAGAATGGAGAGGTAGAATGGAGAAATTTTTCTTATGTAAAAGAGGCATATAAGGAACAACTTTTATAGTGGAATGGAGAATGGGGGGTGGCAAACAATGTTTAAACCTTACTCTCATCAGAACTGGTTCAAAGAGAGAATACATACATACATACATACACACAAATGTGTAGATAACTGATATATACTCATTTGGATTTAGAAATCTCATACAATAGGGAAATAGAAGGGGATATGAAATACAGGGGTAAGATGGAGGAGATTAAAGGGATGGTGTATTAAAGGAGGCAGCGGTCAGAGGCAAAACAGACTTTTGAGGAGGGACAGGATAAAAATAGAGATAGAAGGATTAACAGAAAAATTTGTGTAAAGGGAAATACACAATTAGTAATATAATTGAGAAAGGGATGAGCTCCCTGATAAAATGGAATTTGTTAGCAGAAAGGATTAGGAACTAGAATCCAACAATATGGTGTTTACCAGAAACACACTGGAAACAGAGAGACACATAAAGAGAGTTAAAAGAAGGGGTTAGAGCAGAATCTATTCTGCTTCTGCTTAAATAAAAAAGGCAGGTGTAGTGATCATGTTAGACAAAGCAAAAAGCAAAAATAGACCCAATTAAAAGAGATTAATTGGGAAACTACATTTTGCTAAAAGGCACCATAGATAGTGAAGTAATATAAAAAAAATTTTATAAGCTTCTCTGCTAAAGGCCTCATTTCTCAAATATACAGGGAAATGAATCCAATTTATGAAACAAAAAATAAAAACCATTTCCACTTTAAAAATAATCAAAAGATAGGAAGAGGCAGTTGAGGAGAAGAAATCAAAGCCACCTATAGTCATATGAAGAAAATGCTATTGATTAGAGAAAGCAATCACTATTACATTAGAGAAATCACTATTGATTAGAGAAAGGCAAATTAGAACAGCTCTGTGGTACCATCTAGGTATCAGAAATGACAAATCCTGGAGGAGATTTGGGAAAACATGTGTACTAATGAACTGTTGGTGTAATTGTGAACTGGTCCAACTATTTTGTAGAATAATTTAGAACTATGCCCATAGGATTATAAAACTGCATACGTTTTGACTCAGCAATACTACTATATCCCAAAGAGATCAAAGAAAAAGGGAAAGGACTTATATATATGTGTATATATAAATAAAAATATTTATAGCAGCTCTATTCATAGTGGCAAAGAATTGGAAATGGAAAAGATGACTATCAATTGGGGAATGAATAAATTGATTGTGATGGAGTACAATTGTGTTATAAGAAGAGATGAGACGGCTGGTTTCGGAAAAGAAATGGCAAGACTTATATGACCGAATGCAAAGTGAAGTGAGAAGAACCAGAGATCATTGTGAATAGTAATAGCAATATCGTAATGATGATTGTAGTGGTGAAAGACTTAGCTACTCTGATCAATGCAATGATCCAAGATTCCAAAGAATCCAAAGGATTCATGGATAGCAAAAAATGTTATCGATCTCCAGAGAGGGAACTGATGAATTCTGAGTGCAAATTGAAGTAGAATTTACTCACTTTGTTTTTGCTTTCTGTTTTTGCGATATGGATAATATGGAAATATATTGTGCAGGATTTCACATGTATAATTGACACATTGCTTGCCTTTTCTGTAGGTGGGGTAGTGGGTGTGAGGAAGGGAGAGAATTTGGAACTCAAAATTTAATAATAAATGTTTAAATAAACAACAAGTTTAGTTAAAAAAAAGATATACCCACATTGCTTCTGGACACTTAAAGCAAAAAGCATAAATGATTCAATATTAAACACTGAATTATTGATGTATTAGCTGTGATGCTTACATGAATTCTCAACAATTCAGAAAACATAAGCAGAAATGTCTTGAGCTTGGATTTTCACACAACGTTCTGCCTTGTAAGTAAATACACATAAAATTCAGGTTGAGAAAAGTAAAACATTTAATTTTAAACAATTGTTATGTTAATGAAAATGGGAAGATCTTTCCCATGTATTAATAGGCCCAAGTGACCTGTCAGAGTCACATGGAACCTGTGGTGAGAGGAGCCTGCTGAATGGGTGGAGCAGGAAGTTGGAATGACTCAGAGCTGGGAGAGAGATGGTGAGAGTTGCAGCTTGGAGAGAGAGAGAGAGGCAGATACATGCAGAGCAGCTAGCATGAGTGAGAGAGGGAGTGATTTTGCCCTTGTTCATGGAGACGCCCTAACAGAAGGAAGGCTTGGGGGTGGTGGTTCCCCCTGCATTGATAATCTGTATAGATTTCTTTGTTGCTATGATGGATTTGGCTTTCTGGTGTTGGAATAAATGTTTTGGTTCAGTCTTCCATGAAGCAAATCTGTTATATTTTGTGATTCAGAACTACACCAGCATATTCATAGCAGCTACAACCACTTTGGGTATTGCATTGGCGCTACAACAAGATACATAAAACAACATAAAATTGGAGTAGATGATTAAAGTTGGCATGACCAAATAATATACTCAAAGTTTTAAGTATCTTCAGAGGTCATCTACCTTATTCTTAAACAGTCTGTTCTTAAACAGAGATTCACTCTACAATATCCCTGACAATTATTTTGCTTGGGGATTCATTATATTCCAAGACCATCCATTCCACTTTTGGATTAAACTAATATATTTTTCCTTAGATCTAGCCAAAATATGCCTCTTTGTGATTCTACCCACTGCCAAGCATAAGTCTAATGCCATTTCACATCCAAGCCCCTTGAAATGTAGCTATATTATACCTATAAATCTCTTCTCTAAGTTAAGCATCCCTAGTTTCTTCCATTAATCCCCTGGTGACATTTTTCAGGTGATATCATCATCCACCCTTTCCCCCCCCACACATATTCTAACTTGGAATATCAATTCCATCTAAAATGTGATACATAGAACTGAACACTATTCCTTATGTTGTCTGACTGGAACAGAATACAATGGAACTACCAATTTCTTTGTTCCTCACACAATGATTCTATTAATGCAGCCTAAAATTACATTAGCTGTTTTGGATGCCAGATGATGCTCTTGATTAATAATAGCTCATAGTTCTTTACAAAGTTCTTCAAGACAACCCTTTGAGAAGAGTAGGATATGTATTATCCCAATGTTGCAGAGAAGGCAATTGAAGCTTAGAGAGACAAAGTGAATTGACCATAATCACATAGCTAGTAAGTGTCAAAACTGGAACTCTAGGTTGAAATCTAGAATCTCCCCCCCCCCCCATTATTGAGTTAACAAACCAAGTGAAATCTTTAAGGCTTTTTTCATAAGAATTATTATCTGGATACAGATCCCTCATCCTGTACATGTGCAGTTGTAACTCATGTTGCCATGGAGATAAGACGTTCAGTACTTCCTGGAAGTCAGACACTGCTTTGTAATGATTTCTCGGAGGAAGAATAGGACTGAAACTATTGGAATTCAGGGTTCCTGCCATTTGGGGATACTATGGACATTCTCAGGTTGAAAACTCCTCTGGGTGTGTGGACTTGTCCTCATTTCTTCTTCCCTTCTTGAGAGATACCAAGATTAGTAACAACTACTGCAGTTGCGGCAGATAAGAGGAGCTTTGCTAATGTGTACTCAAGCACCCATTCAGGGACAATTTCCTTCTCCATTGTATCCAAGTTGGAGAAGAAAGTAACATTCATTTTGAACTTGGAATATTAATTCTACTTAAAAGGTGATACATAAAACTAAACACAATATTCCTATGTTCTTATTGAACTGATCAAAATTTTTAAATTTTTCAAAGTTGGTTGCCTTTACAAAGTTATTGTCATCATACAAATTGTCCTAGCTTTACTTAGTTCATGCTGCATCGGTAAATAGAGATCTTCTCAAGTTTCTCTGAAACTGTCCATTTGATCACTACTTATGGAAAAAAATAGTCTATTACATTCATAGACTGTAATTTGTTTAGCCATAACCCAATTTGCATGCCAATTTAGTTTTCCTTTGTTGCTACAATGAAAAGGGATGCTGTAAGTATTTTAATACATGTGGTCCTTTTCTTTTTTCACTACACTTCTTTGGAGTATAGGTCTAATGCTGGAATAGCTAGGTTAAAAGACATGCACAAGTGAGATAACACCTTTGCAGGACACAGTTCCAAATTACTTTCCAGAAAAGCTGACCAATTCTCAGTTCCACTGAGTGCATTATTTTGCTTGTTTTCCCATAGCCCTTCTAATATTTGTCATTTTCTTCTTTTGTCATACTTTCAAATAGGATGGATGTGAGATGGAAATTCATAATTATTCTTATTTGCATTTTCTTAATTATAATGTTCTGTAGTATTATTTCATATAGCTTAAATAGCCTCTTCCTTTCAAAACTACTTGTTCATATTCTTTGACAAAAATGATTCTTATAAATTTGAACGTGTTTCTTATATATCATTGATAAAAGATCTTTAGCAGAAAAACTTGTTTTAAATATTTTGTTGTTTCCCTTCTGATTTTAACTGCAATGGTTTTTCTCTTGAAAAAAAAAGGCTTGAATTTCTTTATAGTCAAAATTGTTCCTTATCTATTTGGCAACAAACTCTTCCCCTATCCATAGATTTGAAAGATCATTCCTTACCTTTCTAATCTGTTTCTTATTTTTTTAATCCCTGTTACATATTCTTTTGCAGTTTATTTTGGTATACCTAATTTTTCCCAGACAGCTTTTTGCCTTCTAATGAGTACTTACCCAAGTAACTTGGAACTTTGCATTTATCAAAGAGTATGATGACTTGTTCATTTCCTTCTGTATGTCATATACATAATCTGTTGCACTGATTGACTTACCTATTTTTTAACTAGTAGAAATCCATTTTGAGGATGACTGTCTTGTAATATTTCTGTAAATATTCACCATTTCACTTAGAAGTTTATTGGCATATAATTGGGCAAAATCACTCCTAATAATTTCTTTAATTTCATCTTCATTGGTGGTATACTTACCTTTTCCATTTTTGATATTGATAATTTGGCTTTCTTTTTAAAATCTTTTCAAAATCAAATTAATTAAAGGTTTATCTATTTTATTCATTTTTTATAAAAACAGCTCCTAGTTTTATTTATCAGTTCAATTTTTTTACTTTCTTATTTTATTAATTTTTTTTATTTTCAAGATTTCCATTTTGATGTTTAATTGAGGATTTTAAATTTGTTCTTTTCCTAGTTTTTAAAAGTTATATGCAAAATTCATTGATCTGCTCTGTATTTTATTGATGTAAGTATTTATAGATATAAAATTTCCCCTAAGTATTGCTTTGGCAGTATCCCATATATTTTGGTATGTTGTCTCATTGTCATTCTCTTAAATTATATTGCTATCTTTCTGCATTTGATTGTAAGATGTTTATACCCAAATATACAGTCAATTTTTGCATAGATGCCATGTATTGAGAAAAAGGTATATTCTTTTCTACCCTATTCAATTTTCTCCAGAGGTCTGTAATATCTAACTTTTCTAAAGTTCTATTCATTTCCTTAACTTCTTACTTGTTTATTTAATGCTTAGATTTATCTAATTCTGAGATGAAGAAAATTGAGATTCTCCTACTATTTTTGCTTCTTAGGGCAGCTAGGTGGTGAAGTGGATAGACTGCTGGTCTTGGTGTCAGGAAGACTTCTCTCCCTGTGTTCAAATCTGGCCTCAGACACTTATTAGCTGTGTGACCCAAGGCAAGTCACTTGAGCCTGTTTGCCTCAGTTTCCTCATTTGTGAAATGAACTGTAGAAGGAAATGGCAAACCATTCCAGTATGTTTGCCAAAAAAACCCCAACCAAACAAACCCAAATACAATCATGAAGAGTCAAACACTACTGAAATGCCTGAACAACAAAATCAAGTAATAGTAAAAGTATAATGTAAATAATAATATTAAAAAAGTAAATAGTAAAAGTAAAAAAAATAGTAAAAGTTTATTATCCATTTCATCCTGTAACTCATTGAACATTTCCTTTAAGAATTGGATACTCTTCTATTTGTTGCATGGTTATTTGATATATTACTTTACTGCCTATGGTACCTTTCCCCCTGCTTATCTTTTTTAAAATTAGGTCGATTTTTGCTTTTGTTTTGTCTGAAATCATGATTACTACTATTGTCTTTTTTCCTTAGGTGAAGCATTCTGCTCTAACCCCTTATCCAGACACACACTGTGTATGCGTTTTTCTTTTTCAAGCGTACCTCTTAGAAGCAACATATTGTTGGATTCTGGTTGCCATCCACTTCAGTTTTATGGGTGAGCTCATCCCACTCACATTTATGACTACTGTGTGGGACGAGTGAAGACCTCTCATAAAAGGGAACAAATTAAATAAATAGAAATAAGTAGGATAGTGAGTCCCATTTCTCTACTTAGATATTTTCCCCTCCACAAGCCTAGCTAGTGACCATAAGGCCCCCGAGATTAAGAACAGGTCCTGTGTATTTACCTAATGGCGAGAGGCCTGGAAGAAAGAAGGGTTGAGGTGAATAAGTCAGCAACCATAAAATTCTCTGAGGATAAGCATAAGACACAGGATACTCACCCCTGTACGTTGACCCCAAGATAAGAGAACCTCTGTTTGGGGAAGAATGGATGGAAAGCCGAAAAGCCAGGTGCAATATAGATGTGCAAGATTAGGTAACTAACAACTAATTCCTGCCTGTCACCGATAACCGAACTGTTTGTTTAATCGTCATTGTCATTTAAGACAGATTTACTACCTTGAGATTGATAGTAGAATGAAGCAAGGATGGTGGGAGGTTTATGACTGTGGCCTGCTTGTAAAAATAACTATACTGTTTGCCCCTGGGTAGATTTATCGCGTCTAGATTGTACCCTCAAAGCTTACGTCTGCAAGCTGAGAGGAAGGAGGTTGGGAGGGGGAATTGCGGTTAGGGACCTATATAAACACCCCAATTTTCTGTGTCCAGCGCGCTCTGACACTGAGAGACCTTCGGTGTCCGAGTGGCCCTTTCCCGGGATCCTAATAAATTTTCCTTTCTACTTTCACCTTGAGACGCCTCTGTTGTTAATTTTTGGATTCGTAAAATCCATCCCACACACTACTAACTCTGTATTTCCCTCCTTCCTATTTTTTTGTTTATCCTTCTCTCTTTCTTTTTACCTTGTCCCTCCTTTAAAGTCTGCTTCTCTTTTAACCACTATCTCTTGTAATCCATCTTCCCTTCTATCAGCCTCTCCCCTTCCCTTATCCCCTTCTCCTCCTACTTTCCTGTCGGGCAAGGTAGATTTTTTTATACTTGACTGTGTATGCTTTCCTTCTTTGAAACAATTCCAATGAGAGTAAGGTTTAAGCATTGCCTGCTACATCTTCCTCTTCTTTCCCTGCATTGTAAAACCTCTTCCTTATGCACTTCTTTTATGTGAGATAATTTTCCCCATTCTTCCTCTCCCTTCTCACAGTGCACCCCTCTTCCTACTTCTCTTTTTTGAGATCATCTCAACATAATCAACTCACAGCCATGCCCTCTCTCTATGTAGATTCCTTCTAAATACCTCTAATAATGATAAGGTGTTATATGCATCATCTTTCCTTACAGGAATATAAACAGTTTAATAATATTAAGTCCCTTATGAATTCTCTCTCATGTTTACCTTTTTATGCTTCTCTTGAGTCTCATATTTGAATGTCAAATATTTTCATCAGGAATGCTTGAAAGTCCTCTGTTTTACTAGATTTTCATTTTCCCCCTGCAGTATTATACTCAGTTTTGCTGAATTTGTCATAATTCTAGATCCTTTGCCTTCCAGAATATCATATTCTAAGCCCTCCACTCTTTTAATATGAAGGCTGATAAATCTTATGTGATTCTGACTTTGGCTCCAGGATATTTGAATTTTTTTCTTTCTTGTTGCTTGCCATATATTCTCCTTGAGCTGAGAGCTCTGAAATTTGGCTATATTATTCATTGGAGTTTTCTTTGGGATCTCTTTCAAGAAGCAATTGGTAGATTTTTTGAATTTCTATTTTGTCCTCTGGTTCTACAACATCAGGGCAATTTTCCTTGGTAATTTCTTGAAAGATGATGTTTAGGCTTTTTCTTTGATCATGGCTTTCAGATAGTTCAATAATTCTTTAATTATCTCTCCTTGATCTATTATCTATGTCTGTCACTTTCTAATAAGATATTTCAATTTTTTCTTTTTTTCATTCTTTTGACTTTTTTTTTTTGTTTCCCGATGTCTCACTAAGTCATTAGCTTTCACTTGCCCAATTCTAATTTTTAGGCAATTATTTTTTTTTAGCTTTTGTACTTCTTTTCCATTTGACCAATTCAACTTTTTGAGTAGTTCTCTTCAATGAATTTTTGTGCCTCTAATTCTATTTTTAAATTATTTTCTTCAGTATTTTTGTTTCTCTTTTACCAAGCTGCTGATTTTTTTTTTCATAATTTTATTACATCCCTCTCATTTCTTTCCCCAACTTTTCCTCTGCCTCTATTTCTGGGATGGTGTATCATTGTCCCAAGCTTTAAGGTTTTCTGTGCTACTGTTTTCAGAGCTAATTCAGGGGGGTCTCTAAGTTTTTGGTTCTTCCAAGATGGTAAGATCCTGGGAGAGGTGTTGTCACTGTTCTCCTATTTTGTCCTATGTTCTTTATTCAGGAAAGGCACTTGCTTTACTGCAGTCACAAGTGCTAGCACTAATCTAAGCCCTAGAACTGAGATCAGGTCCCTATCTCTCCTGCAGCTGCAAGTGCTAGTGCTTCTCTTGTCCTGGAACTGAGATCAGGAACCCTGTTCTCTTATGAGTGACTACAAATGCTCTTTCCCAACCTGGGTCTGTGACCAATGCCCCTAGTCTCTTGTGAGTGGGCACGAATGCTCTTCTTGGAACTGTGACTAGGTTCCCTGCTCTCCAGGAGTCCCAAACACTAGTGCTCCTCTTCATCCTTGAACTGTGATCCAACATGAAACTGTATATGGGCAGTATAGTTCCTGTACCTAGTTCCATCGATATAACAGTCTCTGTAATCTCTTCCTGACTAGTTTTCCAACCCTCTCACTGTCTCTGAGCTGAGAACTCCTGAAGCTGCTGATGCCTTCTATTGTAGCTGCCTCCAGGGCCTATGCTGGTGCCAATGCTGCTGTACTCTGTTGACCTGAAAGTTTGGTTGGAGGAGGCAAACAGGCTAGGTGATATGTAAATTCATGTAGTTTATTCCCTTGAAGCTAGCAGATACATGATCATGGAATCAGAAGCAAACGTCTGATTGACTTGAAGAAGAAAGACAAGGTTTAGGTAACAATGCCAACTGCAGTTTATGACCTCCGTATCAAAGAAAGGAAGTTCTTAGTTGAACAAGACAATTGACAAGGTAGGGTCACTTAGACTTTATGATCCCAAGATGCAAATGTCTTTAGAATATCAACATAAGAGAAATCCTATTGTTCTGGTTGCAGATATCCTGTCACCAACAGAAAAGATATCCCTTGTCAGTCTTATCTGTTCTTAGAAGTTGCTAACACAGAAAGGGGCATTTTTAGATAGAGCAAAAGCAGTTTGGATGCTTTGGATATTACTAGGGTTCAAATAATCTGAAAGGATTGTCAACTCCAAGCTGATACCCACTCTGGTGTTGCAGGCCTCTCCTGCTGACCTCCTAAGTTGTCTTAGGCTGAAAAAATTTCTCACTTTGACATTTTGTTGGTTCTGCCACTCCAGAATTTGATATGAGGTGTTATTTTAAAGTTCTTTGAAAGAGAATATTGGGAAAGGTCATTTTATATTTTATTTTGCCATTTTATCTCCCTTTAAAAATAGTCATTGGTTAAGCAACTGAGTGGAATGAGTGAAGGACTCTCAAAAAAGACAAATTGAGTAAATAGGAATAAGTAGGATAGTAAGGCCTCTCACGAAATCTACACTTCAGCTTTCTACTTAAGTTTTTCTGTAAGACAAGTTAGTGACCATGGGAAGACAGGTTAGTAACCATAGGATCCCCTGAGAATAAAAATAGGACACAGGATGCTCACATCCTGTGTATTTACCCAAGGGCGAGAGGCCTGAAAGAAAGAAGGCTGGAGGTGAGTAAGTCAGCAACCACAAAACCCTCTGAGAATAAGGATAGGACACAGGATGCTCACATCCCATGTATTGAACCCAGGATTAGGGACCCTCGGCTCAGAAGAAGAATGGATGAAAAGCCAGAAAGCCAGGTGCAATGTAGCCATGTAAGATCTGGTCAGAAAGGCCAGTTAGGTGTAAGAATGATGGGAGACAAATGTAAGGGTGCTGGGGAACATCTATCACAAATGTAAAGGTGATGGACATCATCCATTGCAGAAGCAAGGGTGGTGGGAAAGGCTAGTTTGCCACAGATGTGAAGATGAGGTAACCAACAACTGGCTTCTGCTTGTCACAGATAATGAAACTATTTGTTCATTGCAATTGTCACTGAGGTAGATTTATAATTTAAGACATAAGAATGGAGCTTCACCTGCTTGTCAAAAATAACCATTTGTTCTTTGCCATCGTCACTGGGGTCCAGATTGTACCCTCAAGCCTTGTGTCTTCAAGCCAAGAGGAAGGAGGTTGGGAGGGGGAATTGTGGTTAGGGACCTATGTAAACACCCATATTTTCTGTGTCCAATGCGCTCTGACACTGAGAGGGTCCTTGGGGTGCTCTTGGTGCTTGAGTTGCCCTTTCCCATGGCATCATAATAAAATTTCCTTTCTACTTTCACCTTGAGATGCCTTTGCTTTAATTCTTTAATTCATAAATCTGTGCCACACACAACCACACACACACACACACACACACATACACACACACCAGACCTACATGAAAATTTAACAATGAAATCCTGTTCTTTTTGTGGTGACAAAGAATTAGAAATCAAGGGTATGCCCATCAACTGGGGAATGGCTAAACAAGTTCTATTATATGAATGTAATGGAATACTACTGTGCTATAAGAAATGAGGAGTAGACAGACTTCATAATAACCTGGAAAGACTTATATGAACTGATGCTGAATGAGGGGAGCAGAACCAGGAGAACATTATACACAATTACAGACACATTGTTTCTGTGATGACTAACTTTGATAGACTTGGCTGTTTTCAGCAATGAAAGGTTCTAAGACTCCAAAAGACTCACTTGGAAAATGCTGTCCACATCCAGAGAAAGAATTATGGGGTCTGAATGCAGATTGAAGCAAACTACTTGCTCTCTCTCTCTCTTTTTTTTTGTTTCTGTTTTGTTTCCTCTTTTTCATTACAATGGTTCATTCCATTGGTTATAATAATTCTTCATTACAACTTGATTATTGTGAAAATATGTTTAGTGTGAAGGTATATGTAGAACCTATTTTGGATTACATGCCATGTTTGGTGAGTAGGGGGGAAGTGAGAGGGGAGAAGAAAATTTGGAACTCAAAAACTTGTGTAATTGAGTGTTATAAACTAAAAATAAAAAATAAATTTTAAAAATATATTCTTACCCAAACTAAAAAAAGAGGCACTTATAAAAGATAAAATGGACAACTTTGATAAGATGAAACCAAAAAGCTTCTGCACAGACAAAATGCACTTAGGACCAGAATGGAAGTGGTCAAATGAGGAAAAGAATCTTTTTCTAAAAGATAATGGTTTGGCATGAGGTGGAGCCAAGATGGTGGAGAAAAGGCAGGGACTCACCTGAGCTCTTCCCCAAACCCCTACAAACACCTTTAAATAATGTCTCAAAACAAATTCTAGAGTGGCAGAACAAATAAAAAGATGGAGTGAAACAATTTTCCAGTGCAACATAACTTAGAAGTTCATCAGGAAAGGTCTGTTGCACCAGAGTGAGAGTGGAGCACAGTCCAGAGCAGGTCCCACCCCAGCAAACCAGCAGTAGGCCTTGAGCACAAATGAACTGAAACTGTGGGTTGTTTCCTGACTTCTCAGCCCACAAATGGCAAGGTGATCAGACAGATGATCAGGAGATTATAGGGGTTCTTTTTCTGGCACCAGAGATAGGACTCTGCTGCATTGCCCACATGTCAAGCCAGGTCACAGTCCTAGCTTACCTTCCTTGGTGAAGTTGGAGCACCAGCACACCAGAGCTTGTGGTTGCAGGTGAGCCAGCACCGTAGTCACAGTTTCAGTATGGAAAAGAGTGCTTGTGGTCACTCACAGACCATAGCATAGGCCAGGAGAGTAGCAAACACCCCCCTCTTAGATCATTCCAAGAACCAAAAACTTACCGGTCCCCAGAATCACCTCTGAAAACAGCAGCACTAAAAACCTAAAGCTTGAGCAGGAGAATAACAAACACACCTCTCCCTAGATCATACCACCTTGAAAGAATCAAAACCTTACAGGTCCTCAGAATTACCTCTGAAAACAGCTGCACAAAAAACCTGAAGCTTGGGATTTAGATGGGATCAAGGGTGGGAAGTAGCCAGAGGCAATCTGGAGGTAACAGAGATTTGGGGATAGCAATAATGAAAAGCTTATAGGCTCAGGCAAATACCAGATCAAGTGAGAAGATTCAAGGAGAGTTCAAGGGGGTTCTGAGAGCCTGTACACCATCATTCCCCCTCATACAAATGGGACCCAAATTCTTTTGGGGCAAAGGCTGAAGGTCTCAGCTTCTGAGATTGCTGGCAAGAGGGGTAGAGCTGTCCCTGCCTCCTTGAGTCCTGTTCAAGGGGTACATAACCTGAGCAGTTATCTGGAAGTTGACGTCTCGCACCCTGGAGGAGACAAACCTGGCAAGGAGGTTAATCAAGCAAGGACCAAACAGGCAGTATCAGAGTATAGAGAAAAGGTAATTTCCCTGGCATAAGAGACAATTTCCCTGGAGGGAATTAAAGATGACTATGGCGAGGTCAAAACATAAAAGGAAAAGGGCATGTTTAATAAGGGAGTTTTTTGTTGTCAGATATCCCCTTTCTTTCCAAATTGCTCCATGGGCACGTAGAACATGGAAAGCATATTTTGAGTCAGTACAAATTTTTACTCTTTTATTTTCCCATAGCTCTAAGACTCCGGTGGGTGTTATTAATTCTGTCTTCTGGGCAGAGGTCCCAAGGGGCAGGAGTTTGGACTCTATGGTGTGGTGGAGAAGGATTGCTGAGTACCTAGCTCTCCTAACCCCTTGTTCTCTGTACCACACTGCTTTGGGGTTCAGGAGTGTATGGCACACTTGAAGAATTAGAGCAGGGGTGTGAGAAGAACTTCTTAAAAAATAGAATTGGCCAAATGGAAAAGGAGGAAGAAAAGTCCACTGAGGAAAATAATTCTTTAAAAATTAGAATTGGTCAAGTGGAAGCTAATGACTTTATGAAACATCAAGAAACAATAAAACAAAATCAAAAGACTGAAAAAAAATAGAAAAAAATTGTGAAATATTTCAATGGAAAAAAGACCTGGAAAAGAGATACAGGAGAAATAACTTAAGAATTATTGGACTATCTGAGAGCCATGATAAAATAAAAGAGCCTAGATGTCATCTTTCAAGAAATTATTAAAGAAAAGCAGCACTAATTACTTTTTCTTTTTTGGCCAGGTTGTTGAAGTTAAGTGAGTTGCCCAGGGTTGTATAGCTAGTTAAGTGTCAGGTGTCTGAGGCCAGATTTGAACTCAGGTCTGATTCCAGGGCTGGTGCTCTATTCACTGCACCACTTAGCTTCCCCAGCACTACTAATTACTAATAAAACCTAGCAGTAAAATATTTTTAAAATAACCCTATTTGAATGAACAGAACTAAATATAATTGGAAAGAAATTCATTGCTCATGGTTCATCTGTGACATACTAAAAATTATGATACCACTTTAAATAATTTGAAAGTTTAATGCCATTCAAAACACAAAGAAAGGCTATTTTATAGATCTAGAAAAATATATTTATCTAGAGGAACAAAATATTTTAAAACTCTTGTAGGAAAATAATGAAAGAATAACCATTAAAATTATTTGGTGGTGGTAAAAATGCCTTCTTGTCAACTGGAAAATTCACTCTAGATAATTAAAACCCAGAAGAAATTGAACATTGGCACAGTGTTAAATAAATCCAAGAACCTTAAATGTAGGGACAAAGTTTCCACATTTGACAAATTTTCTGGGGAAATTAGAAAGCAGTATGGCTGAAATCAGATTTAGACCAATATTTTATGCCATATGCCACAATAAATTCCAAATAGATAGCTGACCTGGAAATAGGTGTGCGTATTAATACTGTCTGGAACTGGGATCTTGGGATGTGCAGTAGGACAAGAAGAGGTTGCTGGGGCAGGGAGCAGGAACAGGTACCAATTTGCAGTTCTGTTATTCATAGACCAGAGCTAGGCCACAGATCCAACTCAGACCTAAGAGAGAACCTACTGTTAGAGGTATGGTCCAATGTAAGGAGTGATTACTGAGTTATGGATGCATAGCTGGAATGGAAGGAAGTGGTAACTTTGTGACTCTTACCCTGGGAATGGAGTAGGTTCTCAATTCCAGTCTCTAGCCTAATATGAAGGCTGAAGTGGAACAACCAGCATAGGGAGCTTAGACCAAGTTGGAATCTATAGTTCTATTATTAACCTGTAAAACCTTCCAGCTAGCTGATAATGACTGGAGCCAGCAACAGTTTCAGGCTGTTTGTCAAAGCTATTTTTTTTTTCCTTTGGACTATGACCTAATCATTCTCAAGTCTTTTTTTAAAAAAAAATTTCCACTTAATAGTATTTTAGGTTTTTTTTTTCAATTATATGTAAAGATAGTTTTCAACTCTTATTTTTATAAGATTTTGAGTTCTGAAATTTTTTTATCTCTCCCTTTGTCTCCTCCCCCCTCCCCAAAATGGCAAGCAATCTGATATAGGCTATACACGTATAATCATATTAGACAGATTTCCACATTAGTCATGTGGCGAAAGAAGGATCAGAACAAAAGGAGAAAACCACAAAGAGGAAAATAAAGAGGGAAAATGGTATGCTTCGATCTGCATTCAGACTCCATAGTTCTTTCTCTGGATGTGGAGAGCATTTCCCATCATGAGTCTTTTGGAATTGTCTTACATCATTGTATTGCTGAGAAGAGCTAAATCTGGTGAAGTTGGTCCAAGCACAATGTTGCCATTACTGTGTACAAGGTTCTGGCTCTGTTCACTTCATTCAGCATCAGTTCATATAAGTCTTTCCAGGTTTTTCTGAAATCCACCTGCTCATCATTTTCTATAGCACAATAGTATTCCATTACATTCATATACCACAGCTTGATCAGCCATTCCCTAACTGATGTATATCCCCTCAATTTCTAATTCTTTGCCACCAAAAAAGAGCTGCTATAAATATTTTTGTACATGTGGGTCCTTTTCCCTTTTTTATGATCTTTTTGGGATATAGACCTAGTAGTCAAAGATATTCTTAATATACAAAGTGATATGAGGAAGAAGTAAATAATATCTGTCAAAATCTTGTTAATTCAGTGCCAAATCGTGTAAAAGAAGAGACTGCCAAAAAAAAAGATATAGGTTAGAAGTTGTTTAAGGATGAAAAAAATTTGTAAGGTTCATTGTATGTCAATAAATTTAATTATTTTACTTTATGCCTATTAATTTACATACCACTGTATCTTCTAGAATTTTACCAGGAATTGAAGTCATGAGGCCATCCCAGAAAGTAACTGGAATTGAAGTCTTGGCTTATTTTCTGTTTACTCACTACCCATTTATTTCTCTGTGTGTAGGTGTTTCACAATAGATTCAGTAACAAATTTCAACACACTTCCAGCTTATGTAATCATTCCATCCCACAGGGATAGAAGTCTCTGAGTTTGCAGTCTCTGAGCTGCACCCACATAGAGATGGTTTTAGATCCAAAATAAGAAACTTGTTCTGAGCAGTAGAAGTTTTTTTTTTTAATCCTTTAGAATGTTCTTCGGTGTATGAAATGTGTTTGCTTAGCTAAAGGGCTCAACTATAGCTACTGCTTCTACATTTAAGCGCAGGAAGAAGGACCAAACCAAAATCAGAATTTATACAGGTTGTCATGGCAGCAGAGGGATCAGAGAAGGTATTGACAAGCATATAACGGGAGGCTGTAAAAAAAATATAATTTCTGTAAACTATGCAAAATTAGGGAATGTTCCAGAGTATCTTCCAACTATCCTAGCCAGTTTGCGTACACCTTAAAGACTGTCCAGTAAAAACACAGAGCGTACAAGTCAGAAAAATTTTCTGATCTTGATTATTCAGTCTTCTTTAAAATAAGCCTCAGACCATTCACCACTTTTTATGCAGGAAACAGCAATGAATCCATCCATTATCTATTCAATCTATTAAACATTTTACATATAAGTTAATTAATATTAATATATGTGTACATGTGCATCATAAATAATGATTTGCCATAACTAAAAGGTACTGATGAAATTTCTGAAGATGCTTTAAGCTTTGTTATGTTTTAATTGAAGAATGGGTTCACAAGCCCAGCAGATGCGTGCCTAGTAAGGAGCAGTGGGAGGAAATTAAGAGAAGTGGAAAGACCTCTCAGCATCAGTTGCCTAGGCCACAAGTATTTCCTACATATATGCTGCAGCCCCAGGTGCTCCCTCTTCTCAGTGACACTGCATGTACTTGTGAGAGACTATTGATGGGAAAAATGTTTTGTAGCTACTGTTCTTGCTGTGCCATTTTAATTAATGCCTTCACTGGTTGCACTTTCACACATAACTCCTGACTCATTGGTCTTTGGGGGAGGAGATGAAATTGGAATATTCTTTTCTCTCCATTGGTACCTCCAGACTCCTTCTACCACCTACTCAGTAACCTCCCCTCATTCAATCCAATTTATTACCCAGTCAGGATTTTGGTGGTATTCACTAACCTCCAGGACACCCTCCTTTCTTCCTCAATGAGCTCAGTGCCTGAATCAGTCTCTCTTCTTCCCAATGCCTACCCTCAAAGCACCCTGCAGTCTGTATATTGTGTAGATCTGGCTTAGAGTTTAAAACATTGAGAAATCTGGAACCCCAGAGTTTCTTGGTGATTATTTGTATCAGCGAGGCAATAATCACAATACAGGTTGTTCCTAAAATCTGGACACATAGGCAAAAATGCATATTTTCAAGATTTTGGGCAGCCCACAAAAAATGTAGAGGATGTAAAAGAAAGTAAAGATGTAATGAGTGCTTTGTGCCCTGCTTAACCTGCCTTCCACTAGTCACTACTGTGTCCATCATGTAATTTGGTAGGTGAGTTGTCACTGTGCATGCTCCTCTGTTTGTCACGTGACCAATGGCAACCAACCATCCTTAGTCTGCCTCTAGTTATCTTTACTTAGAAAACGAGCTGCCAAAAATCTATTTGCAGCCCAAAGAAGTTTAGCCTATTTTAATTTTGGCCCCTACCTGGTGAGGGCACAGAGTCTCTGGGAACCCCCTTGAATCTGGAATACAGTCTCTGGGAGCCCCCTTGAATCTTCCAACTAGATCCGGTCTTCCCCTAAGGCCATAAGCCTTACATTATCATTAGGCCCAAATCTCTACCTAGCCTTGCCCTTTATTGTCCAGCTACTTCCCACCCTTGATACTATCCATGCCTTCAGCTACTTCCCACCCTTAATCCCATTCTCTTGGTTCCTGGAGTCTGACCTCATCTCGTCCTCCTTAGACTCCTCCTCAAGACCCTCCCTAAAGCCCTCCTCCAGTCACCCCAGACCACCCCTCAATCTGTCCTACAATCTTTGTGTATATAATCTCCATCTTGTCTCCATGAAGGTGCTCAGATTCAATCTAGCTCAGTACCTGGCCTGCTTGTGAAAACAGGCCTCACAAAGGGTGGGATTTCTTAAGACAACCCATTATGGTGAATCCCTAATAAACTTTGTCTTTTCCCTTGGCTGAGAAGGCTTGAGTCGAATTCTTTCGGCAGGACCCGGCTTGTCGGTATTTTGGGTTCACAAGCACCCCTAGAAACCTATGGTTCCCTATCAATCATTTTTTTTTGACCTCTTCACATCTACTGACAAATTCTGAGGGTCTGCTCTAAGCCTTTCCAATTGACCTATGCAAACAAGTGGATAGAGGATGAGGCTATGCCCTAGGAGTAAATTTATTGTCTCTTCTAGCAGCTTGTAAGCTTTCTGTAGCCTTTTAATATGCAAATGAGGTGCTCAAAGCCTCACATTCTTTTCCAGATGAAGCTATTCGGAATGCTATATTCTTTACAAAGTATTAAATGATCCACTCAAATATTAAGGAGCTCACCTTTTGTAAGACAAATGCAATATGAATTGAATTCCCCCTTACATCTTATTGTCTCTACTACTAGCCCTTTGGTTGGGGAAAGATGTGATGATGGGAGAATGACTGAGAA
Source organism: Trichosurus vulpecula (assembly GCF_011100635.1). Taxonomy (NCBI): domain Eukaryota; kingdom Metazoa; phylum Chordata; class Mammalia; order Diprotodontia; family Phalangeridae; genus Trichosurus; species Trichosurus vulpecula. The sequence continues at coordinate 34,321,530 of NC_050575.1, forward strand.
TTAAGGTTTAAGGCAATTCGTCTCTTTTCCTGGGCTTGGTTTGAGAGGAAAATCAAGAGAGGAGGAGAGGAGAGGAGGAGTTCCAAGAGAGAAAGCCACACCTAAGGAGAGAACCAAGGGAGGGATATGGAGTACGTAACTCAACCCACATAAAGGAATAATTAGACTTCCTCACTGGCATAGCAACACCAACCCCCCACACGTAGCTGCTAGATTAGCTTTCCATATTTGAGGATATTGTGGGATGGCTTATCTGCAGTAGTCATCTCTGTGAGTCATCTTTGAGTTATTTCACCCAAGTATCTTTTACCTTTGTAAGAAATGGGAGGAGGAGTTTTGTTTCCACAGAACTAAAGGTGTGCTTCCCCGCCCTCCCCCACCCCAGCTTTAGCAGAGACCAGGCCTCAAGGTCGGTCAGGTGAGAGGTCAGAGGCTTGTACGCATGTGCATGCTTTTTGAGAAGGCAGTCTGGGGAATTAGAAAGGTCAAACCCACTTGAACCAGTTCAAGCTTATCTAGGGTCTGGTCTTGGTCAAGAATCCAGGCCTACTGACTTGTATAATTTGCATATGTTAAAAAGGGAAAGTAGGGGAAGTAAAAGAATATAGTTTAATCCTAAACTAAGACAAGGAAAATCTAATTAACTTCACTTTTGCTTCTGTATCCTTATTATCCTATTTATATAAACTGTATAACCTAGGAAAACTATGTAAAAAAACAAAGACTGTAAACTAACCATGACTCTAGCAGGAGTGGAGGGAATGGTTACACCTGCTCCTGCAGCTGTATCAGGGTGTGTTTCTGTGAGCACTCACCTGCTCTCTCGGGGAGCGTAATAAAATGCCTTCCTCTGCCCACTCTGGTCCTGAGTTCTTTGGGTGTGAATGGGCAAATCACATGGATTTTCCTAGGGTCAAGTGAAGGGAAGCAACAGGCAGTGGAAGCTTGCCAGGCTTACTCCTGGATCTTGTCTTGGGGTGTCCTGTGATCCCCACTGCGGTGTTTAAGTTTAAAATGTGCATCAGATTGAAATACCCAAGGTCCTATCCCTTATCTGGACAATTTTTTTAATATACTACCACTCTGGATTCCCTTGGGGAACCCTGTGGTCTGCACGGCCTTCTTAAGGGGACATCCGGCCCTGTCTCGGGAGCCTTGTGATCTTATCGCCGTCCTAAGGGGCCATCACTTGGGTCTTCCTTAGGGTCTGACCCCTAGGAGGCCCTGTGATCCTCACAGATTAAGGGATGGCTACCACTTGGTCTTCCTCTGGGAGTCCTGTGGTCTGTACAGCCTTCCCTAGGGATTATCACAGGGTTCTTCCTCAGGACTTTGGCCCTGCCTAGGAATTCCAGTGATCCCCAAAACCACGTTTCTCACAACCTTCAATTCTATAAATTTGAGGGAGTTGTCTAAATTTGGAAAGTAACCTGCTGGTACCTTTCTTCCTCCTCTGGTTTCATATTTTTAAACTTATTTTCCTGTCTTTAGCATTGATAGGTGTTATAAGCAAGGAAACAAGCTATAGAATTATTGAAAGGCATGCTGACTTAATGATCCATTATTTCCAAATATGTTTCTCAATCAATGTTGGGGTAGGTGCCACCCTACGAGTGACATGGGAGTGATATGTGAGCTACATGTGACATGGGAATGTCATATGAGCGACATGGGAAAGACATGAGAATCACATGGGAACGACACACGAGTGACAGGGGAACGTCATGTGAGTGGCATGGAAACTACATGAGAGTGACACACAAGTGACCTGACAACGACATATGAGTGACATGAGACTGACTCCGGTTGTCAATAGTGTGAGAGGCCAAGTATCATGAGAACTAAGAAAAGACCATAAGATTTAGCAATTAAGACATTTTTGGCAACTTTGTCAAGAGGAATTTCTGTTAAATGATGAGAAAGAAAGCCAGATTGTAAAGGGTTAAGAAGTGAGGGAGAGGAGAAAAAGTGAAGGCAACAAGTATAAACAACTTTTTTCTACTACCTAGTTAGATTGAGCCATGGAGGAGAACTATAAGAAGATAGCTTGAGGGGATGATAGTATCTAGTGAAGGTTTTTTAAGTTGATTTGGGTATGTTTGAAGATAATAGGAAAGAAATCAGTTTAGGGAGATATTGAAGATTAGTGAAGAGGATGAGAGAATAAATCTCATTGAGAAGATGGTGGGTGAGGGGGGCTGTTTTGACAGGCAAGAGTAATAATTGGCTTTGGCCAAAAGTTAGCCTCATGTGAGTTACATAGGACCTACATACGAGTGACATGGAATGACATATGAGCCAGTACGAGTGACGTGAGAATGACATGCTAGCTACATATTAGTGGCATACGAGGGACGTGCAAGCAACATACAAGCGACATGGGAATGACATGCAAGCGACACATGAGCTCCATGGCAACTACATACAAGTGACATGTGAGTGACAAGAGAACAACAACGTGTCAGAAGATCTACATACGAGTGACATGTGAATGACATACGAACGACATGTGAATGACATGCAACCTACATACCAGTGATCTGGGAGTGACAGGAGAGCTACATATGAGAGACATGGGAATGACATGCTAGTCACATGCGAGTGACGTGGAAACGTCATGCGAGTGACACGGGTGCCATGGCAACAACGCAAAAGTGTCATGTGAATGACATAGCGTGACATGTGAATGACATGGGAACTACAGCCGAGTGACAGGCGCGTGCCATGCAAACCACACGCAATGACATGAGAATGACATGCAAGCTTCACATCAGTGACATACCAGCCACATACAAGTGACATGCAAATTACATGTAAGCTACATATTAGTGACATAGGCGTGACACGTGAGTGAAATACGCATGATGTGTGTTACATAGGAACTACACACGAGTGACATGGAATGACATGCAAGCTACAGACATCAACGTCATAGGAGTGACACATGAGTTACGTACGAGTGACATGGGAATGCCCTGCCAGTGCCATGGGAATGCAATGCTAGTGGCATGGGAACAACATACGTGTGACATATGAGCAATACACAAATGACATGTGAGTGACATGTGATTGACATGGAAATGAGATGTGAGCAACACATGAGTGATGTGGCAATGACATGAGTGACATGTGCAAAGCCATCACTGATCTCCAGTGACCAGCCATGTTGTTAACATGTCAACATGCTTATAATAAACTTTTAGTTCTCTTTGTCTTGAGTTTTGCCTCATTAATCAAGATGAAAGTCCAAAAGAATTTTCCTTTCAAAAAATGGTGAAGCCTGCCTAGGAGTTTGTGGGCTTTTTCACTTCTGGGTTATAAATGTTGGAAGGCCTGCTCCATACTGCACCCTCTCTCTCCCTACTCCATTTCCCCTCCTCTCCTCTCCCAGCCACTGGTTAGTTTAGCAGTGAAGTGGCAGGCAATTTAGTTCCCCAAGACCCAGGATGGGAAAGAGAAATAGGTCCCACAATCCAAATTTTAATTTTATTTTTTTGCTTGTGCCTGAAGAAAAGAAGACAAAAGTTTCCTGGTGAGTAAAGGCTTTGTATGCATTATTAGGGGATTATCAGTATTGATAGGGGAAACAGGACTTTCCAAGGAATCAAACTGTAAGAACTAGGTAAAATCCTGCCAGAGAAATCCACAACTGGGATATGAGGCTCAGTAGGGTCTGGGAAAATTATAAATATAAAATATATATTAAAAAAATTGGCCAGATAAGGGATAGGACTTTGGGTATTTCAATCTGATGCACATTTTAAACTTAATTTGAAGATATATAGCCTAGACAAGCTTGGGATTTTCTGCATCGGGGAGAGAAGCAATCGCCCCTCATCTTAGGTAAAAGACCAGAATGACCACAAAGTTGGCTGAATGGAGGGGCCAACCAAGCCCACCACCCAACCTGTGGGACCTCCTATTCCACTGCCAACCAACCCCCTCACTACCTAGACCTAGATCCAGAGTGGATAATGGAGATTGATATTCGCAGCAGGAGAGAAGTATGCAATCGCTTTTCTTAGTGGAGAGTAACTTATAAGCTTTCTTGTGTTACCTTAATGGGAAATCTGATTTTATTTAGGTTTGTTATTTAATCTGGGAGTAAAACCTGTGTATAGATCATGTCCTGAAATGCATGCAAATTACTCAAGAGTTACCTTGAAGATGTTTCCATTGCTTAGAGGGCTTCTAGGAGCAGTAGTATATGTTTATGTCCATTTGAATATGCTTAATGACTGAACATACAAACACACACACACACACACACACAGAGATATATAGATATATATGATAAACAGGATAACTATAGGTAACTCATTTCATATAAACTGTTCCCTCTATACAATTTGGTGTTATTATATTTGCACATCCCACCCCAAGTGTTTTATTATTTGTTATTAAGCATTTTAAAGCAAATTCATTTGTGTAATAATGTTGAACCTAGGGATGAAAAGTACTTACCATAAGTACTGGTACCTACGTATTCATGAATAGAATTAATTATATTCTTAAAGTATCTCCTACTCTTACTCCACTTTAGCAAGAGCGGAAATTTTTGAGAAAGCAGCAAGATCAGATGATTATATGTGTCATCCATGAGTGACTGTATATACAGACCTTGAGCATGTATGACCTTGAACATGTTATTAATAATAAATTCTAGAAATCGGGTTCAAGATTTTACATATAAAATTGCATTGATAATTGTGAAGAAGAGAGATGGAAACAGCTAGTGGTATGGATAACTCAAATTTTCTGAAGCTTCAGGTATATTATGGATTCCTAATTTAATGTTCTTCTGTCTCTATTGTTAATGAGAACAGAATCCTGAAGTTTGAGCTAATTTTCACCACATGACCTGGTTATTGGACAAACAGATTTAAGACAGTGTTCTAAATTGTATTTAAAGCTGTTTTCCAAAAGATTTTCATAGAATTACCTAGGACTCTGAAGATGACTTGCAACCAGAGAAGCAAATCCATTGGAAAGAGACCATTCCAGAGCTGCCTAAGAATGAAGCTTGTTCCAGAATGTCCAGGGGAAGATGTTTCCAGGGACCAGACAACTGCATGAAATATCTGGACTGAAGATGAAATAACAGCTGAACGTTGGGAGCAGGTTACCAGGTTATAATGAGGATTGATGCTATTTAATATTGATGATCATCATTATATTGCTTTGGTCTTTTACTTTATGATATTTATGTTTACTGAGACTTCTTGATGACCTTGCTTATACACACATCTCCCCTCTAAAATTAGTGCGTGGTGTTCCCTCTAGGTGGCTTGATTGGTACCATGCCTTAGTTTATCTATAGGATTTATTTAACAAGGTTCATCTCTTTGAGGATAAAAGGGATTGGGACTCTATGTATCTAAGTTTATTGATGGAAACATAAGATTATGATTTGTGATGCTTATTTCCTGTTGTATGTTTAAGTCCCCTAGCTTATGGATACTAAGCTTGCTCCAATTGATTTGGCACAAGTAGCAGTAGAAATTGGGATGATGCGGTTGAGAATAAAGGTGAAAAATTAATGTGGTGCTGAATCATATATATTTTGTTTTGTTGTCTAGTTGTTTCTATACACACACACATATACATACACACATATATACATATACACACATATATACACACATACATATACACACACATATACACACATATACATACATATATACGTGTGTGTGTGTGTGTGTGTGTGTACACATATATATGGCTAGCCCCAAATGAGGGGATTGTTGGAAGTCATACTGACTCAGTGGCCTATTGTTCTTGACCTGTTTGTCAATCAGGGTTGGGGGAGGTGTTACCCAGTCCTCTGATATTTGTCATGCAATCAAGTCACCCCCTACCTGTATGTACCTGGAAATTGTCATGTACTTGCTATCTTGGGGAAGAACTGAGATGCAAGGGCCCAACCTCTTTTGCTGATGTTGACCTTTCTGAATTGTCCTTATCTCTTTATGAAAGTTACCAATAAAAGCTGGCCCCACCTTGATCAGCCTGTCAATGTGTTGCTACCTTGGCATACTTATAATAAACTCCTTTTAATCCTCTTTGTACTGAGTTTTGCCACATTAATCAGGGTGAAATCTTCCCCTGGACATTCTGGAATCAGCTTCATTCTTAGGCAGCTCTGGAGTGGTCTCTTTCCAATGGATTTGCTTCTCTGGTTGCAAGTCACTTGAAGAGTCCTAGGTAATTCTATGAAAATCTTTTGGAAAACAGCTCTAAATACAATTTAGAACACTGTCCCAATGGTAATGATAATGGTATAATGATGATATAATAACGATATTGAAAAGCAGTCTGAATTTGGAGTCAAAGAATTGAATTCTGAAAATTTGTTCTTCAATTTCCTATATGAACCTGTGTGAATGTGGGCAAGTCATTTAACATTTCTGAGCCATGGTTTCATCATCTATAAAATAAGAGGAGGAGATCTCTAAAGTTCTTTTGAGTTCTTTGATCCTATGAGGAACAAAGTGGTAGATGTGGAGTAACTACTACTGACAATAATGAGACATAAAAAGCTCTTCAACTGATCAAACACAAGTGATATTAATGTGCCATGTAATTTGATAGTTGTAGATAAAAGGACAAAGAAGAAACAGTTTTGTCCCTCAGGAAGTTTTCATTCTATAAAGAGAGAAAAATATGCATACTATAAATACAAGATAGTTTTGGGAAGTAGGGCACTGGAGAGAAGTTGGGAGGCATGGTAGATTAGGAAAAGCTTCATGTAGAAGGTAGTTCTTGAACTGAATATTGAAAAAAACAAACAAGGGAGTCTAAGAGGCAGAGATGAGAAAGGTATGGATCTTAGGTATGTGGAACAGCCAGAGAAAAGGCACTAAGCTGTATGCTTTTGAAAATAAGACTATGTTGAAAATTGTTATTCAGTTGTTTTTAGTCATATCTGACTCTTATTGACCCCATTGGGATGCTCTTGGCAAAGATATTGGAGTAGTTTGCCATTTGCTTCTCTCATTTTACAGATGAGGAACTGAGGCAAACAGGGTTAAGTGATTTGCCCTGGTCACGTAACTAGTAAGCGTCAAGGTCAGACTTGAACTCTGGAAGGTGGGTCTTCCTGACTCTAGGAATAGTACTCTATCCACTGGACCATCTAGCTGCTAGGTAACAAAAATTGTATTACTAGTCATCATAACAACTTGGAATTGGGTTTTGGTCCAGCCTTGGCTCGTATAGGATGTGGACCAGACACAGGGGTAGCAAAATTATCAATGTCAGATGTTATAATTAAAAGGTATTGGAAAATATTCCTACAAGATTTAATCATTCACTCACCCATTTTCTTTGATAAACAACCTCAGAAATATATTGTTTCAGATTTGGACAGGATATCAGAAATTATCAATTTTAATCCAAATCCTGTCTATACCATCACTGACAGTGGTCGTCTAGTTCCCATTGAAAGTGTCCTCATTACCTATAAGGCAGCTCCAATGCCAAGAAGCATTTTGTTTTAAATTGAACTGAAATGAACAACTCTGCAGCTTTGATTCAATACAACAAACATTTATTCATTTTCTATTTTGTGCAAGGCATTCTTTTAAACCCTGGAGATTAAAAAAATTGTCACTGACCCCAAAGAGTATAGATCATCGGGGGTGGTGGGGTGGGGAAGTGAGTGGGATTCATATGTAGAAGTGAAGGAGACAAGTAGATCTTAAAGTTCTCTAAGAATATTTGAGAAACGGAGACAGAGAATACTATGAAGGATTCAAGGTGGCTAGGGTATTAGTCAGGCCTAGAGAATTTAGAGGAGAGGAAGGAGCTATCTCAAAACTAGAGAGGAATTCTGAAGGTGTGATTTGAAGAGATTAGACTGAGCTGTGGCAGAAAAGGAAGATATCAAGAAAAGTTATTGGCTTTACCAGTGTCTGGGAGCAGATGATCCAGGCTGAAGAAACTTCTAAGAAAAGGTCAGCTCTTTCCATAATATCCCCTCCTGACACTTATCTATCTACAGACAGGTGTCTATCTGTTGATTTGTTACCTATTGTTTTGTTACCCAAACTCTGGTAAACTGAATTTTTCCACAAAGAGGCCAGTGGTTATCTCTAGAAAAATTTACAAATGTAAAGTTAGGCCCAGCCCTCCACCTCTGTCTAAATGTTAGGGAATTTCCTCCCTGGGGGCTTAGAATGATTGTGACAACTGAACTCATATTTTTTTTTAATCTAAAATTCTCTAAATCTGAAGTGGAGGGAATTATAGACCTTAGGGCACATTGTATTATCCCCTTGGCTGAAACTAACCTCATTGTTTTTAACAAGGTATTCCATATTTTAGTATATACTTTAAGTTTATCGAATACATTGTAATATCACAGAATCACTGTGTAGCCCTTACTTGGGGGTGCAGGATAGAAGGGCTCTTCGCCCTATCCTCTACTTCAGAGCAGACATATATATCCTCTTATTGCTTCCTACCAGCCAAGATGACACTTTGAACTTAATACTGAATTGGATCTCTATGGATGTACTTAAAGGATACATCCCCCACCCCCTCTAACTTCTCTTTACTGGAAAGACTTTGAGTTGCAGGGTGCTCTTTCCCCTACTGGGCCTGGCCCATGAGTACATAGTTTTCTAGGCAAGAATGAGTTGGAACCACCTCCTGTTTGCTTCTTTTTTCTTTTGGTAGAGAGCCATGTGAGATGCTGAAAGGCAATTGGTCTCTTCCCACCTTCCTGGGCATCTAAGCAGTTGGATACCAGCTACTAGAACGGCAGCAGCAGAATGGGTGAGAGTCACCTGCAGAGAGAGAAACCATCAGAAAGAAAAGAGCCCACTCAGATTGTTCTGTATTCAAAATAGGTGAAATGCCAAATAACTAATGAGCAGCCCTATTGCCAATGTCCCAACGAGGCTTGAATGCTAATGACTCAAATGGTTAAATTACTCTACAAGTCTTTATTGCTTAGCATTCTCCTTTCTCTGTGTGAGAATAAAACTATATTTTATGCCCGATTCAAGTTTCATTGCTGTTGTTTAGTTGTAGTCATGTCCCACTCTTTGTGACCCCATGAATGCCAGACCCTTCTATGCTCCACTATCTCTGAAAGTCTGTCCAAGTTCATGTTGTTTCCGTGACACTATATATCCATCTCATCCTTTGCTGCCACATTTCCTTTTAGCTTCAATCTTTCCTAACATCAGTCTTTTCCAATAAGTCCTGTCTTCTCATTATATGGCCAAAATATTTCAGCTGCAGTACTCAATTGTATTTCAGACAACCTTCTAGTTGTCAAGATATTTGGGAACACCATCTTTCCCAGAACTAAGGTCCAGCAAGCAGTCTGTGCCCTGAGCTTGGCATAACAACAGTCCTTTGCAATCTGTATGATCTCACCCTCTGGCAAAGTGTATTGCTTTGACCACCACAAGATGTTCATGGCCCCCTGTTTCCCAGGGACCCAGTCATCCATCATACCTCTTGACATGCTCACAATCCCTGTTTCTTGTTACAGCTAAGTAAACCAAACCAGTTCCTGCCCTCCTGTTCCCACAATGCTAACTCTGATTCTGTTTGTGTTTGTGAGAAAATCAACTTGGAGATTGTTCCCACAGGACCCAGAAACACCTGCATTGTCTACGCATGAGCCTGCTGTAAGAACGGCTAAGAATAATTATGTCATGGTCCAGCCCACTTATGTATATAAAGCACTGCCTTTGCCTCAGCATGTAAGGCCCTCCTCCTCCGGAGGACTTTAACTTGCAAGCATTTCCCCACTTTGAAATTAAGCTTCCATTTGTGTCCTGACTCTCATGTCTCTTGACTGCTCTGTTGACTCTGGCCACTCACAGGCTAAAAGCAAGTTCTGGTCTGGTTGACACAGTGAATAGCCTGAGTTAATTTCTTTAAGCATTTTGATTTGATCCCCTTGCTATCCAAGGGACTCTCAAAAGTCTTCTCCAGCACCATAATTTGAAAACATTGATTCTATGGTGCTCAGCTTTACTTATAGTCCAAGAGCCATATTTTGCTACTAGAAAAAACCGGAGCTTTAACTATTCTGACCTTTGCCAGAAAGGTGATGTCTCTGCTTTTTCATATGCTATCCAGATTTGCCATAGCTAAAGATTAATATATGTAAGAATGTAAGATCTATGAACCAAGTTAAGCTGATGTGGTCAGACAGGAGATAGAAAGATTAAACATCAATATCTTGGGTGTCAATGAACTTAAATGAATAGGGAGTGGTGAATTTAATTCATCTGATCACTACATATTCCACTATGATCAAGAATGCCTTAGAAGAAATGGAGTAGCCCTCATAGTCAATAGTCAATAAAAGAGTGAGAAAAGCAGTACTGGGGTATAATCTCAAAAATGACAGTGATTATCTATTAGAATCCAAGGCAAACTGTTCAACGTCACAATGATACAAGTCTATTCTCCAACCAGTGATGCCAAAGAGACCATAATTGATCAATTTCCTGAAGACCTACAACACCTTCTAGAAAAAATACTGTGTGATAAGCCATGTGTTATGCACTGGAAAAATAGAAAAAAAATAACACAGTATCTTCTCAAAGAGCTCATATGCTTAATTTGGAGGTATTTTAGTTTTTAAGCACATGGAAAGACCTAGTATTGAAAGACCCAGGAATCTCAAGGATTCAACAGGGGATGCAAGTGTAATTAGAAAGGCTCAGAAATCCTTAGTGTATATAAGACAACAGTGCACAGCAGAGCATTTGGGACTTGAGAGTGTAGCCTCTGACACCGTTGTTCATTCTTTCCTCTTTGGTACTCTCTCCTCTTTAGGTTTTCAGGACACCACTCTCTGCTGGTTCTCCTCCTACCTTTCTGACCACTCTTTCTTTATCTCTTTTGCTGAATCCTCCTCCAGATCACATTTTCTAATCATTGGTATTCCTTAGGGTTCTGTCCACTTAGTGATCTCACCTGCTCCCATGATTTCAACGATCATTTCTATACAGATGCCTCTCAGATCTACCTGTACAGCCCTGATCTTTCTCCTGACCTCACATCTCCAACTTCCTATTACACACTTCAAACTAGATGTCCTATACACATATTAAAACACAGTATTTCCAAAATTGAACTCATCTCCCTGGCCCCCATCTTCTCTTCTAACTTCCCTATTTTTGTCCAAGATACCACTATTCTCCCAGTCACCTAGGCTCACAATTTAAATGCCATCTTTGACCCCTTACTTTCCCTCACCTTCCATATTTAAACTGTTGCCAAGAAATGTTCTACCTTCTCAATATCTTCTTTCGTATCTTCTCTGAGCCTGTCATCAACCTGATGAAGGCCTTTATCATCTCATATCTAGACTATTGCAATAGCCTTTTGGTTGGTCTCTCTTCATCAGCTCTTTCCTATTGCAGTCCATCCTCTGCTCTTTTGTTAAATTGGTCTAAACACACACACACACACACACACACACGCACACACACGTTAAATAAACTCCGGTGGCCCTCTGTTACCTCCAGGATCAAATATAAAATCCACTGTTTGCCTTTCAAAGCTCATCATAGCCTGACTCCTTCTCACCTTTACAGTCTTCTTATACCTTCCTCCACCCACATACTCTACACAGGTCAGTAATACTGGTTTCTTTGCTGTTCGTGGAATAAGACACTCCATCTTCCAACTCTGGGCACCAGCCGTCCTCTGTGAGTAGATGTTTCAACAATCTGGCTAGCAGCTGTTGTGGGGGTGTAAGACCAAGCCAAGCCCAACAACAAGAATGCTACCAGCATGCTGCAAAAGCCCAGGTTCTTTTGATCTGCTTAACTAATGAAAGCAAGGTTAAGGGGTTGACAATCTTACTTTAATTCAGCATACAAATATCATTCACTTAGTTCAGGGGAAAAGACCAGCACACTGAACTTCAGAGCAAATTACAAACAAATTACAAACACCAACAGACAGACTAAATACAGATTCATAGTTACCAACATCTAGGTTCAGCCCAGGAGCTCATGAAAGGGGCTGGCCCAGAGTCACTCACACCACCACTGCTGTGGGTAAGAGCTCCAAAGAAGAGAAAGCCAGCCCCTGGTTTTATATCTTTTTCAGTGTCAGGGGCGAGTCACACATGCGACTAACTAACGAACACAGTAGAATTCCTTTCCTTCCGATTTTTAACTCTTGGCTTCCCTGGCTTTCTTCACATCCTAAGTAAAATGCTATGTTGTACAAGAAGTTTTCCCAGTATCCCTTAATGTTAATTATTTTTCTCTGAGATTATCTTCAATTTATCCTGTATATATCTTGTTTGTACATAATTGTTAGCTCAGCTATCTTAAACCGTGACAGAGACTGACCTTTGCCTTTCTTTGTATTTCTAATGTTGAGCATAGTGCCTAGCATATTGTAAATGCTTAATACATGTTTGTTGAGTTGACAATGCTCCAGCTAAATGGTGCCTTGAATAGAGCACTGGACCCAAAGGAAGATCTAAGTTCAAATACAGCCCCAGACACTTATTAACTCTGGGACCCAAGTAATTTAATCTCTGTCAGTTTTCTTATTTGTACAATGGGGATGGTAATAGCACCTACCTCTTGGATTGTTGTGAGGATCAAATGAGATATTTTTAAGTGACATGCAAACTTTAAAGTGCTGTATAAATGCTATTGTCATTTTTATTGTTATTATTTAAATTTTTCATTTCACAGAGGGTAGTGTGAATGACTTATGTTTTACTCTTGCCTAATTGGTTTCCTATTTTCTTCCCAGAGGCTGTTCCATATCTTTTCTCTCCTCAAGCCACTTACTCTTCTATCTTTCCCTCAACCTCACTACTGAGGACTCACTCTTTACTTTAGAGAGTAAATTTAGGCTATTCATTGTGAACTCACTCTTTTCTTCTTTTTATCATCTTTTTATTAAAACCCCTTGACATCATCCCCTACTCTCTGCTCCACTCTCTAATGAGGCTAACTTTTGGCCAAAGCCAATTATTACTCTTGCCTGTCAAAACAGCCCCCCTCACCCACCATCTTCTCAATGAGATTTATTCTCTCATCCTCTTCACTAATCTTCAATATCTCCCTAAACTGATTTCTTTCCTATTATCTTCAAACATACCCAAATCAACTTAAAAAACCTTCACTAGATACTATCCTCCCCTCAAGCTATCTTCTTATAGTTCTCCTCCATGGCTCAATCTAACTAGGTAGTAGAAAAAAGTTGTTTATACTTGCTGCCTTCACTTTTTCTCCTCTCCCTCACTTCTTAACCCTTTACAATCTGGCTTTCTTTCTCATCATTTAACAGAAATTCCTCTTGACAAAGTTGCCAAAAATGTCTTAATTGCTAAATCTTATGATCTTTTCTTAGTTCTCATGATACTTGGCCTCTCTTAAGCATTTGACACTATTGACAACCCTTTCCTCCTGGATGACCTCTCTTCTCTTGTTTTTCATGACACTACTCTTTCCTCCCTCTCTTCCCATGGTCTTAGGATTCTTTTTCATTCTTCTTTGCTGGATCATCATCCATATCATGCTCCTTTTGTGAGTGTTCCTCAAAAATCTCTTTGGATACTTTTCTCTCTATTTACTATCTTACTGGGTGACTCCATCAGGTTCACAGAAATGCCATGATTCAATTATCTTCTCTGAAGCTCCCAGATCTATACACTAAGACTTAATCACTCCCCTGAACTTCAGTCACATATACCCAATGATTTATTGGAAATTTCCAATTGTATGTCCCATTGACATTTCAAACTGAACCTGTCCAAAACAGAATTCATTATCTTCTTTCCCAAGCCAACACCTCTACCGATTTTCCTAAATCTGTCAAAGGCAATACCATTCTCCTTGTTAGTAACCTCCTTGTAGTAGCCCACATATTAAAGCAGATGCCAAATCTGGAAGTTTCTACCTCCACAACAGCTCTCATTAGCTTGGGCTATCATGCCTTCTTACAGGGCTTATTACAATGGCATCCTAATTGGTCTTTCCACCTCAAATCCTTCCCAACTCCAAGTCATCCTCTATATAACTGGTAAAGTGATTTCTTGAATTGCAGGTGTGATCTTACTCAAAAAACTCCAGTAGCTCCTTGGTTCATCTAAGATAAAACTTCTGTGTTTGGGTTTTAAGTCCCTTCACAACCTGATACCAAGCTATATTTCCAGTCTTATACATTGCTCACCTCCTAACATTCTATAATTCTGCCAAACTAGCATTCTCTCTGGACCGTAAAAATGGCAATTCACCTCGTAGGAAGAGAGCTTAAATGTTCTCAAGTCAAATGCCCTAACTTTATTGATGATGAAACTGAAGCCAAGAAAGGGTAAGTCAATATCTCCCATGCCTGGAATGCATTTCCTCTTCACATTGAATCCCTTACTCACTTTAGGACTTAGCTCAAGCACCACCTCAACACAAATTCCCCCCCCCCCCCCACTTGCTAGTCCTTCTCTAATTCCCTTGAATTTAATTACTGATTCAATCAAAAAGGTGTTTACATTGGTCAAGGAACCAGAGCCAAATGGTATGATTTCATACTCTTACATATATAAAATTTTTTGCAAATGTTAAAGAATATATAAATGCTTGCTATTTACTATTATCATTAATTATTATTTGTTAGAGAGAAAATGTTCAGGCATGGATAACTTATAATCAGTATCCATTTGAGAGAAATCCTAATTCAGTGAGATCATAGATACATTTAAGTACTTGAGTAATTAATAAAAATTATTGTCAATTTTTAAAAGGGGCTATAGGCCTAGTATGAGTATTCTAAACAATTAAGCATGAGTTATTTCTCAGTAAATGCATAAATGATGAAATATGCTTTTGCTGCTTCATACAGAAGGAGAGATAACTAAGCATTCATTCACTTCACTGGAGCAATAAAGCATCAAAATCTATATGCTACAAGTTACAGAGGATCTTTGTGTGGCACTGAATAATTAATAGTAGCTACTCAATCAGGAGAAGTAGGTTTCCATTATCTGTAACAGAAGGGGAGTTAAAAGTCCCAATACCTATCAGGACCAGGAGGAGACTTTACTGAAAGACAAAGTATCCTCTGGAATAGATGGAATTCTATGAGTTAGATATTTTGAAGAGAGCATAGGTTCATAAATTTAGAGTTAGAAGAGATCTTTGTGATTGTTATTTAGTCATTTCAGTCATGTTTGACACTTTGTAAACCCTTTATTTTGGGGGGGGAGTGTTTCTTGGAAAAGATACTGGAGTGGTTTTGCATTTTCTTTTCCAGCTCATTTTACAGATGAGGAACTGAGGCAAACAGGGTTAAGTGACTTGTCCATCATTACTCAGCTAATAAGTGTCTGAGGCTGTTTTTGAACCCAGGTCTTCCTCACAATTCCCACATTTACAGATGAGCAATTTAAAGTTGAATGAGATAAAATGATTTGCTCAGAATCACAAAGGTAGTAAGAGAACTATACTGAAATATGCTATATGACCATGGAAATTGGACTGTTTCCTAAACTATCTAGTTCTCTAATTTTATAACAAATTTTAAAACCTAGAAATTTGCATAGAAGTCAATTTTTGGGTTATGGAGCTATACCATACATATCTATTGTATGATATAATCCTTGCATTCTAAAATAACCAATATGAGCTGAACCATGAAAAATGTATCAAAGGTTCACTGGAAACTGACCCTTCACTCATATGTGAAGCATCCCACGTCAAACTAGTTCTCAGTCTAATAAACCCCAAGGTTTTCTTGTAGAGTCAGCCTTTATCACTCTCAATCACTCAGTAACTTCAAAATTATGTTGCCAGTAGTATGAATTTCTTAATATCTGTTCTTGGTATGATCCAGCAATTCCTTTCAGCTTCATTTTCTTCCATGCCATTTCTAGTTCCTTAAATAGGATATCAGGCACTGAATTATTAGATCATGCCCTTTAAGCACAGGCATCCCTCAGGGTTCTGACCCAAACTCTCTTCTCCCTTTTTATTGCTTCTTTTGGTGTTCTCATCAGCTCCCCTGGATTTAATTACTACCTCTATACTGATTGTTCACAAATCTACCTCCTCTGCTCCAACATCTCCTGACCTCTAATCTCACATCACCAAATGCCTTTCAGACATCTTAAATTGTATGTCCAGTAGACTTTTTAAACTCAACATGTCCAAAATGGAACTTATCTTTCCTCCTAAACTTTCTTCTTCTCTTCTCACCTTCCTATTATTGTAGAGGGAAATAGCATCCTCCCAGTCCCTTACACTTCCAACCTAGGAGTCATCCTAGACTCCTAATTTTCTCTCAACCTCCCCACCCCACCCTCAATCAGATTTTCTGCCAAGGCCTGTCAATTTTGCCTTTGGAATGTCTCTTGAATACACCTACTTCTCTCCTCTGAAACTGCCACCACTGTACTGGAAGCTTATATCACCTCATATATGGTCTATCATAATAACCTGCTGGTAGATCTGCTTACCTCAGTTCTTTCAGTACTTTAATCCCTCCTCTATTCAGACACTAAAGTGATTTTCCTAAAGCGCAGGTCCAATCATGCCACTCCCTTACTTAATAAACTCTACTGGCTCCCTACTGGCTTCTAGGATCAAATACAAAATATTTCTTTCATAACCTAGCCTCCTCCTAACTTTCCAATCTTCTTATACCTTACTCCCTGATGTGTACTCTTCCATCTAGTTACATTGGCCTCTTAACTATTCCCTCAAAAAGATACTCCATCACTTAACTCTTGGCATTTTCTTTGGTTGTCTCCCATTCCTGGTCAGCTCTCCTGACTTTTCTGACTTCCTTTAAGTGCCAAATGAAATCTCTCTCTCTCTTTTTTATTTTTTACTGGTCTTCCCCAATGTTTCTTAATCCTGGTGCCTTCTCTCTTTTAATTATCTCCTTTTTAATCCAGCCTGTTGATGTATATTTGTTTGCATGTTGATTCCTCCATTATATTGTAAGCTCGTTGATGGCAAGGACTTCCCTTTGTCTCTTTCTGCATCCCCAGTGCTTAGTACACGGCCTGGCACATGCTGCCTCTTGTCTCTCCCCCAGAGTTCCTTAGTGTTTTAGCTAGGCTGGCTTGCCTCACAGGGTTGTTGTGAGGATTAAATGAGATAGTACATATAAAGCACTTTGCAAGCTTTAGCAATATTCCACATTACCTCCCAGGTCTACTTGACCTCTTTCATTTCTGCTCCCTTACATACTATTTTTCCAGTATTCTCGTTCACATTTGTATAACACTTTATGATTCACAAAATGTTTTACTCACATCCCTGTGAGATATGTAGCATTAGTATTATTAGTTGCATTTTTACAAATGATCAAACTGGAGCTTAGAAATATTAAATGATATGTCCAATTACATAGTTAGAAACTGTCAAAGATAGGACTCAAACTGAGGCCTATACTCTGAATGCAATGCTATTTCTATTTTTCAAGGTCATAAAAGGGAAGCTGGCCCCAAATGTGGAGTGTTTCTATGAGGTCATATAGCCAGGTAGTATCATTGTCAAGAACTCAGGAGAATTTTATATAATAATTCCAGTGGGATAATCAGGCCTTCTTTGTAACCAAGCCTCACAAGCTCCATAGTGGAAGACTACATAACTTTAATCTATAATTTGAGTCATCTTTTTTTTGTAATAGGCTTTGCAGAAAACTGATTATTCTTTTCCCTTTCAAATTAAACATTTCCTAGAAGTTTTTAGCATCCCTGGAATTTCTATCCAAAATCTCAAATACTACAGTAGCCATTTTTGAAACAATAGCTTTCATTATGTGCAGTGATTTCCCCTAAAGTATAGCATTTTTAAAGTGATCCTCAGAGATACACAAAAGGGACAAAATCATTGGTCACATTAGATTGTCAGTCATAGGCCAGTGATTATCCACTGGAACCTAGATTAGGCCTTATTTTAGAGTAAAGTAAAAGAGACAGTGAAGGAGAAATTTATAGTTTACTATGTTCTCTTTCCTTATTGTGGTAGGAAGAATGGAACTAATTATCTTTCATTATACTCAGAAGCATTGGAAAACTTTTGCCTTTGCAAACCACGAAAAAAGAAGATGGTATATTTTAATGTGTGATTCACTGTTGAAGGACATCATTTAGGTGAATAACACTGTAAGTTTCAGAGAATAATCAGACATTTATATAAATGAATACCTGCACATATATAGGATTCTTTGAAATTACAGTCATCAATCCACCTACCCTTGGGGCATATGTTAATCACCAGATGGAATAAAGAAGAAATTTCCACATGACATGATAGTGATTGAATACTTTGCTATAATCCATAAATTGTATTTTAATTTTTATTTCTTATTAAACATAAGGCAGAAGGTATTTTTGGAGAGCTCAGGATGAACAAAACAACCTAGTTTTGAGCAGTTTATATTGGTAGAAAAATCTGCAAGGGCTTACCACTGCATTTTAGGAAATTAATATTAATTAGGAGGAAACTGTGAAATTTCTATTAAGGACTGTCCTTGAAGTAGTCTAATTATCCAGTTCAAGAACAAATTAATTAAATGGAATTTAAGGGTATATCAAAGAATGAGAACTAATCAAAGTTTATTGTAGTGACTAGAAATGAAACCTCAAAGTCAGGAACCTGGGTTCAAGTATCACTTTTTATATATACTGGCTGTATGATCTGGGCAAGTCACTAAACCTCTCAGTGCTTGTCAACTCTCTAAAAACTATAAATTTCAGAGAATTATCAACTGACATGGCTAGATGGAGTTTTCAAATCCAGGACTTCCCAATACCAATGAAATTACATGTCCAGAATCTAACACTATCAAGTAATATTTCATAACAAAAAAATTAGTGTATTACTTGACAGAGCAATACCAAGCCATACTGGACCCTTTAGGAATAACTTTTCCAGTTAGGACCCATTCGAGCCAATATACTTTCTTTCAAATGTTCTCCTTAATAAAATTTAAATGACATTTAAGCCAAAAAATCACAAAACTATATTGGAGGAAATTATTCTTCATTTTGAAAGAATTTATGAAAACCAGAGCTCTAGTGAGGAAGTCTTGCCCGTGGGGCCATTTCCACTAAGGGCAGGACAGGGAGAGAAGAGAGGAAAACAATACAGATACAGTTGTGTCAGGAGAGGAGCCCTAGTGAGTGGCAAGAAAACTTATTGTATATTGAATGGTCTCTGATCCCCAAATTTCCAGAAAGAGGCAGCAAGAGAGGAAAGCTGGTCCTAGTAGAGGGATGATATGGCCCCAGGGTTGGTGGCTCATCTAGGTCAGCAAAAAGGATAGGCGAGGGGATGCCGGATGACCATCATGGGGAAGAAGTATGCCTCCATTTAGGGGTATACTGGAAATAGGTTTACTGGCTCCTTAGAGCCATTGTTGAATTTTCAGTGCTCACAAAATTACACCTCCCAAATCAGCAAATGCTACACATCAGGGCTTGATTTATTGTTTTGTTGATTGTCCAGATTTAAGAAAAAGATGAAGAAAATGTTAATAAGCAAATTAAACTTGAAAGTGTATTGTATTTCAGTTGTGAAACATTTACCAGCACTCCCCTGTCCTCCCCTCCGGATGTCACTACCCTAGATCAAAACTCCAGTAACCCTGTTCTCATAACAGCTCTGAATATAAGTATACCATGACCAAAGCAACTATTAAGAATGAATTGGAGATTTTGCCTTTTGTGGTTTCTATAAGAAATCAGCATTCCTAAAACGTTTTGGATTGTGTTACCACTTCTTTCCACTTTTTTCTCTGATAAGCTGCTAGTTATCAATAAATTTTCAAACAAAAAGTGGGCTACAAACACAATGTATCCTAATTCTGCTTAAACTCATTTTATAGCTGTAACTAGGTTCCATGAGCAGCTTAATCAGTTAGCTGCTTTTATTACATAGCAATGATGATTCAGGTTCTGGGTGACCCAGTGCTAGGGCTATTTAGGGAACTGCTCCAGAGTGTAGGAAGTTTGGGAAATATTGATTTGCTTCTACTCTCCACTGAATTGGGTTTCACTGAAATGAATTTCAAGAAATGAAGATACAGGATTATACATCTCTGCTTCACTTGGTTTTTATCTAACTTCCTTAGCAAAATGAAAATTTTGTTATAAAGAAAAGGATTATAAGAAATTCTGTGTTTACTATGTATAGCCATGTCCGTTTTCCTTTTGTGTTAGTTGCTAAAAACTAATCTACAAATATTATTACTGCCATTTATTTTATTTCAAATCACTATCATGTGTCAACAAATTAAAACTCATTGACTTGTTCAACTCACGAGTTAAAACATGATTACAAAGGTGCATATTTATATACATAAAATATGGATTCAATTTTTCTTCTAAATTGCTGCACTTTTAATGGGGACTTTCTCCAACACGCAATAATCAGCACTCTGTGTTAAATGTTCCTGCCGAAACAGAAAGATACCATCATTTTCTCAATGATTTCTTCAAGGTCAATATTATAAAAAGTATAATTTTCTATGAGACAGTTATTATGTGCTTCCCTTTTTTAATTTAACAAGACAGCTGCTAAGAACCATGGGTTCTCCCTACTGAAACAGAAATGGCTGTCCAGAGTAACTATCGGTATGAAGTAAAAAGTGACTTCACCTATCACTCCACATCATGGAGAAGAGATATTTTGATATTAAAAATTCGTATTAAGAAAGTGCAAACAGAGCCAAGATGGTGGAGCAGAAGAAGCACTACAGCAGAGTTCTCAATATTCCCCTCCAAACAACTCTAAAATGACACTTCAAATTGAATTCTGGAGCAGCGAGCTGACAAAAGGTCAGGGTGAGATTTTTTTTCCAGTGCAAGGAGGTTCAGAAGGAGAGGCCTGTGACACTGGGCTGGAGGCTTGCCTAAAACATGTATGGTAGCAACATCAGCTGTGGGACTTGGTGGTACCAACAAGCCCAGCAGCAGCAGTGTCCAGAGCTCTCAGCCCAGAGATGGTAAAGGAATTGGTCAGCCAGTCAGAGATTACAGGGAACTCTTGTGCTAGCACTGGGCACAGGGGCACTATTTGGCAATTCCATTGCCCAACTCCATTTCTGGGTTGCAGTTCCAGGGAGAAGATAAATACTAGCACTTTTAATCAAAAGAGAGCAGGGTCCTTGAGCAGTAACAGCACTTCTAGCTGCAAAGGATCAGAGATTCTTTCTGGGTAAGTACTACAGCAAAATCTCCCCAGATCACACAACCTTGTGAGCACTGAAAATTTCCAAACCCCACAAAATAGCTCTAAAACCAACAGCATGAAAATGCCTGAAGCTTGAGACAGTGCTTCCCCCTACCTCTACATGAGAAGAGCCCAACTTTAATATAAAGTGCAAAGTCAAGAAATAGGCTGGGAAACTGAGTAAACAAACAAACAAACAAAACAAACCTAACCATAAAAAAATACAGAAACTGAGAAGACAACTATGTCAAAACAACTACATGCGAAGCCTCAAAGGAAAAAGAAATATAAATTAGATATAAGTCCAACAAGAATTCCTGGAAGAGCTAAAAAAAATTTAAAAATCAAATAAAAGTGTTAGGGGAAAACTGGGAGAAGGAATGAGAATAAGGCAATTAAAAAACCCTACAAAAAGATAATATTTGGTTAAAAAAAGACAAAAATACTGAAGAAAATAACATCTTAAAAAACAGAATTGGTCAAATGCTATACATGGCACCTTCATGAAAATTAATTGTGTATAAGGTATAAACACCTAACATACAAATGCAGAAAAGCAGAAAATATTAGATGCACCCTTTTCAGGCCACAGTGCAATCAAAATTACTTTCATTAAAAAGTTATGGAAGCACAAATTAAAAATTAATTAAAAAGTAAATAATATAATCTTAAAAAATGACCAGGTTAAAAAACAAATCATAGGAATAATCAATAATTTCCTGAAAGATAATGACAAAAATGAGCTTACATGTCAATGTTTGTGAGATACGGCTAAAGCAGTGCTTAGGAAAAAGACATTTTTTAATAAATTTATTTATTTTTGGTTTTCAGCATTCACTTCCAGAAGATTCTGAATTCCAAATTTTCTCCCATCTCTCCCCTCCCCCTGCCCCAGGACAGCATGCATTTTGATTACCCCTTCCTCCAACCTGCCCTCCCTTCTATTACCCCCCACCCCCTTCTCTTATCCCTTTCCCTATTATTTTCCTGTAGGGCAAAATAGATTTCTATACCCCATTGCCTGTATATCTCATTTCCCAGTTACATGTAAAAACAATTTTTAACATTCATTTTTGAAGTCTTGAGTTCCACATTTCCTCCCTTCCTCCCTCTGCACCCACCCTCATTGAGAAAGCAAGCAACTCAATAAAGGTTATACATGTGAAGTCATGAAAAATACTTCCATAACAGTCATGTTATGAAAGACTAGCTATGCTACCCTCTATCCTGTCCCATCCTGTATTTATTCTATTCTTCCTTTGACCTGTACCACCACAAAAGTGTTTGCTTCTGATTGCTCCCTCCCCCAATTTGCTGTCCTTTCTATTCTCTTTTATCCCCTTCCCCCTTGCTTTCTTGTAGGGTGAGAAGATTTCCATATCCAATTATGTGTGTGTGTGTGTTATTGCCTCCTTAAGCCAAATCTGATGAGAGTAAGGCTCACTTATTCCCTCTCACCTTCCCCATTCTTCCCCTCTTTCTTGCCTCATTTATGTGAGATGATTGACTGCATTCTACCTCTCCCTTTCTCTTTCTCCCAGTGCATCCCTCTCCACACTTAATTTTATTTTTTAGGTATCATCCCTTCATATTCAGCTCACCCTGTGCCCTCTCTCTGTCTACATATGTACACACCCATATACACACACACACGCATGCATATATATACACATATATACAAACATATACATACACACATAGGTACACATACATATATACACATACATGTGTATATATACATATGCATATATACATACATATATACATATATGCATACATACATATATATATGTATAGATGTATATGTGTATATATTACCTTTAACTACCTTACTACTGAGAAAGGTCTCTTGAGTTACAAATATCATGTAAACAGTTCAACTTTAATAGGTCCCTTATGGCTTCTCTTTCCTGTTTACCTTTTCATGCTTCTCTTGATTCTTGTATTTGAAAGTCAAATTTTCTATTCAGCTCTGGTCTTTTCAACAAGAATGCTTGGAAGTCCTCTATTTCATCGAAATTCCATTTTTTCCCCTGAAATATTATGCTCGGTTTTGCTGGGTAGGTGATTCTTGGTTTGAATCCTATCTCCTTTGACCTCTGGAATATCATATTCCAAGCACTCTGATCGCTTAGTGTAGAAGCTGCTAAATCTTGGGTTATCCTGATTATGTTTCCACAATACTTGAATTGTTTCTTTCTGGTCACTTGTACTATTTTCTCCTTGACCTGGGAACTGGAATTTGTCTACAATATTCCTAGGAGTTTTCCCTTTGGGATCTCTTTCAAGAGGTGATTGGTGGATTCTTTCCATTTCTATATTACCCTCTGGTTCTGGAATATCAGGGCAGTTTTCCTTGATAATTTCTTGAAAGATGATGTCTATGCTTTTTTTTTGATCATGGTTTTTAGGTAGTCCAATAATTTTTAAATTATCTCTCCTGGATCTATTTTCCAGGTAAGTTGTTTTTCCATTGAGATATTTCCCATTGTCTTCTATTTTTTCATGCTTTTAGTTTTATTTTATAATTTCTTGATTTCTCATAAAGTCATTAGCTTCGATTTGCTCCATTCTAACTTTTAAGGAATTATTTTTTTTCAGCGAGCTTTTGGACCACCTTTTCCATTTGGCCAATTCTGCTTTTCAAAGTATTCTTCTCCTCATTGTCTTTTTGGACCTCTTTTGCCATTTGGGTTAGTCTATTTTTAAGGTGTTATTTTCTTCAGCATTTTTTTGGGTCTTCTTTAGCAAACTGTTGACTCATTTTGCATGATTTTCTTGCATCACTCCCATTTCTCTTACCAATTTTTCCTCTACTTCTCTTACTTGCTTTTCCAAATCCTTTTTGAGCTCTCCCATGCCCTGAGACCATTTCATATTTTACTTGGAAGCTTTGGCTGTAGAAGCCTTGACTTTGTTGTCTTCCTCTAGCTGCATGCCTTGATATTTCTCATCAATAAGTGTGTAAGAAAACATCTTTTCACCAAGAAAGTAACCTTCTATAGGCTTATTCTTTTTCCAGTTTGCTCATTTTCCCAACCAATTATTTGACTTTTGAGCTCTTAGTTAAGTGCAGGGTGTAAAAGTTTCAGGGGTTTTCTGCAGCTGTTTTCAGAGATATCTCTAGGGACCTGGTCAGTGAGCAACCGCAATCATTCTTTTCTGCCCTGGAACTGCAAGGAAGGTTCCCTCTCTGCAACTGCCACCAGCTCCTCCTCACCCCAGGATCACCACCCAGGACTGTGACCCAGATCAGCCACTCAGTTCTCCTGCTGTCTAGCAGGCTGAGAGCTCCAGAAGCATCTGCAGCTGAGTCAGTGGCTGCCACTGCCCTGTGGCTTGGGGATGTGGCCTGACCAAGCTCCTCTCTCACCCCAGTGAGAGAGTTTTCCCACTGACCTTTGAAGCTGCCTTTGGTGTTTGTGGGTTGAGAAATCTGGAAATTGCTGCAGCTGCCAGTGATTCAGTGCCCTGAGGTCTTCTCCAGTTCCATCTTTGCTGGCTTGGCCCACACTGGGTTACACTTCACTCTGGGCATGGGGCGGTGGATCCTTCCTGTTGGCCTTCCAGATTGTCTTGGGCTAGAAATCTGCTTCACCTTGTCATTTTGTGGCTTCTGCTGTGCTAGAATTTGTCTAGAGTCATTTGTTACAGGTATTTCAAGGGGTTTGGGGAGAGAGCTCAATCAGGTCCCTGCTTCTACTCTGTCATCTTGGCCCTGCCCCTCAAACTTATATTTCTAAATGTATATATCAATAAAAGAGATAAAGAACAGATTAATGAATTGGATAACTAAAAAAACTCCAAAAATTAGAAATCCCCAATTAAAAAACAAAATGGAAGTCCTGAAAATCAAAAGAGAGGTGAATAAAAGCTAAATTAAAATATTAAACTAAGAAATAAAACTAGGAGCTAGTTTTAGAAAAACCCAATAAAACAATTTATTAATTTAACTTAAAAAAGAAAGAAGACAACTTAATTACCAGTATCAGAAAATAAAAAAGTGAATGCACCATCAATGAAGATGAAATCAAAGCAATTATTAGGAATTATTTTGCCCAATTATATGCCAATAAAACTGACAGTCTGAGTGAGAGGGATGAATATTTATAAAAATATAAATTGCCCAGATTAGCAGAAGAGGAAAAAACCCTTAAATAACCGTTAACTAGCTTTAAATAACCCTATCTTAGAAAAAGAATTTGAACATCAATGACCTCTCTAAAAGATTCCCAGCACCGGATGAATTTACAAGTGAATTTTACACAACGTTTAAGGAATAAATAATGCCAAAACTATATGAACTATATCTGAAAAAAAAGGTTAAAAAGGAGTCCTAACAAATTCCTTTTAAAACACAAATATGGTTATGATACCTAAACCAGGGAGAGTTAAAACCAGTAAAAGAAAATATAGGTCAATTTCCCTAATAAATATTGATGCAAAAAGATTTAAATAAAATACTAGCAAAGAGATTAAAGCAACGTATCTGAAAGATCATAAATGATGACCAGGTTGGATTTATACCAGGAATTCAGGGCTCATTCAACACAGAAAAACTATAAACATAACTGATCATATCAACAACAAAAAACATAGGAATAGTTACAGACAAACCTTTAACAAAATACAGCATCCTTCCTATGAGAAACACAAGAAAGCACAGAAATAAATGGAGCTTTTCTTAGAAAGATAAAATCAGAAGCAAGCATTATCTGTAATTGTGATAAACTAGGAGCCTTCCCAATAACATCAAGAGTGAAGAAAGGATATCCATTATCACCACTGTACAATATTGTACTAGAAATGCTAGTTATTGCGATGGGTAATGTAGAAACAAAACTACTACTCTTTGCAGATGATACAATGGTATATTTGGTGAATCCTAGAGAATCACCTAAAAAACTAGTTGAAAGAATGAACAACTTTAGCAAATTTGCAGGAAATAAAATAAACACACATAAATCATCAGCATTTCTATATATTACCAAAAGAACCCAGCAGGAAAAGAGAAAGAGAAATTCCATTTAAAATAACTGCAGACAATATAAAATGGTTGGGAGTCTACCTGCCAAAACATACCCAATGAATATATGAACACAAAATCCTTTTTATACAAGTAAAGAGACATCTAGACAATTAGAGAAATATTAATTGCTCGTAGGCAGACCAAGTCAACGTAATGAAAATGAGGATTCTACCTAAATTAATTTGCTCATTCAGCAGCATACCAATCAAACTATCAAATGTTATTTCATAGAGCTAGGAAAAAAATAGTAATAATTCACCTGGAATAACAAAAGGTCATGAAAGAGGATCAATGAAAAATACGAAGGAAGGCAACCTAGCCATACCAGGTTTCAAACTATTTAACGAAGTAGTAACAGTAACAAAGCAGATTGAAAATAATCTGGTACTGGCTAAGAAATAGAGTGCTGGATGACTGGAATTGATTAGGTACACAGTGCACAACAGTAAATGACCATAGTAATCTAGTGTTTGATAAACCAACCCCAAATCCAAGCTTTGTGGGCAAGAACTCCCTGTTTGACAAAAATTGCTGGGGAAACTAGAAAGCAGTTTGAAAGGAACTAGGTATAGACCAACATCTTACACAGTATACCAGATTAAAGTAAAGATAGGTACATGATTTAGACTAAAGGATGATATCATAAATGAATTAGGGGAGCATGGAGAAATTTACCTGTCAGTTTTATGGCTAAGGGAAAGTTTATGAACAAACAACAGATAAAGAGGATCACAGAAAGTAAAATGGATAATTTTGATTACATGAAATAAAAAAAGTTCTTGCACAAAGAACACCAATGCAGACAAAATTAGAAAGAAAGCAGGAAATGGGGAGAATGTAATTTTTATAGCAAGCTTCTCTAGTAAAGGCCTAATTTCTCAAAAGTATGTGGAACTAAGACAAATTTATAAAAACAAGCTACTCTAATTGATAAATGGTTAAAGTATATGAACAGGCAGTTTTCAGAAGAAATCAAAGCTCTCAATAGTCACATGAAAAAAATGATCTAAATCACTATTGATTAGAGAAATACAAATTAAAACAACTCTGAACTTTGCCTCACATCTATCAGATTGGCTAGCATGACAGAAAAGTAAAATGGCAAATGCTGGTGGGGATGTGGAAAAATAGGAAACTGCTGGAGTTGTGAACTGGACCAACCATTCTGGAGAACAGCTTGTAACTATGTCCAAAGAGTTATAAATCTGTGCATACCATTTGACTCAACAATCCCACTATTAGATCTATATCCCAAAGAGATCACAGAAAAAGGAAAAGAATCTACATATACAAAAATATTTATGGCAGTTCTCTTTGTGGTAGCAAAGAATTAGAAATTGAGAGGAGGTCCATCAACTGGGGAATGGCTGAACAATAATGGTATATGATTGTTATGGGTAACTATCACATTATGAGGTGCAGGATGGTTTCAGAAAAACCTAAAAAGACATATGAATCAATGCAAAGTGAAGTGAGCAGCATCAGGAGAACATGGTATGTAGTAAACAGCAATATTTTAAGGATGAGCAACTGTGAAAAACTTAGCTACTCCCATCCATGCAATGATGCAAGACAATTCCAAAAGACTTATGATGAAAAATGCTATCAAGTTCCAGAGAATCCTAATGAACTCTGCATACACACTGACGTATACAATTTTTTTACTTTATTTTTCTTGCTTTTTTTTCAACATGGCTAATACGAAAATGTTTTGCATGACTTCACATGGATATAATATTGCTTGCCTTCTCAATGGGTGAGAGAGGCTGGAGAGGGGGAGAGAATTTGGAATTCAAAGTATAAAAAAAGAATGTTATACATAAATTATAAAAATAATAATGTGCATTGATAAGAAGAGTGATATTAAAAAGTGTCCCTCTCTCTCCCTGGTATGCTGCTCCTTGAACAACGACTTGTTCTTATCTATCCTTGGTCCCTGTTGACTTCACATAGTGATTATTTCTTTTCTCTCTCATTGAACTTAAAGAGCTCCTGTTCCTATGAGACAGTCATGCTACATAATGCAGTGTGGAAACATAGGGGATTCTTGGAAATCAATTGAATGAAAAATGGAGTTGAGACAGACTAAGATCAAACCAGAAACCTTTTAAGAACTGAAATGGAAAGTTTAAGACCCAAGGTAAAAAAAAAAAATACAATACTCAGTTCACTCCTGTCCCTGCCGGTAAATGAGCAGCTTGGTTATGGACAGAAGACAGGGAAGAAACGGCTTACATAGTATTCTGGCAGAGCTGCTACAGTGGAAAGGTCATAAAAATGAATCAATCTTGGCTAGGGGAGAGGGGAGAGTGAGTCCGGGGGAGAACTCTCTGTCAAAATAACCTCTCATCTGGGAGTGTTTTCTCACACCCCTTGCCCATGTAGATAGTAGGGAAGATTGGAAGGCAAGAAAAGTGAATTGTTCCCCAACACTACAGTACTCTATAGGGTGCTGAAGCGCAGACTCCTTAGTTCATCAACATCCCCCAACCCCCACCTCCCCGCCTACTCCCCCAATCTCTTGCTATCTGCGGAGGCAAGTTGATTGAAAGGGACCGGAGCCAATCGTAGGTCTCCATCCATCCTCATTCCCCCAATGGGCCGAGCAGCATGGAAGGGGAGGTCCAGTCTGTCTCGCTCATTTTCTGCAAGCCGGAGTGACAGTCTGCTGTAACCAGGGTAATCCGAAGGCAACTGGTTCGACTCCTCCTGCTGTTGCTGCAGGCCAAGGTGCTGGCCAAGTCTAGCCTGTTAACTAGAGGGGACTTTCAGCTGTATAGGTCTGAGGCACCATTCTGTAGCCGTTTGGTTTACCAGCCCAGCCTGCCTATGGAAGAAATGGAAGAAGAGTTAAAATGTCCGGTGTGCGGTTCTTTCTATCGAGAGCCTATCATTCTGCCTTGCTCTCACAATTTGTGCCAAGCGTGCGCCCGCAACATCCTGGTTCAGACCCCGGAGTCTGAGTCTCCCCAGAGCCGTCGGGCCTCCGGTTCTGGGGTCTCTGATTATGACTATCTGGACATGGATAAGATGAGTCTATACAGCGAAGCGGACAGCGGCTACGGCTCCTATGCAGGTTTCGCCAGTGCCCCCACCACTCCCTGTCAGAAGTCCCCCAACGGAGTCCGAGTGTTTCCCCCGGCCATGCCACCCCCTGCGGCCCACTTGTCAGCATCTCTGGCCCCAGTTCCTCGCAACTCCTGCATCACTTGTCCACAGTGCCACCGTAGCCTGATCCTAGACGACCGGGGATTGCGCGGCTTTCCTAAAAACCGCGTTCTGGAAGGGGTCATCGATCGCTATCAGCAGAGCAAAGCTGCGGCCCTCAAGTGCCAGCTCTGTGAAAAGGCGCCCAAGGAGGCTACAGTAATGTGCGAACAGTGCGATGTTTTCTACTGCGACCCATGTCGGCTCAGATGCCACCCGCCTAGGGGACCTCTGGCTAAACACCGACTGGTGCCCCCAGCCCAAGGCCGGGTTAGTCGGCGGCTGAGTCCCCGCAAAATTTCCACCTGCACGGATCATGAGCTGGAAAACCACAGTATGTATTGCGTCCAGTGCAAGATGCCTGTGTGTTACCAGTGTTTGGAAGAGGGGAAACACTCTAGTCATGAAGTCAAGGCTTTGGGGGCTATGTGGAAGCAGCACAAGGTGAGTTTTACTAAATCTCCTCCGTCCCCCCTTCCCCAGACCCCTTTTCCCTTCCCAGCCACAACTGCACTCTTTCCATCTGTACCGTCATAAAATTGTTTTGCACTAGGGTGTTCCTCTCTTTCAAACACAGTACACCTCGTTCAGACCTTATGGTCAGGGGGGCAGTGCGGGGTACTGTTTTCTTGCTTTGTCTGGTGCATTGCAGGAGACATGGTGCCCTTTAAAATTCAGTGGGAGACTGAATGCTTCAGAAAGAGGAACTGGGAAGACGAAGTGGATGGTCTGAGGGACAGTGATGTTCAAGGTCATCTGCACAAGTTGGCCTTCAGAGTACGGCTGTGGTCAGCTTTCCAATGGAACGCGCTTAGTTGCTGGTAGCATCAGTGCTCCTGGAGAAATAAAATGGAGAAATAAATATGCAAGGATTAGATGTTTGTTCTAATTCGGCGGATGCACAAGATGCGGGAGACTTTATGCTCACACAGACCTATTGGGAAATGGGAGTGTAAATTCACCAGAAGGCCGAGGAAAATGTGACCGCGCATGCGGTTGGCTTAGAAAGATCAGCTGGGGTTAGAGCTCCCTGGATCTTTGAATCTTTTTTGGGTGGGTGGTTGCTGTGAATATGTCTAGCGTAAATGGAATATTGATGAACTAGAATTAGCTTCTAACTACATCACCTCACGCCAGTGTGTCACCGCATCTCAGTGTAACAACCGGAGTCATTGTATAGGTGGTAAAACTGCTGTTGCCTTAGGAACAGATGCTGCGTAGGCTGATATCCCCTCCCGCCTGCGTGCAGAGAACTAAGGCAGAAGTAACTTCAATTGGGCATACTCTGTGGATCTGCCTCAACCTGGGAATTGCTGAGCCCTCTCCATCTTGATAATGCACCAGCAATGGGCTCTCTGTCTTTATGCTTCAGCAAACGCCACTGGGAACTCCTTGTAGAAGTCACCTGTTAACGTGTTTATTTTTTTCCAGTGTCTACAGACTGAAAGTCTCATTTATTGATGTTATATCCCCCACCTGTTGGAGGGGACACTTGCTATCAGTATCTCCCAAGAAAATCAGCATAAACTTGTGCTTTAATTTTATTTTTAAAATTTACGTTATGGAGGATGTTAAGGGGAAAGCAAACACAGGATAAACTTCAGTGAATTTTGGGTTATACTTTCAATTACTTTGTATAATGACTATACCAATTCACTGATCCACCAAGAATTAATGAGTGTGTCTGTCCTGCCACAGACACTCTAACAATTGACATTTTCCCTTTTTGTCATCGTTGTTAATCTGATAGCTATGAACTTGTTTTAATTTATTTTTCTATAATTATTAGTGATTTGGAGTATTTTTTTCGTATAGCTGTTAATATCTTGGATTTCTTTTTTTAACTGTTCATGTATTCTCACAATTTATATATTGGAGAATGCCTCTTGTTCTTACATATTTGAATCAATTCCTTATATATCTCCAATAGGACACCTATATTAAAGAAATTTGTTACAAAGATTTTCTTTTCACACAACTATTTCCCTTCAAATTTTACTTGCCTTGATTTTATTTGTCCAGAAAAATGTTGAATTTTAAGTAATCAAAATTATCCATTTTATCTCCTGTGACCTCTATGGCATGGTTCATCAGGAACCTTGAACTCTTCCCCTATTCCTAATTATCCCTAATTGTGAAAGGTATCTCCTCTCTAGCTCCTCTAATTTGTTTATGGCATGACTATACAGGCATATTATATGCATTTACATTATAATATATGTCGTGCATCAATTTGTAGCTTATTATTGGAATGAGTTTGTCAAGCTGCTGGAAAGGTCTCTAGCATTTTTTTTCTATACCTATATAGTGTTGGTGCTTCCTCTAAGAAAAGGTTAAGGAAAGGTCTGTTTCCATGCTTTCCAGTGATGTTTAAAACCTAAGAAGAAACAACAACTGGGTGTTGTATGTTTTCAAAAGCATTTTCTGTATATCTTGTTAAATTATAAAAGAGTCATTATAGCACATTATGTTTAGGTTTTTTAGAGAATTAATCACAAATTAGTGGTATAAATTTAACCCAGTCATAGTGTATAATTTTGCAATATATTGCCAGAGCCTCTTTGCTAATATTTGATTCAATGGATTTTGAATACTCCATTTCTGCATCAATATTCATTAGGTATAGTGGCTAACAATTTTCTTTCCATAGTTTAGATCTAAAGATAATATTTCTAGCATTGAAGGAGTTTGATAGGGTCCCTTTTTTCATAATTTAGCAGTTTTTGTAATAATGGAATTAATTATTCTTTGAATGTTTGATAGAATTGATATGTAAATTCATCTGATCTTTTTTTCTTTCAGATTTACTGCTTGTTCAATTTATTTTTTTTCTGAAATGGGATTTTTAAACTTTGATTTCTTGTTTTGCTAATCTGGATATTTTATATTTCTGTAAATACTGATCTTTTCATTTAAATTATCAGTTTTATTGGCATATGATTGGAAAAATATTTTCTAGTGATTTATTTTTTCATTGGTTGTAGATTCTCCTTCTTAATTTTTTGATATTAGCAGCTAGGTTCTCTCTGTTTTACAGATAAGACTAACTAGTGGAGTTTCTACTTTATTACGTTTATTAAAATAAATTTTTTACATAAGCAAAAATCCCTCCCATCCACCATAGGAAAATAAAAGAAAAAAAATCCCTGTTAAAAACATATAGTCATATACAGTCAAGGAAAAATGCATATATACATCTATCTGTCTATCTACCTCTCCGTCTATCTATCTGTGTCTCTGTATATGTATTTTCAATGTATTTACACACATCTATATGTAGAGGTGTGTGTGTGTGTGTGTGTG
The DNA here is from genome assembly GCF_011100635.1 of Trichosurus vulpecula. Classification (NCBI taxonomy): domain Eukaryota; kingdom Metazoa; phylum Chordata; class Mammalia; order Diprotodontia; family Phalangeridae; genus Trichosurus; species Trichosurus vulpecula. The sequence continues at coordinate 34,354,257 of NC_050575.1, forward strand.
TGTGTGTGTGTGTGTGTGTGTGTGTACACATGTGTATGTTTTATTCTGCATTCTAGATCTTTCAGGTATGAGGAGGTGGGCAGCATGTTTCATCATTATTCCCCTGAAGTTGTGATTGTTCATTATGTTGACAAGAGTTCCTAAGTTTTTCAAAGTTATTTGTCTTTGCTGTTGTTGTATAAATGGTTCTCCTGATTGTGTTCACTTCATTTTACATCAGTTCATGCAAGTCTCCCTGATTTTCTTTGAAACTATCCCTTTCATCATTTTTTACAGTACATTAACATTCTATCACACATTTTTGTACATCCATAGTTAAAGTTTCTTTTCCCTAGGAAAGTCATGTTTTTAATTGGCTCTCCCTCTTACTCCCCCTTTTCTCTTTCTTCCCTTTCTTTCCTATTTCCATGTTGAATGAGATTTATTTCCATACCCAATTGTATGTGTTTGCATTTTCTTCCTTCCTTTGACCTTTTCAGATGAACATACTGAGAAAACATCAGTATAAATGTTACATTCCCACCTGTCCTTCTTTGTTTGTATAGACTTGTGCACCCTAATTATGTGAGATAGACAGTTTTTCTTAACCTTTCTCTTCCCTATTTCCCTAGTGTGTTCTTTTCCTCCTGCCTTTCTATTCTTTTAAGAATAACAAAACATTTGTAAACTAAAAATAAAAATCTTAATTAAAAAAGTAATAATAATATTTAAAAAAGAATAACAAAACATAAGATAACCATTCCAAGACTCTCTGTCCAGATGACCTCTGTGATCACTGATATTGATAAGGTTCAGAGAATCATTTTCTCCTATTGGAGTATAAGGAATTGGGACAGCTAGGTGGTGCAGTGGATAGAGCACTGGACCTGTAGTCAGGAAGATTTAAGTTCAAATACAGCCACAGATTCTTGACACTTACTAGCTGTGTGATGCTGGGTCTCTTAACACCAAACTGCCTCACAAAAACAAGAGGAATGTAAGGAGTTTATCTATGATTGTTCATTTGTGTTTACCTTTTTATATTTCTGTTAACTCCTCTGTTTGAACTTCAGAGTTGTTATGTTACTCTTGTCCTTCCATCAGGAATACTTGAAAGTCTTCTATTTCATTAAAGATTTAGTTATACTCAATTTTCTTGGATAAGTTATTCTTAGCTGATGTCCTATATACTTTTACCTTCTGAAATATCGTATTCTAAATTTTCTGGTTTTTTTTATACTGGTAGCTGTTAAGTCATATGTGATCCTCACTGTAGCTCCTTAGTATTTGAATTCTGTCTGACTGCTTGCTTTATTTTTTCTTTGACCTATAAGCTTTGAGTTTTGGCTGTGATGTTCCTGGGAGTTTTCATTTTGAGGTTTATTTCAGGAGGTGACCAGTGGGTTCTTTCTATTTCAGTTTTGCCTTCCAGTTCTGAGAAATCTGGGCAATTTTCTTGAAATATGAATCCTAAGTTCTTTTTATGGTGATGGTTTTCAGGTAGTCCAATGATTCTTAAATTATCTCTCAATCTGTTTTCCAGGTCAGCTGTTTTTGCCATAAGATAAAATACATTTTTTCTTCTTTTTTCAGTCTTTTGATTTTTAAAAATATATTTATGGTTGCCTCCTGGAGTTATAAGTTTCTATGTGGTTCATTCTAATATCCAGAGAGTTCTTTTCTTGAGCATGATTTTTGTACCTCGTGTGCAAATCTATTAATTTTCTTTCCAATTCTTTCTTCTATAGACCTCATTGCTTTTCTTTTCTTTTTCTGGTAATTTTTTTTATTTTAAACTGAAATACAAAATGGAAAAAGAAAAAAAAATTGCCAAGTACACAGCCAAGCATGAGAGGATTCAATATAAAACATTAAATTTCCATTTAAAAAAAACCCCTATATAATAAGTACCATACATTTTTTCATGCTCCCCAGCTTTTTCTTTGCTTCTCTGTTGGTTTTCTTTTGTTCTTTGCTATGTAGTTTTTACTTTATTTCTCCCTCTGCCCTCCCCAAAGAAGGCTACAATTTATCTATCTAAACATACACATATGTGCACACATACACTCATACACATATATGTAAGATCATATTATGCATATTTCCTCCTATTATCTGTTTCTCTGAAGGTAGATAGCATCTTCCTTCATATGTCCAAGTCTTTCCATATTTTTCTAAGTCAACCAGCTCATCATTTCCTACACCACAGCAATATTCCAACCCAATCATACCCTGTCTGAGAGATTGTCTGTGAAAGTTTCCCCCATCCTAATTTTCTGCATTCCTTCTATTTTTAGCTACATAGGTTTTATTTATACAAGAAAATTTTAATTTAAAATAATCAAAATTATTCTTTTTACACTTCAACAATGTTATCACCTCATAATGTACTTTAAGGTCTGATACTGCTGAATCTACTTCCTTTACATCTTTTCCCTCTGGTTTCTTTGAACTTCCTGACCTTCTTCCAAATTAAACTTGTTATTTTTTTCCTAACTCAGTAAAAGATTTTTAGTAATTTAATTGGAATGACCTTGAATAAATAGATGAGTTAGGTAAAATTATCATTTAAAAGTTACATTGGCTTTACCTACCCATGAACAATAAATATTACCTCAGTTATTTAGCTCTGAGTTTCTTTGTATAAAAAAGTATGTTATGTTTATGGTCATGTAGTTTCTGTGTCTCTTTTGGCAGGTATATACTCAGCTATTTTATGCTGGGTAGGTATTTTAAGTGGTCTAAAATGATATTGAATAATATGGCTGACACACAGTGCAGTTTCTCTATTTTTCACTTCTGATTAAATCTATTTTAACTTTGTCTGAGATTATGCTTACTATCCCTGCTTTTTTACCTACTAAATTCCATTCCTGCCCTTTATTTTATCTTTGTGTGTATCTCTCATTTTTATAATGTTTCCTGAAAGCAGTATATTGTTGAACTCAAATTTTTAATCTGCTATCCATTTCTATTTTATGGGTAAATTCATCCCATTCATATTCTAAGCTACAATTACTTGTTGTGTATTATCCTCCTTCCTGTATTTTCTCACTATCCTTCTCACTTTATTTACCCTATCCCTCCTCACTCCTCTGCTTTACTTTTACCCACTATCTTACCTTTCTATTCCTAACCTACCTACCCTTCCAAGAGTTTCTCCCTTATCCTCTCCCCCTACCCCATCCTCTTGCCCTCTTATTTTTTCAAAATTTTGAAGACTTTTATATATACATACATAAACATATATACACATAAACATATATATATACATATGTACATTTTATATATATACACACATACATACATACATATACACATATATTCCCTATTTAACCCTTTCCCAATAAGAATAAAGTTCCAGTACTTACTACCCTACCCCTACTAGCTTCTTTTGTATCAATTTTTCTTTTTATGCTTCATTTGTAAGAGATAATTACTCCTTTTTATCTCTCCCTAGAATCACCCCATCATATTCAGCTCAGCCCACATCTTTCTTTCAAACTTCCCAAATAATGATAACAATAATATACATACTGCTAATATTTTCACATATATGAAGTAAAGAATTTTACCTTATCAAGTCCTTTATAATTGGTCTTTAATGTTTACCTTATATTTCTTTGGGATGTTATGTGTCAAATTTTTCTTTAAGTTTTTCAGTTCACTAAGTGTCCATTTTTTTTCATTCAGGATTATACTTAAATTTGCTGGGTAAATTACCCTTCATCATAACCCCAGGTCTTGAAATATAGTATTCCAAGATTAACAGTCCTTCAAAGGAGTAGCTCCTAGGTCTTATGTAATCCTTTTTGTAGCTCCATGATATTTAAAACCTTTTTTTCTTGTTGCTTACAATATTTTCTCCTTAACCTGGGATCTTTGAAACTTGGCTATGATATTCCTGTAAGTTTTTTTCTGTGGGATATTTTTTTAGGTTACTTTCTTTTCATAATTTTTTTTATTTTCTTGGATTGCTCTTATTTTTTTTCTATTTTTTTTCCTCACTCTTTCTGATTTTTAAAGTCCTTTTTAAGTTCTTCCAAGAACTCTTTGTGCTTGGGACCATTTGACCTTTCTCACTGAAAAAGGAGTGGTGTTTTTAGCTCCATTATCTTCCTCTGAATATGAACCTAGATCTTTCCTCTCCCCATAGTAACTATCTATGGTTGTGTTCTTCCTCCTTTGCTCACTCATTTTTATTTATTTATTGTTTTATTTTGTTTTTAGAAGCTATTAGTGTAATCAAATTGTAGTCTCAAGGTATGGGAAATGATGCCTGAAGCCTCAGGTCCTTCTTACTGTTATTTTCTGAGGTCTGTTTCAGGGCCTAATTTTAGGCTTTCCTCTCCACTCTTAGCTAGAACCCCCAGCCAGTGTCCCACAAATGATCTTCCTCCCTGCAGTCCCTCTAGTGGCTGCAAACTACAGCTGTCCTCTCTGCCCTGGAACTGAAACTAGAGAATCTGCTCTCTTGCTAGTGCCCATAGCCAGCAGGTCCCTGCCTTTCTGCTGCTGCACTCACCAGGTGTGTGTTAGCTTCATCTCCCCTGCAGCTGCAGCCCAGCCCAGGACTCATCTGGTCAGCACAGCTGTGTTTGGCACACTTCCCCCGTGGAAGGTCCTTCAATCTTCTATGCAGTTATCAAACCCCTACAATGTCTTCAAGATGAAAATTTCCAAGTCTAAAACTGCCTCTCAACACAGCTGCCCCCAGTGCTTGTTTGTTGATTCTGCAGTGAGCCTGGAGGTATTTGCACTTCACTCAGGCCAAACCTTCACCCCCAGAGGTTGGGTCTTTCCTGGGGTCTTCTCAAATTGTCTTAGGAGGATAATTGCTTTACCCTGTGTTTATTTCTATTGCCTGGAGGTAGTGTTCTTTTTTTAGTGGAGGAAATTTAGAGAGCAGAAAGTTTTCTGACCTACTCCACCATCTTCCCAGAATCCTCTTGATCTCATTGATTTTGAGTTTTTTTCCCCCCACTCTTATTCCATTTATGAATATATTTTAATTTTTTTAAAACTCTTCCTTCATCTCTTCCAAGGAATTCTATTTGAATTTGTGCCATATTTTGTTTTCCTTTGAGGCTTTACTTGTAGATGTTTTGGAGTCACTCTCTTTTTCTAGGTTAGTGTATTGAGTGTCACCATAACAGTTTTTCACGGTGGTGATGGTGGTGGTGGTGTGTGTGTATGTGTGTGTGTGTGTGTGTGTGGATGTGTGTGTACACATGCATGTTTTTTTAGCCTACTTTCTGACTTTGGATGTGATGCTAGGGCTAGGACATGAAGCACTTCTGGAGAGAAGGTGTGGGCCTTTCCTTGAGTATTGAGTTTTGTATTATTTTAGGATCTCAGGGATAACTCAGGCAGGAGATTTGTAAACTTTCAGTGTTCACAAAGGGATCTGATGTAAGGCAAAATCTTATTGCTGCCCCCTGTCTTTTCTCAGCAAATTCCTGACCTGCATTTGGTCTGAGCTACAGTAGACTGCTTCTGGACTCAGCAATTATCAGCCAACTGAGAAAACATTTGCAATGTTTCAGAAAAACTTTGAAAATATAGTGCAGTGTTTCAGAGTGACAGAACTGCAGATTCCCATGTGGTAGTTCTGCTCCGGTTTAACTTTATCAGATTTAGTCTGGGAGAGAAACTGGAACTGATATGTTTTGCTCCTGAGTCCAGCCATACAGTGGCCATTTGCTTTTAAACTTGCTTGTCTCTTGATATTCAGCCTAGGGTCTGTAGCCCTTCCCTACCCCTGAGCACCTGGATACATGTCTTCTCCTCTGTACACCCTGAATCTGTGACCTAGAACAAGGAAGCAAGCAACAAAGCTGTTAGATGGCACCCATTCCTTTCAAAGTGTACTGAAATGGGTTTGGAACTTCTTACCCAGCTGTATACCCTCTCCCTGGCTACTAGAGTATTATACATTGTTGTTCCTGGCTAGATCCATTCTTCAGTATCCTTAGACTTCTCTGTCTATCTGCCTTTTCCAGCCTTGATGGAAAATTATTCACTTTGACTTTTTCTTGGATTTTCCCAATAGCTACCACTTGGCACCTGTCCATGAATGCTGCAAGAGTTCTGGTGACATCTGGTTACAGTGCAGAGACATATCATCACTGCCACCACTACCACTATCATCATCATTGTCATCACCACCACCACCATCGTCATCACCATCATTATCATCATCATCATCATCATCACCATCATCATCATCTTTTCTTCTTCTTCTTCTTCTTCTTCTTCTTCTTCTTCTTCTTCTTCTTCTTCTTCTTCTTCTTCTTCTTCTATTCCTCCTCCTCCTCCACATTCTCCTCCTCCTTCTCTTCTTTTTTCTCCTCAATAAATTGTAATAGAAAATATGCATGTGCATCCTGAAATCCAAACCCTCATGTATAACATTTTGAGCACTGGTTTCTGATTCTTGCACTTTATTGAATCTTTTATCATGTTTATATATAATGATGTTTACCCTTTTCCAACAAGAGGTCTGTCTTTCAAATGTCAACATTTTTGAAGATTTATTGAAACATATAACAACAGAAATTATTTTTTCAATAAATTTGATCATACACATCAGATGAGTTGTAAAACAGACATTTATGCTTCTCTGAGTTGTTTGCCACAGTGATGGGGGAGATCTAGCAGAGAGTTCAAGCTGAAAAAAGATTCATATACAGTTGGCAAGGTACTCCATATATTCTTATTTATATATGCAATTTTGTTAGGTATTATGATCCCCAAAACATTACAAACCCTCTAGGAAAGATCTGATACAATTCAAAAGAACATAAGCTTCTTAGGAAAGAGACCATTTTTAATTTTTTTCTTTATATACTCCACATTTGGTTCCTGGTATATAGTAAGCACTTAATAAATGCTTGTTGACTGATTAATTGAAAAGAGTTTGTCCTAATCATCATCCATAGTGGAAAAAATCAGTAGATAAAGAATTGTCCAGATTGTTAAATGTACACTATATGGAGCCATATATATACATATGTAGCTGTGTATATGTATATGTATGGATGCTGGTGAATGTGTATAAATATTTTAAAACTTGTGCATAGACATATGTGCTGTTTTACATGTACAGGGAAGAAGATACAAATTGACAGTAAGGTGGGCTCAGAATTAAATATAAGAATATTATGCTATATTTCCTTCAAAAAATTTCAAAGTTCTTTTAATAACCACAAACTTCTCCCAAGGGAAAAGAAAAAGCTTACCTTTTTGATACCAATATTCTACCAGTGTTATTGAATGCTTTTGAGTCATTGAGTGCAATAGTCTCCAAGGAATTAAAAATGAGCACCAAAAAGAGTGAAATCTAGATCCATGTCAGGTTTTGAGCAGGCTACTACATATAACAAATAAGGAACTTCAAAGAAGTGAGGTAAATAAGTAAGGAAATGTATTCATAAAAAAGAAATTGGATTGGTCACACAGTGAAAGCGAATTACACCAGACAGATTGCCCAAGTACTCCTATCATGTCATGAGAAAGTAAGGAAGGCCTCTAGTATGTTTTTGGTTTCCATTTAGGAAACATATGGAAATACATGGACAAGAGTCACACAGGATGGGGTTGTAATCTTGAATCTTTGGAAGAAATGTTCAAATTGATGAGACCAAAGATTATTTTTTGGTTGGTTTGATTTAGTTGGATGATAATTTTTTTATGTAATCAAAATTGTCTATTTTATCTTTGGTGCTACTCTCTATACTTTGTTCATGGAATCTTCCCTTATTCATATTTCAATAAGGTATTTTTATCTTATTCTTCTACTTTGTTTATGATATGACCTTCTATATCTTGGTCATTTATACCTCCTATACTAAGTTATTTATTCTCCTTCCAATTGTCTCATGTAAAGCTGTATTTCTTGTCCAGTTTTTTCCTCTTATTTCATTCATATGATTATTTTTAAAAATTTTGTTTCTCCCAGGAATTTTATTAGAAACTCTGGCAAATCCGTGATTTTCTTTGAAGCTTTTCTTGTAGATAATGTGGAATTATCATCTTTTCCTGGGTTTGGGTCTTGAACATCCCTGGCTCCATAATGTTTCTTTATGATCAGTGTTTCCTCATTTTTTTTCAGCCTTACTTCCTGAATTGGGACTTTATGGTTCTGAGGCAGCTAGGTGGCCCAGTGAATAGAGCACTGGACCTGGAGTCAGGAGGACCTGAGTTCAAATCTAGTCTCAGACACTTGACACTTACTAGCTGTGTAACCTTAGGCAAGTTACTTTATCCCAATTGCCTTGCTTTCCCCCCTCCAAAAATGGTGGTCCTTCTTTAGTACGTATCTATTATCTAGGGTCTGGATAATGAATTATATTAATTCATTGGATAATGAACCAGCTCAATGGATGATAAATGTTATTCAAGAACTTTGGAAGTCATTTTTCTGTGCTAGCCTGATATGTATGGTTGGTGCTCTGCATTGGGTAATTTATGATCTGTAACAGTCTGTGGAGTCTTCTGCATTGATTGCTACCCTCCTTGGCTAAGTACCATTGTGTTTCTAGCCCTGGATGAAGGTCAGGGCAACATAGGGTTCCAAACACCCTTGGCTAGACTCTGGTTTAGTTCCTGGCTCCCTTCCCCATCTCTAGAGCCTCTAATTCCTTAACTGGAAGATATCCATGAACTGTGTTCCAGAGCTGTACTTTTATATCTGTACCCCTTTTCTATTGCCCATAGGTGACTCTCTGTGCTAATTTGGGCAGGCAAAATGCAAATACTGTAGTTTCTGTTTTAATCATTTCTTTGTCCAATTATTTTTTTCCTGGAATAGTGAGAAAGCTAGACTGCTATGCTTCTGTTGACTACTATCTTGAGGAAATTTATCAGAATTTTCTTTACAGGAGAAATCCTCCATCATTTCCTTTGAAGTACTTATTATTCAATTTGATATGTATTGTGTTAGGTCTAGTTTTGTTTCTTAAGTTTTTGTTAAGGTTAATTTGTTATTATTTTTATTTCTTGGGGAGGCACTGCTGTCCAGTAAACAGAGTGCTAGGCTTGGAGTAGGAAGTCCCTGGGTTCAGATTCCTCCTTTGTCACCTATTGGTTCTGTGATCCTGGATGTGTCTCAAGATGGTCTCTGGGGCTTATCTACTCGAGTCATAGATTTGTTGCGATCTGAAGTTCCCATCCTGTGAGCTCCCAATATTGACAAAATTAAAAATTCTTCGTATATTTTTCTGGTATTTTTTCCAGTTTCTTTTAACCCATGTATACATTTAACATACTGGATGGCTTTTTGGCATTTTTGTTCTGCTGCCTTGTTCACTCCCTTGTCCCTTCCTTTTCCTTGTCCAAAAAAAGGTTATTTTATTTTGAGAATCTTTAGTTTCTCCCCTTTTGTCTCCTTTTCCCTTTTAATTAATTTATTGAGGGAGGCATTCTTATATAACTATGCCAGAAAGAATGGAGTTTGGGGATCTGGGCTTTTCACAATCTGTTGCTCCACATCTTGTTGGAACCAAATTCCTCCATGGAATCTGTTGCAGTGGAATCTTACCTAGCCTTTTCTAAATACTTTGAAATTTGCTCCTCCACACTTTGGAACAAATATCATATATTTGTTCCTTCCTTATATATTACAAACAAGTTCTAAAATGGTGTGATTACTTCCTCTCAAGGTTCCATTTATTTACCTATAGTTACATAAATACAGTATGCCTTTCAAATTATTTTATTGAAAATATCATAAAATGACATAAATGGGGACATTGCTCTATGAAAGAAGATATTTTTCTATGCGTATGAGCCACTATGTGATAGTGACCATTATATAAATGGGTTTAATTTGAAGAAAATAAGACTTCATGGGGAAGGGAATCATGAAAAGTTTTTACATATTTAAAATAAATGAATGAAAATGAAGTAATTAAGTATTATATATATATATATACGTATATATGTATATATATATGTATATATATATATATCTATACTATGCATAAAGTACTATACTTAGCACTAGAGAGTCAAACAGAAAAATCAGACATCTTTTATTAAGGAGATCACATTGCTATAGGGAAGATAACACATATGGAAGGTTGTGCTTGGGAAATACCCAATGGTCCTCAGGGTACAGTGTCAAAGCAGATAATGTATCTTTTTAAAGAGTCATTTCTACAATAAAACTGTGTTTTTTCTAATGCTAAGCCATTTAACAGTGCCAAGAACTTCGGTGGTGAACTTTCTTTTTCAGGTGTTCAAGTAGCTATAGTTGCTGATGAGGAAGATGTTACAGTACCTGCAGGGGCATTTGCTAGGTTTTATCTCCACAAGATGGATGATGACTGGAGGGACTAAGGTAGAAGCAGGGCTGGTGATCTCAGAGATGTTATGTGATATTGTGCTTACCTCTTAGCAGTGGCAGTAGGTCACTTGTTGTTGATGGGGATATTGGGCCCCTTCTGTACAACAGCTCCAAGATGCTATCCAAGGTTGGGTCAGAAGCAAAGCCAGTGGTCTGGGGGATGTTGCTGTTTGCAGGATTCATAGTCCTGAACTGTCTTTTCTGGAGTCTGAGCAGAAGATGGTGGCAATCCTTAGACCTGCTTGGCACATAATACTTCCTTTCTCTTCCACAAAGCGTCTTGCAGCTCTAGCTAAGTTGGCTTACCTGCTGTGTCAGTGTTAGTTAGTTGATAGGGTGGTGGTGGTTGTGGTTGTGGTATGGGTATAGTAAGTCCCCGTCATGTGAAAGATGAATTGTTCTGCATAACTACAGAGAACAAAAGATCCATAGCTAGATATACAGAGACAGATTTAGGGTCAGCATAAAAAAGAATCTTCAAAAAATTAGAACTTTCCTATGATGGAATAGATTGCCACACAAAGTAGTAACTAGTCACTAGAATCATTACAGCAGAGTCTGAATGCCCTTCTATTACTGACTTTGTAGAAAGAATTTCTGTACTAGAGGAAAAACTGAACTAGATGACCTTGATAGTCCCCTCCAACTCTAAAATTATAGTATTCTACAGCATGAAATTCAGCATGGGAGAAAGAAATAAACAATTTGTAACCTATGGAAAATATCACTACAGAAAAATAGCTCTAGATTCAAAGACTGAATTTAATATTTGGAAACTTCTCAACAATGACTTTTTGGCTCATAGGTTTATCCTGTGCAAGCATGAGAATATATTTCATGTCTTTTTCTTTTAAGACAAAAAAGATAATCAAGTAAATATTCAATGGATTTGAAAAGAAAATCTCTTGCATGTTAAATATAGACTACATAAACTTAACATAGGTAAGACTTTTTTTCCTTCACATCATCCCAAACAGATATACTATGTGCCATCTGTGAGGTGGATTTACTCCCTACATCTGTTATATGGATTGCTAAAAATATAGCTGATGAGGATTCTGGGGAGATGGAGTAATAAGGCAGGAAATTACCTGGCTCTCCTAAATCACCCCCCAAACAAACAATTTAAAATAATGCTGAACTTTAAGCTGCAGAAATAATTAAAAATCAGGATAAAGCAGTTGTCAGCCTAAGATATCTTGGGAGGATGTTAAGAAAGACCCAACTGTTTTGTTAATATATTTTTGCTTGATGGGAAGATCTTTCCCATCCATTAATAGGCCCATGTGACCTGCTGAAATCATTAAGTTTTAGTGTTTAGACCATAGCTTGCTTAATCATGAAATATACCAACAGTTACGTTCATATTCATCTGGGACTCTCAATGAATTAGATCACAAGTATTTGTTATTTTATTTTAACTATTCTGAATTGTTTTTTAAACTAAGTTTTATTAATGTCTTTGTTTTTACATTACAATAATTTCTGGAAAATAAGGAAATGATTAAGCAAAACCACTTAACATAGTGAGCACATCTAGAAATACATACAGTATTCTGGCCTAATCCTAAAAGTGCTCTCAAATTTTGTAAAATTAATTTATATTATTACAAACATTTGAAGCATGTTTTCAAATGGTTATATATAATTAATTTATACTTTTTGTTGGATCCATAATTTCATCTGTGACTCCCTCCATCAATGCAGATCATAAAAACTCTTCTTGTTTTTGTCCTGTGCATTTCTTGCTGATGTTTTGATGACTGTGATGTCACAAAATCCTGACAAAGGAGCTAACTGGTGAGTAGGACCTTCCTCTTCTCCTTTCTATTATTTTGATGGCACCAATGTAACAAAACTAGGTTACCTATATTTATTTCTTATTCTTGCAGTACAGCTGTCCTATATTCATTTCTATTTTATATATCCCAGTTATTGATTTTATGCTACTTTGCATTCATAATTGTCTTTGGCGGCTTATGCAAAGTTTATGCATTAGCAAAGCACAAAAGCAAGAGATACAAAGAGAAATTCCACTTAAAGTTACTGTAGACATTATAAAATATTTGGGGGTCTACCTGCCAAAACAAACCCAGGAACTATATGAACAGAATTGCAAAACATTTTTCACACAAATAAAGTCAGATCTAAATAATTGGAAAAACATGAGTTGCTCATAGGTAGGACAAGCTACTATAATAAAAATGACAATTCTACCTAAGTTAATTTACTTATTCAGTGCCATACCAATCAAACTACCAAAAAGTATTTTATAGAGCTTGAAAAAAATAATAACAAAATTCAACTAGAAGAACAAAAGGTCCAGAATTCCAGGGGAATGAATGAAAACAAATACTAGGGAAGGTGGCCTAGCCATACCAGATTTAAAATTACATTATAAAGCAGCAATCACCAAAACTACTTCATACAAGCTAAGAAATAGAGTGGTGGATTAGTAGAATAGGTTACGTACACAAGACAGAGTAGTTAATGAATATAGTAATCTACTGTTTGATAAACCCAAAGACTCAAGCTTCTGGGATAAGAACTCACTAGTTGACAAAAGCTGCTGGGAAAAATGGGAAATAGTATGGTAGAAACTAGGCATAGACCAACCTCTTACACCATATACCAAAATAAAATCAAAATGGATACATGATTTAGGTATAAAGGCTGATGCTATAAGCAAACTGGGAGAACAAGGAATAGTTTACCTGTCAGATTTGTGGAGGACGGAAGAATTTATGACCAAACAAGAGATAGAGGACATTGTGAAATGCAAAATGGGTGATTTTGATTACATTAAATTGAAAAAGTTTTGTGCAAACAGAGCCAATGCAACCATGATTAGGAGGGAAGCAGAAAACTGGGAAAGAATTTTTACAACCAACATCTCTGATAAAGGCCGCACTTCTAAGATATATAAATAACTGAGTCAAATTTATAAGAATATAAGTCATTTCCCAATTGATAAATAGTCAAAGGATATGAAAAAGAAGTTTTCAGATGAAGAAATTAAAGTTATCTATAGTAATATGAAAAAATGCTCTAAATCCCTATTGATTAGGGAAATGCAAATCCAAACAACTCTGAGATGCCACATCACACCTATCAGATTGGCTAACATAACAAAACAGGAAAATGATAAATGTTGGAGAAGATGTGGGAAAATTGAAACACTAATGCATTGGTGGTGGAGTTGTGAACTGATCTCACCATTCTGGAGAACAATTTAGAACTATGCCCAAAGGGCTATAAAACTGCTCATACCTTTTGATCCAGCAATGCCACTTCTAGGTCTGTATCGCAAAGAGATCATAGAATGGGAAAAGGATCCACATGTACAAAGAGATTTATAGCAGCTCTTTTTGTGGTGGCCAAGAATTGGAAATAGAGGGGATGGCCATCAGTTGAAGAATGGCTGAACAAGTTCTGGTGTATGAATGTAATGGGATACTATTGTGCTATAAGAAATGATGAGCATGCAGACTTCAGAAAAACCTAGAAAGATTTGAATGAACTGATGCTGAGCGAAGTGAGCAGAATCAGGAAAACATTGTACATAGTAACAGCCACAATGTGAGATGACTAACTTTGATAGACTTATCTCTTCTTAGCAATGCAAGGATCCAAGATAACTCCAAAGGACTCATGACGAAAAATGCTGTCCACATCAAGAAAAAGAATTATGAAGTCTGAATGTAGATTGAAGCATATTGTTTGCCCTCTCTTTTTTTTCCTTTTTTTGTTTCTTTTTTTCTCTTGGTTTCTCCAATTGGTTCTAATTCTTCTTTACAACATGACAATGTTAAAAAATAGGTTCAATATGAATGCATATGTAGAGCCTATATCAAATTACATGCTATCTTGGGGTGGGGGGAGGGAAGAGATGGGGAGAAAATTTGGAACTCAAAGTCTAATGGAAGCAAATGTTGAAAACTAAAAATTATTTAACTAAAAAGAAAAATTTATGCATGCCACACATCTTTCATTGCTCTTTTAGTAATTTGTGATTTGAATTCTTCTGAAATCATGATGTTCCAAGAGCTAAAGTCGCATAATATCACCAGAAAAATAATGGTATTTGAGTTGGGACAAAGAGTTTTTCATGAATGTATTCAACTGGTATGAGACTACTTGAATGCAAAAGCAGATATAATTCCGACAAATAGAACATATAACGAGAAGACATCTTATCAAAGGTTTTGTACACTGATATGGAGAATATAAGGTCCCAGTGGAAAAGGGCTTCTCTATAGATAGTAAAATCCTCCAGATGCTCTTGCTTGTAGATAATACTGTATTGATTTCATTAAGTCTTAGAACATTATAGGACCTTACTAGTTAGATCCATGATTAACAAAAAGAAATCAGCTAAACAATATACATAGGGGAAAAACACATAAATATAAATATGACATGAAGTTATAAGGCCACTGAATTGGTGTGTTGTTTATAGGTATAGGAGAGACAACACAGATGGGAAAATGAGTTCGGCTCAAAATTGAGTAGAAGAAAGAGGGCAGGCTGGTTGGCATTTGGAAACTACACAGTACTTTCATTGACACCAAGTTCCTTCCTAGTTCAGATTCCTATCTTTTCCCTTTTTTCTTAAAAATTAAACATCTTATATGTACTCTTTTTAAAATTTTTTTTTATTTTTTAATTCCAAATTCTCTCCCTCCTTCCACTTTCCCCCCATCCATTGCAAAAGAAAGAAATATAATGTCCATCGTACTTATGAATTTATGCAAAATTTATTTCTGCATTAGCCATATAATGGGGGGAATAAAGCAAAAACAAATAAAGAAAGAGAGGAAATGTTTCCATCTGCACTCTGAGTTCCTTGATTCTCTTTCTGGAGGTGGAGATAATTTTATATCCTGAGTCCTTTGGAGTTGTGATGGATCATTATATTGATTAGTGTTACTAAGTCTTTCATGGTTGATAATCTTTACAATATTGCTGTTTCTGTGTAGATTATTCTCCTGGTTTTTCTCACTTCACTTGGCATCATATTAATCTTCCCAGTATTTTCTATGACATTCACTTACCAAAATTTGTTCAGCCATTCCTCAATTAATAAATATCCCTTCAGTTTCTAATTCCTTATTATCAGAAAGATAACTATTATAAATATTTTTGTACATATGGATCCTTTTCCTTTTTCTTTGACTCTGGAGTATAAACCAAGTAATGGTATTGCTGGGTAAATTTTATAGCCCTTTGGACATATTTTCAAATTGTTCTCCAGAGTTCACACCACCAATAGTGCCTTAGTATACCTAATTAGTTTTCCACAATCTCTCTGGTACTTGTCATTTTCCTTCCCTGTCATGTTAACCATGAGGTTAGATATGAAATGGTACCTCAGAGTTTTTAAAATTTGCATGTCTCTAATTATGAGTGATTTAGAGTATTTTTATATGTCAATTTTTACGCATTTATCTCAGTTCTCTATGTATTTGAGAAATGAGACCCTTATCAGAGAAACTTTCTGTAAATGTTTTCCAGTTTCCTGCCTTCCTTCTAATTTTGGCCACATTGGATTTGTGTATGTGAAAAAGTTTCATGGAATTATGGAATTAAAATGATTCATTTTACCTCCAATATCTCTTATTTTATCATGAAGTTTTCTTTTCTCCACAGATGTAAAAGAGTTTCTTCCATGCTCCACTAATATGTTTGTTACACCAACTTTTGTGTTCAAATTATTTACCCACTTTTGAGTTTATCTTGGTATACAGTGTCAGATGTGGGTCTATGACCAGTTCATATTTTTAATATTTTTTTTATTTTTTAAACATTTCTCAATTACATGTAAAACATTTTAAAATTCATTTTTTAAACACTTTGAGTTCTAAATTCTCACTTTCCCACCCTCCTGACCCTCCCTTCTCATTGAGAAGGCAAACAATTTGATATAGATTATACATGTGAAGGCATGGGAAACATTTCAATATTAAGCATGTTGCAAAAGGAAACAGAAAAAATAAAAGTAAAATTTTAAAAAGTATGCTTCAATCTGCATTCAGAGTTCATTAGTTCTCTCTCTGGAGGTGAATATAGTTTTTCATTAAGGGTCCTTTGGAGCTGTCTTGGTTCATCAGCTAATCAAAGTAAAGTCTCTCACAGTTGATCCTCCTTATAATATTGCTGTCATTGTGTACAATGTCCTGTTTCTGCTTACATCACTTTGAATGAATTCTTATAGATTTTCACAAGGTTTTCTGAAGCTCATCATTTTTTATAGCACAATAGTATCTTATCACAATCATATACTACAACTGATTTAGCCTTTTGGCAATTGATGGGCATCCCCTCAATTTCCAAATCTTTGCTGCCACAAAAGAACTCCTATAAATATTTTGGTACAAATAGGTCCTTTCCCCTTTTCCATGAGCTCTTTAAGATATAGACCTGGTAGTGGTATCGCTGGGTCAAAGAGTTTATAGTCCTCTGGACATTGTTCCAATTGTTCTTCAGAATGATTGGACCAGTTTACAACTCCACCAATGTTGTATTAGTGTCCCAATTTTTCCATATCCCTCTCCAACATTTGTCACTATCCTTTTTGGTCATGTTAATCAATGTGATAGGTGTCATATTGTACCTCAAAGTTGTTTTAATTTTCATCTCTCTAATCGGCAGTGATATAGAGCATTTTTCCATGTGACTATTATAGTTTTGATTTCTTCTGAAAATTGACTGTTCATATCCTTTGATGATTTATCAACTGGAGAATCACACTTACTTGTATAATCAATTCCACTGATCCACCACTCTCTTTCTTAGCCAATACTATATTGTATTGAGGATTACTGCTTTGTAATATAATTTAAAATCTGGTACTCTAGACTACTATTCTTCACATTTTTTCATTGATTCCCTTGATATTCTTTGATAGTTTCATCAGGATGGCACAGAATAAATATGTTAACTAAGGTAGAATTGTCATTTTTATTATATAGGCTTGGTCTGCCAATGGGCAATTAATATTCCTTCAATTGTTTAGATCCATATTTGTGTGAAAAGTGTTTTGTACTTGTGTTCATATAGACACTGGATTTGTCTTGGTGGATAGACTCTCCAATATTTTATATTGTCAGTAGTTATTTTAAATGAAATTTCTTTTCTGTTACCTGCTGCTAGATTTTGTTGGTAGTAAATAGAAATGCTATTATTTTATTTGGATTTATTTTACATATTGCCACTTTGCTGAAGTTGTTAGTTGTTTCCAGAAATTTTTTTAGTTGAATCTCTAGGGATCTCTAAGTATACCATCATATGATCTGCAAAGAATGATAGTTTTGTTCCCTCACTGCCTGTTTAAATTCCTTAAATTTCTTTTTCTTCTCTTATTGCCATAGCTAGCTGTCCTAATAATGATAAAGTTCTTTGAAGTTACATGTATTATCTTCCCATATAGAAATGTGGAGTTTAACATTGAGTCGCTTATTATTTCTCTTTCCTGTTTACCTTTTTATACTTCTCTTGACTCTTGTATTTTTGAAAGTGACATTTTCTATTCATCTCTGGTCTTTTCATCAGGAATGCTTCAAAACTATTCATTTTATTATTCTATTTCATTAAAAAAATTTCCTTTAGAGGATTATACTCAGTTTTACTGGATAGGTTTTTTGTTGTAATCCCAGCTCTTTTGCCTTCCAGAATATCATATTTCAAGCCCTCCACACTCCTTAAATGTGGTACCTACTAAATCTTGTGTGATTCTGACTATGGCTCCATGGGATTTAAATGCTTTCTTTCTGGACACTTTTTGACCTAGAAGTTCTGAACTCTTTGGTTATACTATTCCTGGGAGTTTTCATTTTGGGATCTCTTTCATGTGGTGATCAGTGGATTCTTCTGATTTCTGTTTTACTCTCTGATTCTAGGATATTGGGGCAGTTTTCCTTGATGATTTCTTGAAATATGATGTCTAAACTCTTTCTTTGATAATGGCTTTCAGGTAGTCCAATGATTCGTTGGTCTGCATGCTAATCCTTACCCAGGAAAGGCCTTTTGGGATTTCAATCAATATTCATCCTCAGGGTACCTGCTCCCTTGGAACCAGAAACAATACTATTCCCTAAGGTTCCTGCTCCCTCTTGAGTGAAAGTGCTTCTCTCCACCCTTGAACTAGGATCCAGAAGTGGGTATAAACAATGGAGTTGTGACACAGCATGTGGACCTGAGTGCAATGCTAGCATAGGGTTTGTCCCCTCTAATCTGTTTCTGACCCATTGCTGGGTCCCCTTACCGTTTCTGGCTTGAGAGCTCCTGAAGCTGGTGCTATTTCTGTTGCCACCATCTAGCCCTACCACTGTTGTTTCATCCACATGAGGTCTTCATCCCCGTGTCACAGATCTCTCCTTCCAACCTTTTAAGTTGTCAGGCTAGAAAAATATCTCACCCTGAACTTTCTTTTTTTTAATTAAGATTTTTTTTTTTTAGTTTACAACACTCAGTTCTACATGATTTTGAGTTCCAAATTTCTTCTCCCCCTACCCCTTCCCCCCCCCCACCAAGACAGCATGGAATCTGATATATCTTCTACATATAACTTCACATTGAAATTATTTACACAATAGTCAAGTTGTAAAGAAGAATTATGACCAATGGAATGAATCATGAGAAAGAAGAAATAAAACCAAAAAATAAAACAAAAACAAAAGAGGAAAAAAAAACAAAAGAAAAAATAGAAGAGCAAACAGTGTGCCTCAATCTGCATTCAGACTCCATAGTTCTTTCTCTGGATGTACATAGCTCTCTCCATCATGAGTCCTTTGGAGTTGTCTTTGAACCTTGTATTGCTGAAAAGAGTGAAGGGTTAGTCATCATAGAATCCATATGTCTGTGGTTGTGTATAATGTTCTCCTGGTTCTGCTCTGGTCACTCAGCATTATATCATGTATGTTTTTCCATGTTATTATGAAGTCCGTATCATCCCCATTTCTTATAGCATCATAGTATTCCATTACCTTCATATACCACAACTTTTTCAACCATTCCCCAATTGATGGGCATTCCCTTGATTTCCAATTCTTTGCTACTACAAAAAGAGCCGCTATAAATATTTTTGTACATATGGCTCCTTTTCCCACTTGTGTGATCTCTTTGGAAGAAGAAGTGGTATTGCTGGGTCAAAGGGTATGAACATTTTTATAGCCCTTTGGGCATAGTTCCAAATTGTTCTCCAGAATGGCTGGATCAGTTCACAGCTCCACCAGCAATGTAACATTGTTCCAATTTTCCCACATCCTCTCCAGTATTTATCATTTTCCTGTTTTGTCATTTTAGCCAATCTGACAGGAGAGATGTGGTATCTAAGAGTTGTTTTGATTTGCATTTCTCTAATCAGTAGTGATTTAGAGCATTTTTTCATATGCCTATAGATATCTTTAATTTCTTCCTCTGAAAACTGCCTGTTCATATCCTTTGACCATTTCTCAACTGGGGAATGACTTGTATTCCTATAAATTTGACTCAGTTCCCTGTATATTTTAGAGATGAGGCTTTTATCAGAGACACTAGTTGTAAAGATTTTCTCCCAGTTTTCTGCTTCCCTCCTAATCTTTGTTGCATTGGCTTTTTTATACAAAAGCATTTCAATTAAACATAATCAAAATTATCCATTTTGCATTTTGTAATGTTCTCTATCTATTGTTGTGTCATGAATTCTTTGCTTTCCATAAATCTGATAGGTAAACTATTTCTTGCTCTCCCAAATTGCTTATAGTATCAGCCTCTATTCCTAAATCATGAACCCAGTTTGACTTTATTTTGGTATATGGTGTAAGACATTGGTCTATGACTGGTTTCTGCCCTACCATTTTCCAATTTTCCCAGGAGTTTTTGTGAAATAGTGAATTCTTAGCCCAGAAGCTGGATTCTTTGGGTTTATCAAAGAGTAGATTGCTATAGTCATTGGCTACTGCGTCTTATATACTTAACCTATTCCACTGATCCACAACTCTGTTTCTTAGCCAGTATCAGGTAGTTTTGATGACTGCTGCTTTATAGTACAGTTTAATATCTGGTATGGCTAGGCCACCTTCCCTAGCATTTCTTTCCATTAGTTCCCTAGATATTCTAGACCTCTTGTTCTTCCCAGATGGATTTTGTTATTATTTTATCCAGCTCTGTAAAATAATTTTTGGTAGTTTGATTGGTATAGCACTGCATAAATAAATTAATTTAGGTAAAATTGTCATGTTTATTATATTAGCTCAGTCTAACCATGGGCAACTGATATTTTTCCATTTATTTAGATCTGACTTTATTCATGTGAGAAGTATTTCATAATTATGTTCATATAGGCTCTGGGTTTGTCTTGGAAGGTAGACTCCCAAATATTTTATAGTGTCTACAGTAACCCTAAATGGAATTTCTCTTTCTATCTTTTGCTGTTGGGCTTTGTTAGTAATGTATAGAAATGCCAAGGATTTATGTAGATTTATTTTATATCCTGCAACTTTGCTAAAGTTGTTTATTGTTTCAAGTAGTTTTTTACTTGATTCTCTAGGATTCTCTAAGTAAATCATCATATCATCTGCAAAAAGTGATAATTTAGTTTCTTCTTTGACTATTCTAATTCCTTCCATTTCTTTTTCTTCTCTTATTGCTACAGCTAACATTTCTAGTACCAAATTGAATAATAGGGGTGATGATGTACATCCTTGTTTCACCTCTGATCTTATTGGGAATGCATCTAGCTTATCCTCATTACAAATAATGCTTGTTGATGGTTTTAGGTAGATGCTATTTATAATTTTAAGGAAGGTCCTTTTTATTCCTATGCTTTCTAGTGTTTTTAATGGGAATGGGTATTGTATTTTGTCGAAAGGTTTTTTTTTGCATCTATTGAGATGATCATATGGTTTCTGCTAGTTTTGTTGTTGATATGATCAATTATGCTGATAGTTTTCCTAATATTGAACCAGCCTTGCACTCCTGGGATAAATCCTACCTGGTTATAGTGTATTATTCTTGTGATAAATTGCTGCAATCTTCTTGATAATATTTTATTTAAAATTTTTGCATCAATTGGTCTATAATTTTCTTTCTCTGCTTTGACTCTTCCTGGTTTGGGTATTAGTGCCATACTTGTCTCATAAAAAGAATTTGGTAGGACTCCTTCTTCACCTACTTTCCCAAATAGTCTATAAAGTATAGGAATTAATTGTTCTTTAAATGCTTGATAAAATTCACATGTAAAACCATCAGGCCCCGGAGATTTTTTCCTAAGAAGTTCATTGATGGCTTATTCAATTTCTTTTTCTGAGATGGGGTTATTTAGAAATTTTACTTGCTCTTCTGTTAACCTGGGCAATTTATATTTTTGTAGATATTCATCCATATCCCTAAGGTTGTCAAATTTATGGGCATACAATTGGGCAAAATAATTCCTAATCATTGTTTTAATTTCCTCTTCATTGGAGGTGAATTCACCCTTTTCATTTTTGATACTGGTAATTTGATTTTCTCCTTTCTTTTTTTAATCAAATTGACCAAAGGTTTATCAATTTTATTGGTTTTTTTCCACAAAACTAGCTCTTGGTTTTATTCATTAATTTAGTAGTTTTCTTGATTTCAATTTTATTAATCTCTCCTTTGATTTTCAGTATTTCTAATTTGGTATTTTATTGGGGATTTTTAATTTGTTCTTTTTCTAGCTTTTTCAGTTGCATGCCCAATTCATTGATCTCCTTTTTCTCTATTTTATTCATGTAAGCATTTAGAGATATAAAACTTCCCCTAAGAACTGCTTTTGCTGCATCCCATAAGTTTTTTTATTAATTTATTTTAAACTTAAGTACTAAAATTTAAATACACAATAAAAAACACATTATGAACTTAAACATTAAAACTTAAATACAAAAAAGAAGAGAAAAAAATATTGCCATGTGCTCAGCAGAATGTAAGAAAGGATTCAAAATATACAGCAATAAATTTCAATTTCAAGAAAGCCTATATAAATACTGCACATTGTGTCCTGAGCTGTCTGTCTTTGCTTCCTTGTAAGTTTTCTTTTGTTCTCTGCTGTGCACTTTTTACTTTGTTCTTTTTCCCCCCATTCCTCACCCCTCCCCCAAGAAGTCTACAATTAAGCATGGAGATACACACACACAAATATACATACATACATACACGCACACATATACATACATACACACATATACACATAAACATCTCTATATAGAGAGAGACACATACACTTATGTACACATACATATACTTAAATATCTATAATCACACTCATATACAGACATATACATTCATATGCATCTGTGTAATACCATACTATATTTGTTTGTTCTCTGTTTCTCTGAGGGTTGATAACATGTTCTTTCATAGGTCAAAGACCTTCCATATTTTTCAAAGTTCACCCATTCATCATTTCCTATACTATAGTAATATTCAAACTTTATACTGTCTAGTTATTTTTAATAGCCTAAAACAATATTGATCAATATGTCTGATACATAGTGTAGTTTCCCTATTTTTCTCTTTCAATTAAATCTATTTCATCTTTAACTTTATTGAGATCATAATTACTACTCCTGCTTTTTTCCATAATAAATTCTACTCCTGATCTTTATTTTATGTTTGTGTATATCTTTTATTTCCTATAGTTTCTTACTCCTCTACCTTCCTTCTACTCACTACCTTGCCCCCCCATTAATGAACCTGCCCCACCACCAAAGATCTGTTTCTTATTCTCTACCCCCTCCTTTTCCCTTTAACATTTTATTTCTTTCTGAATTCAGAAGCCTTTCATGCCCATATGTGTGTGTGTGTGTGTGTGTGTGTGTTTGTGTGTGTATGTATGTGTATGTATTGTTTCCTCTTTAACCCATTCTTGATGAGAGTAGGGTTCCAGAACCACCAGCCCTCCTCCCCCATCTAATTTCTCTGTGCCAGTTCTTCCTCTTGGACCTCATTTGCATAAAATAATTACTCTGTTTTTTACCTTTCTCTATATAGTTTACTTTTTATGATCACATCACACTCTGCTCTACCCCAATCTTTTGAACTACTCAGTTACTAATAATTAATAATTTCCTTATTGAGTCCCTTGTAATTAGTCTTTGATGTTTACCTTATTTTTCCTGTATGTTATATGTCAAATTTTCTATAAAGTTCATGTCTTTTTGCAACAAAATCCTGAAAGTCTGGCAATTTATTCATTGAATATACATTTTTGTTTTCATTCAGGACTGTGATTAACTTTACTGAGTATGATATTTTTGGCCCCAACCCCCATTCTTTTGCTTCTCAATATATAGTGTTCCAAGACCTATGGTCTTTTAGTGTAGCTGCTGCTAGGTCTTGTGTGATTCTCATCATATTTCAATTGTTTTTTTTCTTCTTGCTCATAATATTTTCTCCTTGAGCTAGGGGTTTCAGAATCTAGCTATGATATTCCTATAGGTTTTCCTCATAGGATCCCTTTCAGGTGGTGTTCAGTGGATTTTTTTCTATTTCTACTTTCCCTTCTTGTTCTAACACTTCAGGACAATTTTCTTTCGTTATTTCTTGTATTATTTTATCAAGATTTTTTTGATTGCAGCTTTCAGGTAGTCTTATTATGTGTATGTCTTCTCTTCTTGATCTGTTCTACAGATTGGTTGTTTTTCTTATGATATATTTTCATCTTCTATATTTTCCTCCTTTATATTTTGTTTTGTCATTTTTGATCTCTTATAACTTCACTTCATTGTGCAACGGGAACCTTGCACAATTCTAATATTTAAGGAGATATTTTCTTCCTTAAGATCTGCATCTCCTTTTCTAGTTTGTTGACTTTCTTTTCATAATCTTCTTGTTTTCCTTGTATTGTTCTTTTTAAAAAAATTCCTCAATCTCTCTCATTTGATTTTTAAAGTCTTTTAAAAGTTCTTCTGTGAATTCTTTTGGGGCAGGTGACCATTTATTGTTACTCTTTGGGGTAGGAGAAGGTTTTTTGTTTTGCTTTAATATTCTCTTCTGAAGACAAACCCTGTTCTTCTCTATTCCCATAGTAACTCTCTGTGGTTGGGTTATTTCTCCTTTGCCTGTTCATTTTTTTTCTTTATAACAGCTTCTTATTGTAATCACTTCTAGTCCTGGGGTGTGGTGGATGGTATCTCTGGCTTCAGATCCTCCTTCAGTTGTCTCTTCTGTCCTGGAACTGAAACCAAGAACTCCACTGTCCTGTAAGTGCCCATAGCCAGTGGCATCCCTGACACTGCTTCTTCACTCACTGGGCTCTTGCTGATTCCTTCTCAGCCAGGGCTGTGCCTTGGCAGCACAGCTGGGCTTGGCATCTTTTATAAACAGAAGTTCTCTCAATCTTCCCCTACTCAGACATCCAACTCCCCACACTGTCTGGTAGGTGAAAATTCCTGTGGCTGGGGCCAAGGCTACTTTCTAACCCAGCTAGCCCTAGGGCTCACTGCCTGCTGTTTCAGTGGAAATAACCTGGGGTTGGGGGGGCGGAGCCAAGATGGCGGCTGGTAAGCAGGGAATAGCGTGAGCTCTGTACCGAGTCCCTCCAAAAATTTATAAAAAATGGCTCTGAACCAATTCTAGAACGGCAGAACCCACAAAACAGCAGAGGGAAGCAGGGCTCCAGCCCAGGACAGCCTGGATGGTCTCTGGGTGAGGTCTATCCCACACGGAGCTGGGAGCTGGGAGGTGGGAGCTGGGAACATAGTAGAGCAGAGCCCAGCCTGAGCGGCGTGGACCAAGATCAGCAACCGGACAGAGCATGCCCTAGTGCCCTGAATCAGTGAGCTGCGGCAGTTACGAGACTTCTCAACCCACAAACACCAAAGACTGCGGAGAAGGTTAGTGGGAAAAGCTGCGAGAGTGGAAGGAGTTCGCAGTTCAGC
Source organism: Trichosurus vulpecula (assembly GCF_011100635.1). NCBI lineage: Eukaryota > Metazoa > Chordata > Mammalia > Diprotodontia > Phalangeridae > Trichosurus > Trichosurus vulpecula. The sequence goes on from NC_050575.1 coordinate 34,379,463, forward strand.
TTCCAGCCCCGGGGGCAGTGGAGGTGGGGCAGCTACAGCTGTTGCTGCTTCCGGCTCCAGGCCCACCTGGTGGGAGGAATTAAGTGGCGGATCAGAGCAGGGGTGCACAGCCTGCTGAAGATCTAAGCCCAGTTCGGGTTGGGGGTTCTTGGGGAAGGAGCAGTGCTGGTGTGGCAGAGCTGGCACCTCCCCCCCAAACATGGAACATAAAACTCTGTAGTCTACAAGCAATCATACCCCACTTGACTCAAAGGTCAAGTTAGTTGGCTGGGAATATGGCCAGGCAGTGAAAACGCACCGAGATTCAGTCTCAGACTTTGCATTCTTTCTTTGCTGACAAAGAAGACCAAAACATACAGACAGAAGAAATTAATAAAGTTAAAGAGCCTACAACAGAAACCTCCAAGAAAAACATGAACTGGTCCCAGGCCATGGAAGAGCTCAAAAAGGATTTGGAAAAGCAAGTTAGAGAAGTAGAGGAAAAATTGGGAAGAGAAATGAGAAGGATGCGAGAAAACCATGAAAAACAAGTCAATGACTTGCTAAAGGAGACCCAAAAAAATACTGAAAAATACACTGAAGGAAATAATCTGGGGGTGTCTGCACTTCACAGGGACTGAACCTCAGATCTTCTCTGGTTGTCCCAGGAGAACCACTGTTTTGCCCCAACTCTTGTTTATTTTTACCCCTCTACATTTTGCCCTGAGATGCTATTTTATCTTATTTGTGGAGGAAATCTGGAGAGCTTGGAATTTTCTAATCTACTCTATCCTCCCAGAATTCTCCCTCATTCTAAACTTTTGTTAGATCTGCCACTCTAGAATGTAATTTGGGCTGTTTTTTTGCCTAGTTTCTGGGCCATCTAAATGATTCAGTGGATAAAGCCATGGCCTGGAGTTAGAAACACCTGAGTTCAAATCTGGCCTGAGACACTTACTAGCTGTGTGAACCACATAATGAGAAGACAGGACTCATTGAAAAGATCCTGATGTTGGGAAAGATTGAAGGCAAAAGGAAAAGGAGATGGCAGAGGATGTGATGGATTGATAGTATCATAGAAACAACAAACATGAATTTGAACTCACTCTGAGACATGGTAGAGGATAGAAGGGCCTGGCATGATATGTTCCATGGGGTCACAGAGCCAGAATGACTGAATGACAAAACAACAACCATGCCTAGTTTCTGCCAGAATACTTTTCAGTTTTTGCAGCAGTTTTTGTTAAATAATAAGTTCTCACACCAGTACCTGGTATCTTTGGGTTTATGTCCATTTACTTCTGAATATTGTGTACTTAATCTATTCCTTTCATCGACCATCTATTTCTTGTCCATCATCAGATTGTTTTGATGACTAATACTTTGTAGTATAGTGTGAGATCTAATACTGCAAGGCCCTCTTCCTTCACATTTGTTTTCATTGATTCTCCTGATGTTCTTAACTTTTTGTTCCTCCAAACAGAATTCATTTCTGTTATTAATTTTTCTAGTTGCAAAAAGTAATCTTTTGGAATTTTGATCAGTCTGGAACTGAATAAGTAAATTAATTTAGGTAATGTTGTCCTTTTTAATATATTGACTCAACTTACTCATAAGCAACTAATATTTCTCTATTTAGATCTGCTTTTATTTTTTTTGAAGAGTGTTTTCTATTGGTATTCATATAGTTCCTTTGTGCATGTGTTGGCAAGGAGATTTCCAAGGATTTTGTATTGTCTGGAGTTATTTTTAAATAGAATTTCTCTTTCTATCCCTTCTTGCTAGGTTTTATTGGTAACATATAACAATGCTGATGATTTGTGTGGATTTATTTTGTATGCTGCAACTTTGCTAAAGTTGCTAATTATTTTGACTACTTTTTAAGTTGATTCTTTAAGATTCTCTAGTTATACCACCATATCATGTGCAAAACATGATAATTTTCTTTCCCCATTGCCTGTCTTTATTGCTTCAATTTATGTTTCTCACCTCGTTGCTATAGCCAGCATTTCTAGTACAATATTGAATAATGATGGTGATAATGGACATCATTGCTTCACTCCTGATCTTCTTGGAAAACCTTCTAGTGTATTCCTATTACAAATGATGTTTGTCCTTGGCTAGCTACTGCTTATCATTTTAAGAAAAGTTTCATTTATTTCCATGCTTTCTAGAGATTTTAATAGGAATAGGAATTATATTTTATCAAAAGCTTTTTTCTTGAACTACTGATATAATCACATGATTTTATGGTTTTGTTATTGATATAATTAATTATTCTTATACTTGGCCTAACATTCAACTTTTCCTTCATTCCTGGGATAAATCTGGCTTAGTCATAGTGTATGATCTTTGTTATATATGTAATCTTCTCACTAATATTTTACTTAAAATTTTTGCATTAATATTAAATAGGGAAATTGGACTATAGTTTTCTTTGTCTACTTTTGCTCTCCCTTGTTTAGGTATCAAAACCATATTTGCATCATAGAACAATTTAGTAAGGCTCCTTCTTTGCCTGTTTACCAAAGATTCATATAATATTGGAATAAATTGTTATCTTAATGTTGGTAAAATTTGATCATTAATCCATCTGGTCCTATTTTTCCCCCCTAAAAAGCTCACTTATGGTTTGCTCAATTTATTTTCATAAGAGAGAGCTAACAAAGTGTTTTATTTGCTCTTCTAATAGACTAGACAATTTATATTTTTGTAAATATTCATCCATTTTATTCATATTGTCAGTTTTATTGGAATGTAGTTGGGCAAAATAGCTCTTAATAATTGCTTTAATTTCATCTTCATTGGTTGTCATTCACCTTTTTTTCACTTGTGATACTGGTAATTTAGTTTATTTTCTTTTTTTGTAAATTGTATTATCCAATGGTTTATCTATTTTTTATGAAGCCATGTAATTTTAGTTATTAATTCAATGTGTTTTTTAAACTTAATTTTATTAATCTGTCCTTTGATTTTGGGGATTTTATTTTGGATATTTTAAATTTGTTGTTTTATTAGGGTTTTTAGTTATGTGCCTATTTCATTGTTCTACTCTTTCTTTTATTCATGTAAATGTTTATAGATATAAAATTTCAACTGAGTTACTGCTTTGGCTGCATCCCACAAATTTTGGAATGTTGTCTCATTTGTTGTGATTATCTTTAGTAAAGTTATTAAAAGTTTTTATGATTTATGGACTCATTTATTCTTTATGATGAAACTATCTTATTTTCCATTAATTTTTAATCTATGCTTCATAAGTCTTTGATCAAATATTATTTTTATTGCATAATGGTCAAAAAGAATGCATTGTAATATTTCTGATTTTCTGCATTTGTATATGAAGTTTGAACACCCTAATACATGGTCAATTTTTGTGAGGATGCAATTGCAACCAAGAATAAGGCATACCCTTTTCTATTTCACTCAATATTCTCCAAAGTCCAATGCAAACCACACCAGCACATCCCAGCCTCAATAATCCTAGAGGCCTTGGGAGTGACTGAATAAGCAGTGGCAGCAACCACAATGGCTATTTCCAGAGCTCTCAACCCACAGACAGTAGGAGGGTCAACTGGTCAGAAGGAGATTAAAGGGGTCTTTTTTGCTAGCATTGAGGCAGGACTCTGTTGCTTTGCCCTACTTGGGTCTGGGTCACAGTCCTGGGTGGCTTTCCCAGGGCAAGGAGGAGCACTAGCACAGCAAAGCTTGGGGCAGCAGTGGAGGAGGAAATCCTCCTCACAGTTCCAGGGCAGAAAAGAGTACTTGTGGTTGCTCACAGTCCAGAGCACAGGCCAGAAGAGTAATAAACATCTCTCCTTAGATCATAACACCTTGGAAGAACTGAAAACTTACAGGTCCCTAGAAGTATCTCTGAAAACAGCTGCACAAAAACCCTGAAACTTGGGACAAAGAACCCTCCACCCTGGAAGCAGAGCCCTACTTTAACAAGCAGTTGAAAGTCAAGTAATCAGCTGGGGAAATGAGCAAACAAGGGAAAAAAGCTCTGCCTAATGAAAGTTACTATGGTGACAAGGAAGATGAAAACATATACTCAGAATACAACAAAATCAAAGTTTTTATATGCAAATCATCCAAGAAAAATATGACATGATCTCAGGCCACAGAAGAGCTCAAAAAGGATTTTGAAAATCAAATAAGAGAGGTAGAAGAAAAATTGGGAAGAGAAATGAGAGTGATGCAAGAAAATCATGAAAAACAAGTCAACAATTTGATAAAGGAGACACAAAAAAATACTGAAGAAAATAACACCTTAAAAAACAGCCTAGGCCAAAAAGTAAGAGGTACAAAAAGCCAAGGAGGAGAAGAATGCCGTAAAAAGCACAACTGGCCAAATGGAAAAGGAGGTCAAAAAGCTCACTAAAGAAAATAATTCTTTAAAAATTAGAATGGAAAAAATGATGAGTTTATGAGAAATCAAGAAACAATAAAACAAAACCAAAAGAATGAAAAAATAGAAGACAATGTAAATTATCTCATGGAAAAACAACTGACCTGGAAAATAGATCTAGGAAAGATAATTTAAAAGTCATTATTGGAATTCCTGAAAGCCATGATCAAATAAGAGCCTAGACATGATCTTTCAAGAAATCATTAAGGAAAATTGCCTTGATATTCTAGAACCAGAGGGTAGAAAATAAAAATTGAAAGAATCTACCAACTATCTCCAGGAAGAGATCCCAAAATGAAAACTCCAAGCAATGTTATAGCCAAATTCCAGAGTTCCCAGGCAAAGGGAAAAAATATTGCAAGCAGGCAGAAACCAGTCAAGTATCATGGAACCACGATCAAGATAAGACAAGATTTATCAGCTTCTACATTAAAGGATCAAATAGCTTGAAATATGATATTCTGAAGGGCAAAGGAGCTAGGATTATAGCAAAAACCCCCTACCCAGCAAAGCTCAGTATAGGCCTTCAGGGGAACATGGATTTTCAATGACATAGAGAACTTTCAAGAATTCTTGATGAAAAGACCAGAGCTGAACAGAAAATTTGATTTTCAAATACAGATTCAAGAGGAGCATAAAAAGGTAAATGGGAAAGAGAAATCAAAGGGACTTAATAATTTTAAATTGTTTATGTTCCTTCATGGGAAGTTAATATTTGTAACTCATAAGACCTTTCTCATTATTAGGGTAGTTAGGAGTATATATAGTCAGAGGGCACAGATGTGAGTTCAATATGAAGGGATGATAGTTTAAAAATTAAATTAAAGTGTGAGAGAGGAATGCACTGGGAGAAATAGAAAGGGAGAGGCAGAATGGGGTAAACTATCTCACATAAAAGAGGCAAGAAAAAGCTTTTACTGTGGAGGGGAAGAGAGAGGAGGTGAGAAAGAGAGAGTGAGTGAACCTTACTCTCGTAAAAATTGGCTCAAAGGGGGAGTAACATGCATACCCAATTGGGTATAGAAATCTATCTTACTCTACAATAAAGTAGGAGGGGAAGGGGATAAAAGAAGGGTGGGGGGGCACGATAGAAGGGAAGGCAGATTGAAGGAAGGGGTAGTCAGAAGCAAAACATTTTTCAAGAGGGACAGGGTGAAAGGAGAGAGAATAGAATAAATGAGGAGGAAATAGGATGGAGGGAAATACAGTTGGTAATAGTAACTGAAAAAAATTTTGAAGCAAGTTTCTCTGATAAAGGCCTCATTTCTCAAACATATAGAGAATTGTGTCAAATTTATAAAAATAAGAGCTATTCTCGAATTGATAAATGATCAAAAGATATGATCAGTTTTCAGATGAAGTAAAAAGCTATCTATAACCATATTTTTGTACTACCTCATACCTGTTAGATTGGCTAATTGGATAGAAAAGGTATATGACACATGTTGGAGGAATGTGGGAAAATGATTCAGCCATTCTGTAGAGCAATTTGGAATTATGACCAAAGGGCTACAAAACCATGCATACCCTTTGACCTAGCAATGCTACTACTAGGTCTATCCCAAAAGAGATAAATAACAAAAAGGAAAAGTACTTATATGTGAAAAATATTCATAACAGCTCTTTTCTGGGGGCAAAGAATTAGAAATTAAGGGGATACCCATCAATTGGAGAATGGCTGATCAATTTGTGCTGTGTGATTATGATGGAATACTGTAGAACTATAAGAAATAATGAGCAGTATGCTCTCAGAAAAACCTGGAATTCTTACATGGGCTGATGCAAAGTGGAATGTACTGTGTACAAAGTAACAGCAAAATTTTAAGATGATCAGCTGTGAATGACTTTGCTATTCTCAGCAATACCATGATCCAAGACAATTCTGAAGGACTTATGATGAAGGATGCTACCCATTCCCAGAAAATGAACTGATGGTGTCTGAATACAGATTGAAGAATACTTTTTTTTAGCTTTCTTCATTTTTCTTTAGGTTTTTTTTGGTCAGTGTTTTCTTTCACGATGTGACTATTATGGATATGTTTTATGTTACTAAACATGTATAACCTATATCAAATTGCTTGCTTTCTCTATGAGGTGAGGTTGGGGTGGGAAGAAAGGAGAAAATTTGGAACTCAAAGTTTTAAAAATGAATGTTAAAATTGTTTTTTATATGTAACTAGAGAAAATAAAATGCTAAATTAGAATAAAAAAGGTATTAAACTGTGAATACCTTTTGACCCAGAGACACTACCACTATACCAATACACCAAAGAGATAAAAGAGGAATAGGATATATGCATATGAAAATATTTATAGTAGCTCCTTTCACAGCTGCAAAGTAATATACACACAAGCACACACACAAGTACAGACACATATGTTTGTATGTTTGGTAGAATTCACTTGCAAATCCATCTGTTACTGAGGATTTTTTCTCAGGGAGCTTATTGATGCCTCATCCAATTGCTTTTTTAAGATGGGGTTATTTACATATTCTATTTCCTCTCCTGTTAATCTGGACAATTTATATTTTTGTAAATATTTATTTATTTCACTTAGATTATAAGATTTATTGGCATAAAATTGGGCAAAATAACTTCTAAAATTGCTTTAATTTCCTTTTCATTGGTGGTGCATTCACCCTTCTCATTTTTGATCCTGATAATTTGGCTTTCTTTTTTTCTTTTTTTCATCAAATTAACCAATGGTTTATCTATTTTATTGATTTTTCATAAAATCAGCTCCTAGTTTTATTTATTATTTCAATGGTTTTATTACTGTAAATTTTATTAATTCCTCATTTGATTTTCAAGATTTCTAGCTTATACTCATTACAGATATTGCTTGTTGATGATTTTAGACAGATGCTATGTATCAATTTAAGAAAAGCTCTAGCTATTCCTATGTTTTCTAATATGTTTAATAAGAATGAGTGTTGAATTTTTCAGAAGCTTAATCTGCATCTATGGAAATAATCACTTGATTTTTGTTGTTTTTCTTATGGATATGGTCAAGTATGCTGATAATTTTCCTAATTTTGAACCAGCCCTGCATTCTTGGTAGGAATTTGGTGTTTAATTTGGGATTTTGAATATTTCTCTTGTTTTTTTTCAGTTGCATGCCCAATTCCTTGATCTGCTCTTTCTTTATTTTGTTGCTGTAAGTAAGAGACATAAAATTTCCCTTAAGTACTGCTTGGGCCGCATCCCTTAAAGTTTAGTATGTTGTCTCATTTTTATCACTTTTCCATGAAATTATTATTTATATGATTTGTTCTTCGATAGACTCTTTAGATTAAATTATTTAGTTTCCAGTTAATTTTTAATCTATGTCTTCACAGCCCTTTGTTGAATGTAATTTTTACTTCATTATGATCTAAAAAGGGTGTGTTTATTATTTCTGCTTTTCTGCATTTGGTTGTGAGATTTTCATGTCCTAAAACATGGTCTATTTTTCTGTAGATGCCCTATACCACTGAATAAAAAGTATATTCCTTTCTATTCCCATTCAATTGTCTCCTGAGTTTTATCACATGTAACTTTTCTAAAATTTTATTTATCTCCTTAACTTCTTTCTTGCTTATTTTTGGTTAGATTTAGCTAGTTCTGAGATATAAAATTTGAGGTCCCCAACAAGTAAAGATTTACTGTCTATTTCTTCCTATAACCCATTTAACTTTTCCTTTAAAAATTAAATAGTATACCACTTGGTGCATATATGTTTAGAATTGGTATAACTTCATTGTTTATGATACCTTTTAGCAAAAGGTAGTTGCTTTCATTATCTCTTTTAGATCTAGTTTTTTCCTTTTGCTTTGACTGAGAAAATGATTATTATGCTTGTTTTTTTTTAAACTTCAGTTGAAACGTAATAGGTTCTGCTCCAGACCTTTACCTTTATGCTGTGTATGTGTCTTTGCTTCAAGTGTGTTTCTTATAAGCAACCTATTGTAGGATCCTGGTTTTTAATCTGCTCTTCTATCTACTTTCATTTTTTTGGTGAGTTCATCCTATTCACATTCATGGTTATGATTATTTATTATGTATTTTCCTCCATACTATTTTGCCCCTTTTTTATCCTTTTCTGTCTCCTTTCATCCTGTCTCTCTTCAAAAGTGTTTTCCTTTTGATCACCAACTCTCCCAATCCAACTTCTCAATCAGCTACCCTCTTCTCTTATCCCCTTCATTTCTTATTTCCCTATAGGGCAAGAGAGTGTCTATATTATTCCTTCTTTAAGCCAATTCCAAAGAGAGTAAGGTTAAAGCATTGCCCACTAACCCGATCGTTACCCTTCCACTGTTAAAGCTTTTTTTGTACCTCTTTTATGCGAGATAATTTACCTCATTATACCCCTTCCTTTCCCCTTCTCCCAGTGCATCCCTCTTTCTCACCCCTTGATTTTGTTTTTTTGGATATTATTGTATCAGTCAACTCACATTCAAGCCCTCTCTCTATTTATACTTCTAAGTGCCCAAATAATGACAAATGAAATTTTTTATGGAACAATACATTATTCCCTTACATTCATATACTACATATGTACATATGTCTATACATATGTAGTCTTGCTCTTCACAAAATCTTGGAAAGACTTCATTTCTTATTTCACTGTAGGGCAAAGTTCTTAAAAGTCACAACTATCCTCTTTCCATGTAGGAATATAAACAGTTTAATATTATTGAATCCCTTATGATTTCTCTTTACCTTTTTATACTCATCTTGAGTCTTTGAAATTTGAATTTTGAGTCTTTGAAATTTGAATTTTCTGATCAGCCCTGGTCTTTTCATCAGGAATTCTTCTTGGTTGTAATCCTACCTTCTTTTCCTTCCAGAATAACAATCCCTCAAATCCTATAAGGTAGAAGCTGCTAAATCTTGTGGCACCATGGTATTTTAATTGTTTCTTTCTGGCTGCTTACACTGTTTTCTCCTTCACTTGAGAGCTCTGGAATTTGGATACAATATTTTTTTATTATGTTTATTTATTTTTATTTTTCAACATTCTCTTCTATAAGATTTTGAGTTCTAAATTTTCTCACCCCTCTTTTCCTTCCCCCTACCTCAAGAAGGCATGCAGTCTGATATAGGCTATACATGCACAATTATATTAAACATATTGTAAAGAATTAGAACCAAAGGGAGGAACCATGAGAAAGAAGAAACAAAAACAAAAAAGAGAGCAAATAGTATGCTTTCACCTGCATTCACACTCCATAGTTCTTTCTCTGGATGTGGACAGCATTTTCCATTATGAGTATTTTGGAATCATCTTAGATCATTGCATTGCTGAGAAGAGCTAAGTCTATCAAAGTAGGTCATCAAACAATGTTGCTGTTACTGTGTACAGTGTTCTCCTGGTTCTGCTCATTTCATTCAGCATCAGTTCATGTAAGTCTTTCCAAGATTTTCTGAAGTCTGCCTGCTCATAATTTTTTATGGAACAATACATTATTCCCTTACATTCATATATGACAACTTGTTCATTGGCCACAATGAATTGAGAATTTTCATTTTGTATTATCTTTCAGGATGTGATCAGTAGATTTTTTTTTAATTAATTTCTACTTACCCTTTGGTTCTAGCATATTAGGACAGTTTTCCTTAACAATTTCTTGAAATATTATGTCCAGAAACATTTTTTGATCATAGGTCTTAGGTAGTCTAACAATTCTTGAATTATCTCTCTTTGTTCTATTTACCAGGTCAGTTATTTTTCCAACGAGAAATTTCATGTTTTATTTTCTTTTTTCATTCTTTTGATTTTGTTTATTGTTTCTTGATGTCTCATGGAGTCACTTCCACTTGCTCAATTCTAATTTTTAAGGAATTATTTCTTCAGTAAGCTTTTATGCTTCTTTTTCCATTTTGCCAATTCTATTGTTAAAGGAGTTGTTTTCTGCAAGGAATTTTTGTGCTTTTCCTCATATTTTATGCTTTGTTTCCCAAGCCTTGGGCTCTTTTTTCATGATTCTCTTGGATCATTCTCATTTTCTCTCAATTTTTCTTCTACTTATTTGATTTTTAAAATCTTTTTTGAGTTATTCCATGAATTCTGTTGGGGGGGGGGGTGTCCGTGAACAATTCACATTTTTCTTTGCATGTAGCTGATTTGACATTATTGTCCTCTTCTGAGCTTGTATTTTGATCTCCCCGGTCATCATAGTAACTCTATATGGCATGGTTCTTTTTCTTCTTTTTTGCTCATTCTCTCAGCTTATTTCTTGATTTTATCTATATGTTAAAGTTGGGCTCTTCTGGCATGCAGAGAGCACTGTTCCTAGCTTCAGATTTTTCATGCTGCTGTTTTCAGACCTAATTTTTATTTCTTCCAAGATTGTATGATCTAAGGAGAGGTGTGATCACTGTTCTCCTGGCATGTGCTCTGGTCTGTAAGTGACCACAAACACTATTTATTATTATTAATTTATTTATTTTAGTTTTCAACATTCATTTCCACAAGATTTTGACTTCCAAATTTTCTTCCCATCTCTCCTCTCCTCCCTCTCCCCAAGATGGCATGTATTCTGATTACCCCTTCCCACAGTCTGCTTTCCTTTCTATCACCCCCTCCCATCCTCTCCCCTTTACTTTCTTGTAGGGCAAGATAGATTTCTATACCCCATTGCCCGTATATCTTATTTTCCAGTTGCATGTAAAAACAATTTTTAACATTTGTTTTGAAAACTTTGAGTTCCAAATCTCTCCCTTCTTCCCTCCCCACCCACCCTCATTTAGAAGGAAAGCAATTTAATATAGGTTATACATGTGTAGTTATGCAAAACACTTTCATAATAGTCGTATTCGGAAAGACTATTTCCCTCCACCCTATCCTGCGCACCATTTATTCTATTTTCTCCTTTGACCCTGTCCCTTTTCAAAAGTGTTTGCTTCTGACTACCCCCTATATCATTCCCGCCTTAAGCCAAATCCAATGAGAGTAAGGTTCACTCATTCCCTTTCACCTCCCCCATCTTCCCTGCCATTGTAACAGCTTTTTCTTGCCTCATTTATGTTAGAAAATTTACCCCATATATATTCCCTCCAACTACCCTAATACTGAGAAAAGTCTCATGAGTCACAAATATCATCTTTCCAGGTAAGAATGTAAACAGCTCAACTTTAACAAGTCCCTTATGATTTCTCTTTCCTGTTTACCTTTTCATGCTTCTCTTGAGTCTTGTATTTAAAAGTGAAATTTTCTATTCAGCTCTGGTCTTTTCATCAAGATTGCTTGAAAGTCTTCTATTTCATTTATTCCCCTGAAGCATTATACTCAGTTTTGCTGGATAGGTGATTCTTGGTTTTAATCTTAGCTTCTTTGACCTCTGTTGTTTGATTTTTGGAGGGGGGAAGGCAGGGCAATTGGGATTAAGTGACTTGCCCAGGGTCACACAGCTAGTGTGTCAAGTGTCTGAGGCCAGATTTGAACTCAGGTCCTCCTGACTCCAGGGCCAGTGCTCTACTCACTGTGCCACCTAGCTGCCCCTTGACCTCTGGAATATCATATTCCAAGCCCTCTGATCCCTTAATGTAGAAGCTGCTAGATCATGTATTATTCTGATTGTGTTTCCAGAATACTTGAATTGCTTCCTTCTTGCTGCTTGCAATATTTTCTCCTTGACCTGGGACCTCTGGAATGTGGGTACAACATTCCTAGGAGTTTTCCTTTTGGTATCTCTTCCAAGAGGCAATTGGTGGATTCTTTCAATTTCTGTTTTACCCTCTGGCTCTCGAATATCATGACAGTTTTCCTTGATAATTTCTTGAAAGATGATGTCTAGGCTCTTTTTTTTGATCATGGCTTTCAGGTAGTCCAACAATTTTAAAATTATCTCTTCAGCATCCATTGTCCATGTCAATGGTTTTTCCAATGAGATATTTCACGTTTTCTTCAAATTTTTCATTCTTTTGGTTCTGTTTTATAGTTTCTTGATTTCCCATAAGTCATTAGCTTCCATTTGCTCCATTCTAATTTTTAAGGAATTATTTTCTTCAGCAATCTTTTGGACCTCCTTTTCTACTTGGCCAATTCTGCTTTTTAAGGCATTCTTCTCCTCATTGGCTTTTTTGACCTCTTTTGCCATTTGGGTTAGTCTATTTTTAAGGTGTTATTTTATTCAGTATTTTTGGGTCTCTTTTAGCAAGCTGTTGACCCATTTTTCATGATTTCCTTGCATCACTCTCATTTTTTTTCTCAATTTTTCCTCTACTTTTCCTACTTGATTTTCAAAATCCTTTCTGAGCTCCTTCATGGCCTGTGATCAATTCATGTTTTTCTTGGAGCCTTTGGATTTAGGAGCTATGACTTTGTTATCCTCTTCTGGTTGTATGTTTTGGTCTTCTTTGTTACCAAAGTAAGATTCTATAGTCTGAGTTTTTTATGTTGTTTGCTCATTTTCCCAGCCAATTACTTGACTTTGAACTCTTTCTCAAGGTAGAACTCTGCTTCCAGAGTGGGGAGTGCACTGTCCCAAGCTTCAGGGGTTTTGCACAACTGTTTTCACAGATACTTCTAGGTACCTGCAAATTTTCAGTTCTTCTAAGGTGGTATGATCAAAGGAGAAGTATTTACTCCTCTCTTGGTCTGTGCTCTGGTCTGAGAGTGATCTCAAGCACTCCTTTTTGCCTTGGAACCATGAGGAGGATTCCCTCTCAACACCTGTCACAAGTTCTGCCAAACCAGCATTCCTCCTCACCCCAGGACCACGACCCAGGGCTGTGACCCAGATTCAAGCAGGGTAAAGCAAGAGAATCCTGCCTCAGCACCAGCAAAGAGATCCCTGCAATCCCCTTCTCATCAGCTGTTTAATCCCCCATCATCTGTTGTGCTGGAGCTCCATAAGCAGCCACTGCTGCTGCTGCTGCTGCTGCCACAGCCACCACCACATCTACTGCCCTAGGGCTGTACCACACTCCTCTCTCACCCAGGTCTGACAGAGTTTCCCACTGACCTTCTACATTGTGTTTCATGTTTGCGGGTTGAGAAGTCTGGAAATTGCCACAACTACCAGTGATTCAGTCCCTTGAGTCCTCCTCCAGCCCATCTGTGCTGGCATGGCCCAGGCTGGACTGCACTCAGCTCCCAGCCTGGTGTGATAGACCTTTCCTGTTGACTTTCTAGGTTGTCTTGGACTGGAAATTTGTTTCACTATTCCATTTTGTGGATTCTGTAGCTCTAGAATTTGTTTAGAGTCATTTTTACAGGTATTTGGAGGAGTTTGGGGGAGAGCTCAAGCAAATCTCTGCTTTTACTCCTTCATCTTGGCTCTACCTGCCCCCCCCTGCCACAAGCACTCTTTATCAGCTCTGTAACTCTTCCCAATCCCCTATGGCCCCATCCTCTAGTGTGCTAGTGCTCCCCTTCACCCTGGAACTCTGACCAGGGCTTGCAACCCAGTTCCTTGTATAAGCAATTCAAAAGAATTTTGCACCTAGTGCTATCAAAGTGTCCCCTGTATTTTCTTCTGACTAGTTGTCTGTTCCCCTTGTTACTCCTAGGGTAAACCTATGGAATTTCAAATTCATTGAATGTGATAGAAAAAGGAAGGGGGAATGTAACAAGTACTTAAATACCACCAACTATGCATTTGGAATTATATGAAGTTCTTTAAAATAGATGTAATATTTTATTCCCCCCATTACATGTGAAAACAATTTTAACATTAATTTTTTAAAATTTTGAGTTACAATTCTCTCCCTCCCTCCTCTCCCCACTCACTGATAAGGCAAGCAATCTGATATAAATTATACATGTGCAGTCATGCAAAACTTATTTCTGTATTAGTCATGTTGTGAAAGAAAACACAGACATCCCCTCAAAAAAAGAAAAATAAAAAAGTTTTAAAATCTGCATTCAATTTAATTCAAATTCAATCTGCATTCAGACTCCATCAGTTCTTCCCTTGGAGATGGGTAGCAGTTTTCATAAGTCCTTCTTTCAGAGTTGATCATCATACAATATTGCTGTTGCTGTGTATGATGTTCTCCTGGCTCTTCTTACTTCACTTTGCATCGTTTGTCTAAGTCTTTCCAGGTTTATTTGAAAGCATCCTACTCATCATTTCTTATAGCACAACAGTATTCCATCACAGTCATATGCCACCACTTGCTGAGCCACTCCCCAACTGATGTATATCCCCTCAATTTCCAATTCTTTGCCATCACTAAAAGAACTGCTATAAATATTTTTGTCCTTTTAATTTTTGTTTTTTTCCTATATCTTTGGGATACAGACCTAATAGTGGTATTGCTAGGTCAAAGGGTAGGTATGTTTTTATAACCATTTGATTATAGTTCCAAATGGCTCTACAGAATGTTTGAACTGGTATACAACTTCACCAACAGTACATTAGTGTCTCAATTTTCACACATCCTCTCCAACATTTGTCATTTTCCCTTTCTGTTGAGTTAGCCAATTTGATAGGTGTGGGGTGGTAACAGAGTTATTTTAATTTGCATTTCTTTAATCAATAGTGATTTAGAGCATTTTTTAAAAATATGGTTATAGATATCTTTGATTACTTTGTCTGAAGACTGACTATTCAAATCCTTTGACTATTTATCAATTGAGGAATGGCTCTTATTTTTCTAAATTAGACTTAGTTCTCTATATATTTGAGAAATGAGGTTTTTAATCAGAGAAACTTGCTATCAGTTTTTTTTAACAGTTATGATTACTGTGTATTTTCTTCCATCTTATTTCCCCCTCTTTATCCTACTATCTTTCTCCTTCTACCCTGTCCATCCTTTAAAATGTTTTGCTTTTGTCTTTTACCTACTCCAATCCACATCCCTTCTATTACCACCACCCCTTTTCTTATCCCTTTCCCTTCCAATGGGTAGATTTCTATGCCCAACTGAGTGTGTATGTTATTCCCTTTTGAGCTAATTCCAATGAAAGTAAAGTTCACTCATTCTGCCACCTCCTCCATCTTCCCCTCCACTGTAAAAGTTCTTTTGAGACTCTTTTATGTGAGATAATTTATCCTATTCTGCTTCTCCCTTTCTATTCCTCCCAGTGCATTCCTCTTTATACCTCTTAACTTTATATTTTAGATAAGCATCCCATCATATTCAACTCACACCCATGCCATTTGTCTATGTGTACTCCTAATTGCCTTAGTAATAGGAAAGTTTTTAGTAGTTACAAGCATCTTTCACCCATGTATGAATGTAAATTGAAGCTCTTATGATTTCTCTCTCCTGTTTACCTTTTTATGCTTCTCTTGAATTTTATATTTGAAAGTCAAAATTTCTATTCACTTCTAGTCTTTTCATCTGGAATGCTTGAAAGTTTTCTATTTCATTGAATATCTAATTTTCCCCTGAAGGATTACACTCAGTTCTGCTGGGTAGGTGATTCTTGGTTATAATCTTAGTTCCTTTGATTTTGGAATATCATATACCAAGCCCTCTGCATATGTTATTCTGACTGTGGCTCCATGATATTTGAATTTTTTCTGGCTACTTGAAGTACTTTCTTCTTGGTCTGAGAGCTCTGGAATTTGGCTATAATATCTTTGGGAATTTTCATTTTGGGATCTCTTTCAGGAGGTGATCTGTGGATTCTTTCAATTTCCATTTTGTCATCTGGCTTTAGAGTATTAAGGCACTTTTTCTTGACAGTTTCTTGAAAGATAATGTCTAGGGTACTTTTTTGTCATGGCTTTCAGTTTGTCCAATAATTTTTAAATTATCTCTCATGGATCTATTTTTCAGGTCAGTTGCTTTTCCAATGAGAAATTTCACATTTTCTTCTACATTTTCATTCTTTTTATTTTGTTTTGTTATCTCTTGATGTCTCATGGAGTCATTAGCTTCCATTGCCCAATTCTAATTTTCAAGGAATTATTTCCTTCAGTGACCATTCATACCTCCTTTTCCATTTATCCAGTTCTGCTTTTTATGGCATTCTTCTCCTCAATGGATTTTTTGTACCTTTTTTACTACTTGGCCTATTCTTTTTTTTAAGGTGTTCTTTTCTTCAGTAATTTTTGTGCCTCTTTTACCAAGCTGTTGACCCTTTTTTGTGATTTTCTTGCATCACTCTCATTTCTCTTCCCAATTTTTCCTCTACCTCTCTTACTTGATTTTAAAAATAATTTTTAAGCTCTTCCATGGCCTGAGACAAATTAATTTTTTTGATGCTTTGTATGTAGTAGTTTGTTTTGATCTTCCTTATCACTATAATAACTCTATAGTCAGATTTTTTTTCTGTTGTTTGCTCATTTTTCAGCCTGTTTCTGAACTTTTACCTCCTTGCTAAAGTGGGGCTCTGCATCCTGAGTGGATGGCATACACTTTCCCAAGCTTTAGAGTTTTTGTCCAGCTGTTTTCTGAACTAGTTCTGGCATTCTGCAAGCTTTCAGTTCTTCCAAGATCTAAGGAGATCTAAGGAGAGGTGTTTATTACTCTCCTGGCCTGTGTCCTGGTCTGTGAGTGACCACAAGTACTCTTTTCTGCCTTGTAACTGTGACCAGGGTGTCTGCTCCCCTGTGGCCACAAGCTCTGGTGTTTTAGTGCTCCTCTGCCCTGGGGCTGCCGCCTCGGATAGCAACCTAGATCCAAGTATGGGCAATGTGACAGAGTCCTTTCCTCCCTTCCAGGTGAGCAAAAGGCCCTTTGCAATCTCTTTCTGACCAGTTGTCAGGTCACCTTACCATCAGTGGAAAACAGCCATTGTCACTGCTCATTCAGTCATTCCCAAGCCCTGCTCCTAGTTTGTTGGGGCCTGGTCTGTGCTAGCACAGCCTCCATTGGACTGTACTTTATTCTCACCCTGGTGTGACAGTCCTTTCCTACCCACCTGTTAAGTTGTCTTGAGCTGGAAAATTGTTCACCTCATCATTTTGTTCATTCCACTATTTTAAAGGTATTTGGAGTGGAATTACAAGGGCTCAGGCAGGTTCCTGCCTTTTCTCAGCTATCTTGGCTCTGCCCCTGTGCTAAGTGTTTTTTAATAAATATCTTATTTGATTCTTACAATAACCCTGGGAGGTAGGTACTAGTGTTATTCTATTTTTACAGTTGAGGAAACTGGGACAAACAGAAGTTAAATGAGATGAGCAGGCTCAGAGAAATAACCTGCCCCCCCCAAGATGTTGGCTATTTGTAGAATTTAGGCCCAGGTATTCTCACCCTAAAAAGTTGTAGGGCATTTTGCTTTCACAAAAGGTGAGCAATCTTGACCTATTTAAATGCAAAAGAACAGTATACATGTTTATACTTGATAATAGCAAGCTAGTGATCCCAGACTTATCACATTAAACTTAATATCATATCTATACAGTAATCAGTAATACAGAATGTGTTATACCAATACTTACATGGAATTCAATAATACAAAAGTATCAGGATTTAAATAGTCAAACAAATAACAAATGACAAGTTCACAAATTATACCAATAGAATTGACTTGTAAAGGAATACACACTGGGAAAATAATTGACTGTACATTTATATTCTAAAAAATAAATTATCCATAGTCTAAGTGATCTAAAATCAAAAGTCCTAGGCAGAGAATCTTTCTAGGCATCCCTGAAAATGTGAATGGCTCGATGTTTTCCCAGATAAGACCTCAGATGAAACAATGACTACCATGGCCCCTCTGCATGATGGCCAAGTATGTTGCATTTCACCCCTCTCCCACCAGGATTTTTGGTATCTTCAGGGGGGCTTAGGAATCTCAATTCTCTGCCATGGGCTCCAACCCCACTTGATATTTATGTGAAGTAAATCCCCTGTACCTAAATCCATTCAGTCACTGACAGATTAGCTTTTAGAAAGAAATATTTACTGCAAAGGTATAAAAACAAATATACAAACATACTCCACAATATGTGGGAGGCACATACCCCCACTTCTCCCTCATACTACCTCAATGTCTGGGTAAGGTAAAGGGATTAAGTTCATACCTTAGCTCAGTTGCTGCAGAGTCCAGTCCCAATTTCCAAATCCAAAGTTCCCTTTGGACTTGAGTCCGAAGCTTCTTAGCACTTTTCTGTTGGGCTGGCTGATTTCAGTATCCTACCTGGAATTCTTAGACTATGATGTCTATATTCTGTTTTTTAGATATGATATTCAGGTAATCCAATGATGCTCATTTTCTCTCCCCAATATGTTTCCAAGTACATTGTTTTTACTATGAGATTTCTTGCATTTTCTTCTATTTTTTCAGTCTTTGTTTTATATTTGTTTTATATTTCTTGTGACCCATGGACTCATTAGCTTGTAATTGATCCATTCGACTTTTCAGGGAGTTTATTTCTTCTGGGCAAGGTTTTATTCTTCTGGGGCAAAGGTGTTAATTGTCTTTTCATTTCATTCTTCTATAATTCATTTTTCTGAGTATTTTTCTCAATTGTTTTTATTTCCTTAATAAAAACCATCTTTTAGCTCTCTTTAAAATTCTTGCTTCATGTCTTCCAGGAATTCTAATTGAATTTATGTCCAAGTTTTACTTCACTTTGTGGCTTTGTTGTAGATGTTTTAGAATCATCCTCCTCTGGGTTTGTGTCTTGAGCATCTCTGTTACTAGAATAACTTTTAATTGTAAATTTCATTTTTGATTTGCTCCTTCTTCCACCCTGCTTGCAACTTGATATTGGCTTCAGGTTCTGAGAACTTCTGGAGGGAAGATCTGAACTGGCCCTGTTATTGCTTTCTTAAGGTATTGGGTGTTACATTATTCCAGGAACTTATTGACAACTCAGGCTGAGGTCCTGTAAGATTTCAATGTCCTCAAAGTGGTTTGATGCACAGCAAAGTCTGATTGTTGCCCCCTTGGTGTGAGCTCTGCAAGCTCTTAACCTGAGTTTGTGTCTCAGCAACCATAGACTGCTGTTAGACTGTTTGTTCAGAGTGACATAATTGTAGGCTCCTCTTCAGTCTGGTATTCCTGCCCTGGTCATTCTTCTGTAGGCTTCAGAGTACTCTAGAAGCTTGAAGTGAGACCCTGCTCTGCTTATGGGGTGTCAGAGTGTCAGAGTCATACCACTGCTGCTCACTTCTGAACTTGTTCCTTTCTGGGTAGACAGGCTACTGCCTATGTTCACTACTCAATCTTGAATGCCACCTCATAGCTTAGGTCCCTTCTTCAGTCCTCTATGATTCTGTGATCATGACTAGATAACAAGCAAAAAGCTACCAGATGATACCTCTTCAACTCCTTGCAGGATGTCCAGATTCTTTGTTGTGAGGTTGGCACTGGTCTTTCCTGTGGGCACAACCCATCCTGGCCAGACCCAGTCCCATATCCACAGACCTCTTTGTCCATCTCCCTGTGCCTACCTGGGCTGGGAAATATAACTCACTGTGACTTTTTCTTGGATTTCCCCCACAGCATTCTGTCTGGTGAATTTCTAGACCTGTTCTGCTTCAACAGACATTTCCAGGCAAGGGTGGTTTACTCTTGCTATATTTTGAGCAACTTCTTAGGGAAAATAATGTGAGGAGGTAAATTTAACTTTAATAAAAGCAACCAGTACTTATTTACATAGACTTCTCCTTCATTGTATTAGAATGTTATATAAATTAAGAAATATGTTTCTTAAGTACCATGGAAATTGTGCTTAGTAACCAAACCCATGGACCTGAAAAAATATAACAAAACCAAAGAACAAAAACATCTCCCCTCCCAAACCAGAGGTCATACTTTCCCTTCTGATATTCAGTAGCAGAGTGTGTTCAAATTTAAATCATTTGGTAAAAGCATTCATCCCTGACTCCTAGGTTGTGAACCTAGGTGAGTGGAAGAATGGGGATGCCCTAGACAGAAATAGGGAAATTTGAGCAGGGGAAGGTTGGGTGGATAATGAGTTCTATTTTGGAAAGTATTGAGTTTGAGATGCGTAACATAGGTAGATAATCAAGCAAGCATTTGGTGATGCTAGACTTGAGATTATTAGATAAAGAACTCCTTTTAAGGAACAGGTACCCAGATTTCTCATTGACACTTCACTACTCAATTCCAGGAATCTGAGGCCATGTTTCAACCTTTTATGGATAGCAAAGGCAATCTTTTTTACTAGGAGGACAGGAAGTTACTGATAGGACAGCTCTGGTTCTACAAGGTGTAGAAAATGGGGCAGAATTTTTTTTTACTTACTGAGTCCTCTTTGAGTTCTGGGAAGAAAGTAAGAAAATAATTTTTTTTGTTCAAAGAGAAATAGTTAATTCCACTTATAAGTTATTATAGACTATTTTATACAGTGGTTTCACTTTGGTGCAGAATTAGGACAACCTGTACAATACTTACCTATGAAGTTATTGTGACATGACAGTATTTCCTAGAAATGTAGAACATGACATTAGCATTTCTAACTTAGCATATCTCTTATACCAAGAATGAATATTTAACTTTATAACAAGTAATTGATTCAGAGAGCAAAGCTCCCAATAATATATTCTACTATCAGTCAAATTCCCAGATAGCTAGTTTCCATATGTGACAATTCATCTTTTGCCTCTGTTCCTTCACACAAGAGGTCTTATGGATACCCAAATTAACTATAAAGGACATATGAAGAAAGCCACTATCTGCAACCAGAGAAAGGACTAATAAATAGAAGTATATACAGAATAATTTTACAAATATTTACCTATTTGTGGAATGGTGGCTACCTCTAAGACAGGGAGGGGGGAAGCAGAGAAAAAGAAAATAAAAAAAATTTACATGTTAACTTTATTGTATATTTAAAAGGAATAGCAAGCTGTATATAGTAGATCTGTACTTTGGTGTGCAACCTTTTTAATAAAAAATACTATATTATGGAAATGCTTGTTTATTCTATAAACTAAAAATATAGTAATTTTTTAAAAAGCATTCATCCCATTAAATTCATTTTCAGATGTGGCATAGTCATTGGATGAGATAGTTCCTTGCTACAGGACATGTTGTCTCAACTACCATTACATTCATATACCACCATAAACTATTCAGTCATTCCCCAATCTATAGAGATTCCCTTTGTTTCCAGCTCTTTGACATTATAAAATGAACTGCTATAAATATTTTTTGGTGTGCAGGTGGGTCCCTCTTCCTTTTATTTAATCTTGTTGGGATGTAGAACTAGTGGTGGTATCAGTAGGTCAAAAGGTATTCCTAGTTTAATACTCCCAAGTTTAGGCATAGTTCCAAATTTTCAGAATGCCTTTACTAATTCTAAGCTTCTTACAATCTCTGTTATTTCCTTTTTTTAGCCAACTTTGCCAATGTGATATGTATGAGTTGGAACCTCAGATTTGCTTTAATTTGTAATTCTCTAATTATTAGTGATTTGGATCATCTTTTAAAATGTATATTGAGAACTTGGATTTATTTCTTTGAAAACTACCATTCATATCATTTGACCATTTATCAGTTGGGTAATAATTTTATTCTTTTAAATTTGAGTCTGTACCTTATATATCTAAGAGATGAGACCTTTATCAGAGAAACTTTATGCAAAGATTTTTTTGCAGTTAACTGTTTTCCATTTAATTTTAATTCATGCTTGTATAAAGAGTTTTAAAAAGAAAATTGTCTACTTTATCTTCTCAATTCTTTCTACCCCCTTGTTTGGTCTTGGACTCTTCTACACATAGTTCCAAAAGGAAACATTTTTCTTGCTCCTCTAATTTTCTCATTAATCATGTGACCATTTTATATCTAGGTCATGTATCCATTTGGATTATCTTGGTATATTGTGTGAAGTATTGGTCTAGACCTAATTCCTTTCAGACTGCTGTACAGTTTTACAAGTGGTTTTTGTTGACCAGTTACATCTATACCCCAGTGAATTCTTTTAGTTTATCAAATACCAAGCTACTAAGTTTGTTTGCTTCCCTATGTTGTATAGCCACTGATTGACATCTTAATATTTAACCAGTACTAAGTACATTTGGTAACTACTTTTTTATCATATATTTTCAGATGCGATGCTACTAGACATTCTCATCCCCTCTTTTCATTATTTCCCTTGAGAGTCTTCACTTTTTCCTTTCTCTAGATGACTTTCATTATTATTTTACTGTAACATTTTTGTATATTTCTGTAAACTAATCTTTGGTGGTTTGATCAATATAGGATTGAGTTAGTACGTTAATTTAGATATTATTGTCATTTTAATATACTGACTGAATCTATCTATGAGCAATTAATAATTCTGTATTCATTTAAATTTGCTTTATTTCTGTAAAGAATGTTTTGTGGTTCTATTTATAAAATTCCTGTTTGTGTCTAGATAGGCTGAATATCAATATTCCCTATATCTTTTTTATTTTAAATGGAATTTCTCTTATTACTTCTTCCCACTGTTATATGTGTATATGTGTGTGTATACAGAATGATATGTATTTATATAGATTTATTTAATATTAATACTTGGCAAATTTGCTGGTTATTTTTAAATTATTTATTGAAACAATAACTTTAAGTATTCTACTTAGTGGTCTCTATTGTATCAACAAAGCAAGATTCACAATATTGATGGTGACCATAAATATGCCTGTATAGTTTGAAATCACAAAATATAAGAGATTCTCTATGTAGAAGGCAAAAGAAGTAAAATGTTTATTCAGACACCAGAGGATCAGATCCCCAAACCAATAATTCCCATTTGACATGGCAACAATTGTACACCAAAACCAGTAAGTCCACTTTATCATAATAGCAAGGAAATTAAAACACAGTATCAGAGCAGGGAGCCAAGCCATCCTTAACCTTCCCCTCTGCTGGGTTCTTTAGGTAAACACTCACTCACAAATCCTAGCTGTCTGCTTGCTGGCATCCTCTCTTCCTGCAGTTCTGAGAGCTCCCAGTTCTGAGAACCCTTGCATTCTCTCTCTCAGCACTTGCAGCTCTCTCTCTCTCTCTCTCTCTCTCTCTCTCTCTCTCTCTCTCTCTCTCTCTCTCTCTCTCTCTCCTGTTCTCTCTTCTCTCTCTCTATCCCATTCTCTTCTCTCTCTCTGCAGTTCTCTCTTCTCTCCTTGCAGCTCTCTCTCCTTCAAAGTCCTCTTTTCTGAGCTTAACAGCTACCCTGCCTACAAACAAGCCTCCCCTAATGAAGCTTCCCTTAACTAGCTCCATCTGAAGCCAATTAAATGGGTAGGGAAGATCTTTAATCACATTAACACCACAACTATATAAACAATCATTCCCTCTGCTCAAACTCATAATATTGTTTCCTTTTTGCATATGCTTATTCCCCCAATATATTTTCTTCTTTTATTTTTATACCTATACCGAATAATAGTGGTGATAACATGCATCTTTTTTTTATCCTTGATCTTATTGGAAAGGTCTCTAGCTTACTTCTAGTATGAATGATACTACCATTTATTTGGTTTTAGATAGATACCATTTACCATATTAAGGAAAGCTCCAATTATTCCTATTCTTTATTTAATTTTGTCAAGTTTTTTTCTCACTATTTATTGATAGAATTATATATTTGTATTGTTCTTGTTAATGTAGTCCGGGGGTTGACATACTTTTTCTGTAAAAGACCAGATAGTAAATATTTTAGGCTTTGTGAGTCAAGAGGAAAAATCAAGGATATTATGTAGGCATTTATAGAAAAAGGGAGAAAACAAATGTTCAGGAATTTTTATTGATGAAATTCAAAATAAAATAACAACAACATAATAATATAAAGTACAATTATTTTCAATATGAATCTACCAATGAGAAGAACATAATTGTTTAAATGGGATAACATTTCACCTAATTAGAATTCAAAGTTAGTGTTCTCTATCATCAAAATCAATTGCAAATGTTCATCTGTCAAATAAGCACTGAGATTTTATATATTTGATCTTTGAAAATCTTTTCATATGGGCAGGTATTATGAAATGCTGATACCAATGTGATTTTAATTGAGCCTATTCATCACTTAGGAGGCATTTATAGAATTCTAGTAGATTCTTCTCTTGATATCTGCCTTTTAATATGTCACTGCATTGTAGATTAATTAGTTTCAAATGAAGATTAAGTGGAAATTCTTCAATTGTACAATGAAATGAATTGCAAAATATGGGAAATTTTTTGCACTTACAATGAGATATGAAAAATTCTGGTAGAACTGAAAATATATCTGCTGAAAATATAACCACAACAAATTTATGGGAATGGAGATTTTGCTTGTTTTAACTTTTGAGAGCATGGGAAATGTATAAAACAGCTTGGAATTATTTGTGATTCAAACAACATTACGCATAATCAAATTGACTTTATTGCAATATAAATTTATCACACAACCACTGTTTTGCCTTACTATTTCAGTTGAATTTGTTAAGAAATACTATAAAATTTGCACCAAAACCATTTGGTGTTTGATAATAGTGGTTGAAAGCAGTACTGATTTAGAAAATTTTCAATCTGGGAGCTAAGTTTTTTTTTTATTTTTAGTTTACAACTCTCAGTTCCACAAGTTTTTGACTTCCAAATATTCTCCCCCTCCTTCTTCTCCATCTCTCCCCCAAGATAGCTTGTAATCTGATATGGGTTCTACATACCTTTGCATTAAACTTATTTACACAATAGTCAAGTCGTGAAGAAGAATTGTAACCTATGAAATGAATCATGAGAAAGAAGAAACAAAACCAAAAAAGAAAAAAAGAAAAGAAAAAAAGAGCAAATAGTTTGTGTCAATCCACATTCAGACTCTGTAATTCTTTCTCTGGATGTAGATAGCTTTTTCCATCATAAGTCTTTTGGAGCTGTCTTTGAACCTTGTATTGCTGAGAAGAGCCAAGTCTATCAAAGTTAGTCATCACAGATACCATGTTTCTATAATTGTGTATAGTGTCCTCCTTGTTCTGCTCCCCTCACTCAGCATCAGATCACCTAGGTCTTTCCAGGTCCATCTGCTTCCCATTTCTTATAGCACAATGGTATTCCATTACATTCATATGCCACAACTTGTTTAGCTATTCCCTAATTGATAGACAACCTCTTGATTTCTAACAGTTTGCCTACACAAAAAGAGCTGCTATAAATATTTTTGTATGTACAGGTCCCTTTCCATCTTCTTTGATCTCTTTGGGATATAGCCCTAGAAGTGGTATTGCTGGGTCAAGGGGTAGGAGCTAAGTTTAAAAAAAAGTAATGAAACTTTTCCCCCCTCTTCTTGCCTTGACACAATTGGTATGAATTGATTTTTTCAATCTATTAATCAAAATCAATTTTAAAAAACTGTAGACAATACAAAATACTTGAAAGTCTACCTGTCAAGACAAACCCAGGAATTATATGAACACAATAACAAAGCACTTTTTACACAAATAAAATCACATCTAACCAATTAGAAAAATATCAATTGTTCATGGGCAGGCTGAGCCAGCATAATAAAAATAACAATTCATTTTCAATTAATTTACTTATTCAGTGTCATACCAATCAAACTACCAAAAATAGTTTATAGAGCTAGAAAAAATAATAACAAAATTCATCTGGAAGACCAAAATGTCAAGAATATCAAAAGAATTAATGAAAACAAACATGAAGGAAGGTGGCCTCACCATACCAGATCTCAAACCGTATTATTAAGCTGTAATCATCAAAACTATCTGGTACTGCTTACTGGCGGGGCTCACTCATTGGAAGGGTGTTCATATGATTTGGCCAGATGAGACTCTGGGTAGCCATTAAGGAGCCTCCTGGGTTTGAAAATCCAGATCTTGGTGCTTCTATCTCTGGTAACTATTTATATATTGCTATGGGCAGTTAGTTTTTCTGTTGATTGTGTTATTTTCTCTGTTTGTAATTTCTGTTTGTATTTGCTTTGAAGTTCAGGATGCTAATTTTTCCCCCTGAACTAAGTGAATGATATATGTATGTTGAATTAAAGTAAGATTGTTAACCCCTTAATAAAAGAAATACACTGGTGGATTAGTGGAATAGATTAGGTACACAAGACTTAGTAGTAAATGACCATAGAAACCTAGTGTTTGATAAACCCATAAGACCCTAGCTTTTGGGACAAGAACTCACTATTTGACAAAAACTACTGGGAAAACTGGAAAACAATATGGCGGAAACTAGTTATAAATCAACATCTTCTGGTTTGTCCTTCATTCTCAAAGAGGACCATAACATCAAGAATATGATGCCATGACTTGCAATTCAGTTGGATTTAAATAGGGGAGGGCTATGCAAAGTCACCAGCCTCACTTTCTCCTTCAAAGCCATCTGGGTCCAGTGGCCAGATATAGACCAGGACAACTGGAGATGGCCCAGGATGCAGTGGTAGACCTTGGCCTTTTTAAGCTAAGGTCTTTCAGAGTTCTCACTTTGATTGAGGCCATGCCCATTCAGTGAATAGGGCTGTTTAAGAAGTGAGCCAAGGGATGGATCCTTCAATATAAAAAATAAAAAATCAAACTGGTAGAGGAAGACCCTCAGGATTTCTGGCCAAAAGAGACACAATTGCTATTTATGTTCACTCTGAATTCAATTTCTGAGATACTACAATCAGGATCACACACAATTTAGCAGCAAACACACTGAAAGAGTGGAGAGCTTGTCTTACAGCCAAGAATAGCTAAGTCAGTAAAACTGAATATAATCCTAGAGGGAGAGAAATTGGCCTTTAATGAAATATATAGTGGATTTCCAAGCACTCCTGATAAAGAGATCAGAATTGTGTAGAAACTTTAAAGTTCAACATAAGAATAAAAAGAAACATAAAAAAGTAAACATGAATGAACGATCATAAGGAACTAAACAAGGGTAAACTGTTTACATTCTAACATGGAAAAATGATACAAGTGTCTCCTCTGAAGACTTATCGTCTTGGGTCTTGTTGTTGTTTTTCAGTCACATTGTTTTTTTGGCAAAGATACTTGTGCGGTTTGTTGTTTCCTTCTCCAGATTACTTTACAGATGAGGAAACTGAGACAAATAGGATTAAGTGACTTGCTCAGGGTCACACAGTTAGTAAGAATTTGGGCCAGATTTGAGCTCAGAAAATGAATCTTCTTTACTCTAGTCCTGGCACTCTACCCACTGTACTACCTAGCTACTGCCCATCTTGGGTCACAGAGGGAGTCTACTTTGACAAGATCAGTAAGTGGATCATTTGTATGTTAATGATCTTAAGAAAAGAATGTAAAAAGAGTGGAAGAAGGATATACTAGGGACTAGGGAAGGGAAAGGAAGTTTACTGAAAATAATATGACATAGTAGAGTGCACAAGTAGAAGTCTTTACAAAGAGAATTGAGGAGCAGCTGACACTTGAGCCTTACTCTCATCTGAAGTGGTAAAAGGAGGCAAAAATACACAAACATGAGCAGACGGGCACAGAAATACGTTTCACTCAACAAGGAATTAGGATGTAAAAAGGAGAATCAATTAAAAAAACATTTATTAAGTGCCTGCTATGTGTCATGCACTGCGCTAAACACTGGGGATACAAAAATAAGTAAAAAATAATCCCTGCCTTCAAGAAGCCTGCAATATAATGGGGGAGACAGCATGCAAATAAATATATACAAAGGAAGCTATAAACAGGAAAAATAGGAGATAATCCAAACAAGGAAGATACAGGAATTAAAAGGGGTTTCAACTGGGACTTAGATGAAGCTAAGGATGTCAGTAGTTGTTAAAGCAGAGGAGAGACAGCATTCAAGGCATGGGAGACTGTATTGGGAATCAAATGGGCTCTTAGCACTTATTCAACCAAGTGCCCTTGAAGAGTTTGGCCTTTGTTTCCTTGATTGAATTAGGAGTCTTTGACAACCTCCTTGCCTCAAGGGAAAGCCTAGTTTACATGGGTTTGAGTGACATGTTTGTGACATCAGAGGCTATTAGACCACATGAGTTTAAGTCACATTTTTGTGATGATTTTAGGTCATATGGGTGAGTCGCATGTGTGACTCCACTTTGACCCTGAACAAGAAATATAAAACCAAGGATTGGCTTTCTTTTTTCAGATGATACTGGGTCTGGCCCCTAGTAGCCTTTCCTTAAGGAAAATACAACACCTAGCAGGAGATGGAAGGCTCAAGGGGGAATTATCCCAAGTAAAACAAATTTCAATTATGGAGGTACAAAAAATGTACCTCTTTTAGAAGTATCAAAGAATGGAAATCTGAGGGGGTGCCTATCATTTGGGGGAATGGCTGAATAAGTTATAGTATATAAATAGAATAGTATTATGCTCTAAAAAATAATGAAGGGAGTGGCTTTGAAGAGACATCAGGTGATCTGATGAACTGATCTGGAATGAAGTGAATAGAATCAGGAGAACAATTTATACAATAACAACAACATACTAACAAAGACAAACAACTTGGAAATAATCAGGAATTCTGGTCAGTGTTATGATCAATATCAATTCCAGAGGATTAATGGGTAGAAAAAAGGTGGATTTTTGCTGATTGAATAAAATATAATTTAAAAATAAGTAATCAAGCAAACAAGAAAGTAAAACATTGAACTAAAATTAAGAAATAATATGACTTAAGGGAAGTCCAAGATGTAAACTCAGAAGAAAAGATAAGCCTCTAAACTCTAAATAGATTTCAAGGAGAGAAATACTTTGATCACATTGAAAAAGAATGACTGGAAGAAGTGAAGAAGCAAAAAATGGAATGACAATTTGAAAGGAAAAAAATCAAATGAGAATCAACAGCTCAAAGCAGAAGGTAGGAAAACTTTCCCAAGTAATACTTCCTGAAAAACCGAACAAAGAATATTAAAATCAATTCCTCCTTGAGAGAACAAGAAATCTTGGAAAAAATAAAAAGATTGAAAAAATGAATTAATAAGATATTCAATATCAAAACAACTGACAAGGAAAACAGGATAAGAAGAGATAATTTAAGAATTATTGGACTCTTTATAAACCATGACCAGACAAAAAATCTGAGCTTAGTGTTTCAAGAAATCATTAAAGAAAATTGTTCATATATATTAGAACCAGAGGTCTAAGTGAAAATATAATTGATCACTTCCTGAAAGAAAACTCAAACTGCAAACAGCTAGTAATATCATACCTGAAATCCAAAGCTTCCAAGTCAGGCAAAAAAAAAATTCCATAAGTAGTCATAAAGAAAGAGTGCAAGGTATAAAGGATCACAGTTAAGAACAAACAAGACTAAGCAATAACTACTAAAAGGAAAGAAAAAATTTTGAATGCACTGAGAAGCCAAAAGATAGATTATAACTTAGCTTACAACTAAGAATAATTTACTCCAAAAAACTGGGTGAAATCACATGGAAAAAGAGGAATGTAATGGACTTTTAGTACAGAAGACTGTCAAGTATTTCTAATAAAAAACTGAATAGTAATAAGTGATAGTGGCTGGACCAGTGATGTCATTGGAATAGGGAGCTGCCTATGAGAAACTTCTTTTATCAGTGAAAGTTGGCACCTTTCTCACAACTTAATGGTCTGAGAGAGGTGCATAAAGAATGAGTGGTCATGTTCACACAGCTAGTATGTGCATAAGCTTTAATCCCCTTTTTCCTGGCTCTGAGGCAAGGTCTCCGCATTATTTTGAACTCTTTCAGTATGAATTTCTACATGCAAATACAGAAGTCAAGAGAAACTTAGACAAGTAATTTCATTTGATCAATTATCAAGGACAATTGTGATCTTTCACAATCTTAATAATTTGCAAAGTCAAATAAGACGAACCCAATGTATTAGAACCCTGTGGTATGGGTGTGATTTTGTTTGTCTTGTTGGTTGTCAGGGGGGAAAATTAGAGAAAAATAACATATCAGAGAAGACATGAAGAAGAAAGAACAATTACTTTTGACTTTCTATAAGATTACATAGATTTTTCTCACATAAAAGAAAAGTGAGGAGGTATACCTTTTAAAAAGCACAAAAAATATGTCATTTGGAATTTTCAGCTTTTAAGATTATTTTATATTTGATTTGAAATTAAAATGCCCAAGTCAACAACCTCAGTATTACATTTACTGTTCATTCTCCTTTACCTCACATATCTAGTCAATTGCCAAATGCTGGGGGTCTCTTGCATTCACAATAATACTTGCATTCATTCTTTTCTCTCTATTAACATAGACACCAACCTAGTTCAGGACCTTCTCACATCTCACCTGGTCAACCTCCTAATCTCCTCCTTGCAGCCTCCTTTCTGCATCATCTTTTCTCTCTCCAGATCATCTTCTATACAGATTCTAAATGAATTTTGCCAAAGTACCAATATAACTTGTCTTGGTTAACATTAAAAGTTCCTTAATCTGTCTAGATTCAAATATAGGCTGTTTTGCTTTTAAAGCCCTGTCCCAAATCTTATTACATATGCCATTTCTTGCACCCTATAGTTCAGTCAAAATATCCTTTCTTACACATGACATTCCAAATTCCTATTCTGTGTCTTTACAGTGCCTTAAAATTGCACTTTTCCTACCTGCCCTCTCCCCCAGCTGCTTGCACCCTCCCCCAAACCATTTACATTATTCTCATTTTGTATATCTTTTTGCAATTTACAAGTTGTTTTCTTGAACAGAATGTTCAATGTCCTTTAGAGCCAGGATTATTGCATTTTTTATTTGATATCTCCAGAACCAAGGTGGCTAGCACAGAATCAGCACTTTATAAATATTTATCATTTCATTGAAATAGACATTTAACAATATAGTTCATTTTCAGGAGGATCATCCCAGGATGGCTTTTACATTTGTCACATCCACTCTCTAGGCTTTATCTAATAACCTGAATTTCAATGGCAGGTTAGAATGGCAGGTTTCAGTGGCAGGCTTCTCCTTTCAAGGTTCTAAGGGATAATGCTGAGGGATTATTACAGGGTGGTACAGTAGATAGAGTGTTGGGTCTGAAGTGAGGCAGATAAGAGTTTAATTTTAGCCTCAGGCACTTACTAGCTGTGTGACCCATGATAAGTCTCTGTTTGCATCAGTTTCCTCATCTGTAAAATGAGCAAAAGCAAATGGCAAGCCACTCCAGTATTTCTACCAAGAAAACCAAAAATGGTGTCAGAAAGAGTTAAACATGAATGAAAAACTATTGAACAACAACAACGAAGAGGATGAGCATGTTATAGTTTTGTGCCAGTTGAGATTTGGTATCATAAATCTATAGTGGAACCAGACAGTATATTTTTTTAATTTCCTTCATCTGAGTTTCACAGCACAGGAACAAGAAGGGAGAAGATATGTAGTGACAACAATAACAACAGAACTGGGTTTGGAAAATGATAAGTAACAATCAGAAAGGAGGGCAAGGGGCCAAAGGGTTGCAGACAGTTTGAAGTTAAATTCATTAAGATTTTGAGGGGAGGAAAATGAAGTAAGAGAACAGTGGGTAACCAAGGAAATCAAGCGAGGGTGAAATAACTGGAGTTTGTGGGAAGAATGGAGAATAGGGTTAGGGAAGCACAAGAGGAGTTGGAAGGATAGGAGGAATTTAAATTATGATAGAACACTTGTGGTTGATGGCAAGGTCAAGGTTATGTTCATCTCCATGTGTGACTGAGGTGGAGTAAAAGTGCAGATCATAGGGTTAAGTTTGATGAACTGGGAAGCAAGGACATTTGAGGTAACTTGAACTCCCAAGCATAGCGTTTCCTGAAATTGATAGTGAAGCTTTGTTTTAAAGGCTTATAAATGTACTAAGATTTTTGAGGTACCCCATATAAGAGGGAGGTTTAGTAAATTAAGCAAAAAGAGGTCTTCAGGAGACATGGAAGACTCCATGACCAGGAAATACCGTTCAAAAATACAATTCTTTCTTTGAAGAAGAGACACGAATTCAACAAAGGACCCAATAAACCAGAAACTAGAAGCAGAAGTGAATTCCACAGCAAATCCTCTTGGTCAATTATAATAACTTTCCTATAATAATAATAACAATAATTCCCATTTCTAAATAAACATTTATCAAGTGCCACAATGTGCCAAGCACTGTGCTAAGTACTGGGGATACAAAGAAAGGCAAAAGACAATCCTTTCCTTCAAGGAGCTCACAATCTAACATGTGGGAAGATAACCCACAAAAAGAAGCTGAAAAGTTCAGGCAGAAGGAGGTCACCCAGTAAAGGGGCATGGTGAAAGCCAGAGGAGTATAGTCAAGAGGGAAAAGATTGCTCTCCTTAAATGGAGGAGTTCTTTACTGACCACCCTCCACCCTCTTCATTCAGAGCAGGAGAGAGACCCAAGGAGCAGGGTCTCTATATGAGCCTTATAGCAGGAATTATAGGGATAACATTTATGTTACTTTAAGACCTACAACTATTCTGTGCAATAGATATTACAATTAATATAATCCCCATTTTTAATTGCAGGATATGAAAATTACCCACATAAATCATCACCATTTTAAAATATTACCAATAAGACCCAGTAGTAAGAGATAGAAAGAGAAATTTCTTTTAAAATAACTGTAGACAATATAAAATATTTGAGAGTCTACCTGCCAAGACTAACCAAGGAACTATATGAATGCAATTAAAAACACTTTTTCACACAAATAAAGACAGATCTAAACAATTGGAGATATATTAATTGCTCATGGGTAAGCCCAGCCAATATAATAAAAATGATGTTTCTACCTAAATTAATTTACTTATTCAGTGTCATAGCAATCAAACTACCAAAGAATTATTTTATAGAGCTAGAAAAGATAATAACAAAATTCATCTGGAAGGACAAAAGGTAAAGAATCAATTTAAAAAATGTGAAGGCAGCTTAACAGCACCAGATTTTGAACTGTTTTACAAAGCGGTCATCATCAGAGCAGTCTGGCACTGGCTAAAAAATGGAAGTGGCAGATTGATGGAACCTATTAGTCAGACAATATACAGTAGCAAATAATCATAGTAACCTAGTGTTTGATAACTCTCACTGATCATCTGGGAACTCCCATCTTGGAAAATTCAATTGCCTAGGGTAAGGAAAAAATAAACAGAGAAGAAACAGCAGCGTTTGTTCATGGGAAACATTTTGAATGGATATCAACCACCAAGTATTTTTAAGCCCTTTCTAGCTTTCAGGCATTGTCCTAGATGCTCTCCAAGCAAGAAAATATAGAAGGAGAAGAAAAGATGTCTCAGGACAGTGTCTTGAGGGGTAAATGAAGTTAAGGGGTAAAATATAAGTAATGAACCAGCTAATGAGTTTGAGGAGTCATCAGATAAATAGGAGGAGAACTAGGAAATAAGTGTCATGAAAACCCAAAGAGTTAAGCATATCTAGAATGAGGGTAATCAACAAAGTAAAATTTAGCAAGTAGATTGTAAAAGAAGAAGATGGAGGAAAGACCATCAGATTCAGCAACTAAAAGATTAGTAGTCACTTTGGAAGGAACAGTTACAATTAAGTTACAGTACTGGAAGTCAGATTGCAAAGGACTAAGGAATTAGTGAGAGGAGAGAAATGGAGAGAACAAGTATACACAACTTTTTCAAGGAGTTTGGTAAAAAGGAGAGAGAAATGAGAATATTTTGAGAGAATATTAGGGTTTAGTGAAGGCTTTTTAAGGATTGAAAAAACTTGGGCATTTTTGAAGACAGTAGAGAAAAAACCAGGACAGGTTATCTAAGGACAGGTTGAAGATTCAGGAGAGTTGAAGAGGATAATTGAAGAAGCAATTCACTTCAGTAGAGGAGGAAATGGAATCAAGTATCCTTGTAAAGAAGTTGGTCCTCACAAGAAGGACCTTGTTCAGAAACTGAGGGAAAGGAGGAAAGAATGAGAGGTGATATCAAGGAGCAAAGAATAGAAAATGATGCCAAGGAGTTCTGTGATGAAGAGAATGGGAGAAGGAGCTCATATCAAGTGACCTCAATTTTCAGAGCAATAGTCCTTGCCTGAAAGAAGAATGAGAAGCTTAAAGAGAAAAAAGATCTTGAATAGTTTCTGTGGGGAGTGAGTGAAACAATTAAGGATATATAAAGTCAGTAAATCAGTCAATAAGCACTTGGTGAACACCTACTATGTGCCAGGCACTGTCCTAAGTTCTGAGAATATAATTAGAGGCAAAAAGACAGTACATGCCTTCAAAAAGCTTGTAATCTAATAGAGGAAACAAGAAAACAAATATTAGCAAATGAGCAATAAACAGGATAGATAGGAAATAAATAACAAAGGGAAGATACTAGAAGTAAGTGGGGTTGAGAAAGGCTTCCTATAGAACATGAGAGTTTACTGGAGACTTGAAGGAAGCCAGGAAGTAAAGAGGAGGAGAAAGAGCATTTGGACATTGGGGTCAGAAAGAGAAAATGCCCAGAGCCAAGAGATGGAGTTATTTGTTTGTGGAACAGCAAGGAGGTTGGTGCCACTGGATCAAAAACTATATTTCATTGAATAAGATGTAAGAAGAATGGAAAAAGAGGGTCATTCTTAGTTATATAGGGCTTTGACTATCAAATGGAAGATATTATATTTGATCCTGGAGGTGATAGGGATCTACTGGATTTTAATGAGCAGAGAGGTGACCTGAGTGGATCTGCACTTTAGGAAAATCACTTTGGTAGCTGAATGGTGGAAGGATTAGAGTGCCAGTGGACCAATCACTAGGCTATTACAATAGTCCAAGAATGATTACACCAGGATGATAACAGTACCAGAGGAGAGGAGAGACCACATTCAAGAGAAGTTGTAAAGATGAAATCAACAGGCCTTGCCAACAAATTGCATATGGAAGGTGAGAGATAGTGAGGAATTGAGGACGATACCTAAGTTGTGAGGCTGGTGGAATGGTAAGACATTGGTGCCCTGAACAGTAAGAGAGAAGTTTGGAAAGGGGAAAATGATAGATAGAAAGACAAAATCACACATCCAAAACTGAGGTGTAAAAGAACTTTGTTGTTGTTCAATCACTCAGTCATGTTTGACTCTTCGTGACCCTATAGCACTCCAGGTCCTTCTGTGGCCTGGATAGTGGAGTACAATGTAGTATCACTTGAAGTCTATCCAAGTTCATGTTTATTGTTTCCATGCCAGTACCCATCTCATCCCCCACAGTTCCCTTTTTCCTTTTGCCCTCAATCCTTCCCAATATCACAGTCTTTTCCAACAAGTTCTATCTTCTCATTATGTGGCCAAAGTATTTAATGAAGAGCCTGAATTAATTCCTTTAAGTACTGACTGATAGGAACTCCTTGCTTCCAAGGGACTCTCAAAAGTCTTCTCCAGCACCATGATTCAAAAGCATCAATTCTGTAGTGTTCAGCTGTCCTTACAGTACGACTTTTACAGCCATGCATTGCTACTGGAAAAACTATAGCTTTGATTACATGGAGCTTTGTCAGCAAGGTGGTGTCTCTGCTTTTTAGTATGCTGTCCAGATTTGCCATAGCTCTCCTTTTAAGGAGCAAGAATCTTTAAATTTCATGGCTGCAGTTGCTCTCTGTAGTGATCTTTGAGCCCAAGAATATAAAACCTGACACTGCTTCCATTTCTCCTCCCTGTATTTGCCAGGAAGCAATGGGACCAGTTGCCAAGATCTTTAGGGGGTTTTATGTTAAGCCTCAAGCTAGCTCTTACACTTTCCTCTTTCACTCTCATCAAGATGTTTCTTAATTCTTCTTCACTTTCTGCTATCAGAGTGGCATCTACATATCTGAGATTTTTTATATTTCTCCCAACATCCTTGATTCTGGCTTTTGATTCATCCAGCTTGGCATTTTGCATTATGCACACTGTATATAAGTTAAAAAAGCAGTCTTATACTCTTTTTCCTATCTTAAACCAATCAGTTGTTCTATGTTTGGTTCTAATTGTAGTTTGTTGGCCTGCATACAGGTTCCTCAAGAGACAAGTAAGATGATCAGGTACTCCCATCTCTTTGAGGACTTTAGCATAGTCAATGAAGCAGAAGTAATTTTTTTCCTGAAACTCCTTTCCTTTCTCCATAATCCAGCAAATGTTGGTGATTTGGTCTATAATTCCTCTGCCTCCTTGAAAACCAGCTTGCTCTTCTGGTATTTGTTATTTCACATATTGCTGAAGTCTAGCTTGTAGAATCTTCCATTTTTTCATTCTTTGGTTCTGTTTTTATAATTTCTTGATTTCTCATAAAGTCACTGGCTTCCACTTGCTCCATTATAATTTTTAAGGTATTATTCTCTTCAGTGAGCTTTTGGACCTCCTTTTCCATTTGGCTAATTCAAGCTTGCAGAATCTTAATCGTGAGCTTTTTAGCATGTAAAATGAGCACAATCATTTAGTAATTTGAACATTCCTTGGCATTGCCTTTCTTTTGGATTGGGACATAGATTCCTCTTTTCCAATCTGGTGTCCACTGTTAGGTTTTCCAAATTTGCTGGCACATTGAGTACAGCACTTTAAACAGCATCATGTTTTAAATTTTAAATAGCTCAGATGGAATATAAGGGTAAAACTAGACTTACAGTTAGCAAAGTTTCCTAAGGCCCACTTGACTTCATCTTCTGGGATGTTTGGTTCTAGTTCAGTAACCACACCATCATGGTTATCAGTGATGCTAAAATCATTCTTGTTTAGTTCTTTTGTGTATTCTTGCCACCTCTTCTTAATCTCTTCTACTTCTGTTAAGTCTCTACCATTTTTGTCTTTTATTTTTGCATTTTTGCATTCAGCATTCCCCAGATATCTCTAATTTTCTTGAAGAGATCTCTTGTCTTTCCCATTCTATTGTTTTCTTCTATTTCTTCGCATCTCTCATTAAAAAAAAAACTTTTTTCTTCTTGCTAGTCTCTGGAATTCTTCATTCAGCTAAGTATATCTTTTCCTTTCTTCTTTACTTTTCACTTTCCTTCCTTCCTCTCCTATTTGTAAGGCCTCAGCAGACAGTCATTTTGCTTTCTTGTTCTTTTTCTTTGGAACGCTTTTTTGTTGCTGCCTCCTTTTCAATGTTGCAAACCTCTGTCCATAGTTCTTCAGGCAATCTACCAAATC
This sequence comes from Trichosurus vulpecula, assembly GCF_011100635.1. Taxonomy (NCBI): domain Eukaryota; kingdom Metazoa; phylum Chordata; class Mammalia; order Diprotodontia; family Phalangeridae; genus Trichosurus; species Trichosurus vulpecula. The sequence goes on from NC_050575.1 coordinate 34,416,704, forward strand.
TAATCCCTTAAGTGTTTTCACTACTTCCAATTCATATTTATAAGGGATATTATTTAAGTCAGGACAGTCTGATGGCTTTCCCTATTTCCTTCAATTTATGCCTGAATTTTGCGATAAGAAATTCATGATCTAAGCCACAGTCAGCTCTAGGTCTTGTTATAACTGACTGCATAGTTCCTTCACCTTTGGCTATACAGCATATAATCAATCTGATTTTGATATCAACTAGTGATGTCCATGTGTCTAGTTGCCATTTGGGTGGTTGAAAAAGAATGCTTGCTATGACCAGTGAGTTATTTTGACAAAAGTCTGTTAGTCTCTACCCTGCTTCATTTTGTACTCCAAGGCCAAACTTGCCTATTATTCCAGTTATCTTTTGATTTCCTACTTTAGTATTTCAATTATCTGTGATGAATGTGACATCTTTTGGGGGTTTTATTTCTAGATGATGTAGATCTTCATAGAACTGATCAACTTTGGTCTCTTCAGCATCAGTAATTGCAGCATAGACTTGTATTATTGTGATGTTGAGCAGTTTGCCTTGGATTCGAACTGAAATCCTTCCATCATTTTTGAGATTCTATCACAGTACTGCCTTTCTCACTCTTTTATTGACTATGAGGGCTTCTTCTAAGGGATTCTTGCCCATAGTACTATACGTAGTGATCACCTGAATTAAATTTGTCCATTCCTGTCCATTTAAGTGCACTGATACCCAAGATGTTGATGTTGAATCTTTCAATCTCCTGTTCAACCTCATCCAGATCATTTAGTCATTTTCAATTGCATCTGACTCTTCCTGATCCTGCTTGAAGTTTTCTTGGCAAAGATACAGGAGTGGCTTGCCATTTCCTTCTTCAGCTCATTTTACAGATAAGGAAACTGAAGCCAACAGGGTTAAATGACTTGCCCAAGGTCACATAGCTAGTAAGTCTCTGAGGCCAGATTTGAACTCAAGTGTTCCTGACATTTGTATTGGTAATTAAGGTGGGACTTTTTTTTTACTGTTTTCTCTTTTGGAGCACTGAGGTAATCAAATACTATTGATGAGTTCTGGTCTTTGTTTCTTTGATTAAATTGGAAGTCTTTGATGAACTGCTTAAGAAACAAAAAAGCCTAGTTCACATAGGTTTCAGTCCCATGGTTGTGACACCCTTTGACCCTGAACAGGGTATACAAACTTAGAGGTTAGTGTTTTGTTTTGGGCTTTCACTCCCTGGAAGAGTGTCATGTGATTTGACCAGACTAGACTCTGGGTAGCCAGTAGAGCCTCCCGGCTTTGAAAACCTAGATGTTGGTGCCTCTCTGTCTGATAAGCATGTAATTCTTTGGTCAAACAGCTAGAGGCCTGTCTGTTGATAGCTGTGTGTGTTTGCTCTGCTTATATTGTCTCTGTAATTTCTGTTTGTATTTGCTCTGAAGTTCAGGGTGCTAGCTTTTCCCCCAAACTAAGTGAATGGTATATGTATTTTTAATTAAAGTAGGATTGTTAACCCCTTGAAGTTGCTTTCCTTAGAAAAGCAGATCAAAGAACCTGTGCTAACAGCCTTTCTGTGTGCTGTTGGTGGTGGTCTTTCACCCTCACAACAGCTGCTAGTGACATTGTTGTTACAACACTAGGCCCAGAGCTCTATTCATTGTACAACCTAGCTGCCCTGGCTTACCTTGGCTCATAGATCTTACATTCACGGTTCCTATGTGATGTTGATCTTGACAGCATCATGCTTTTCTTTTTGACACCAGACACATCCACAAGTGAGCTTCCTTTTGACTTTGACCCAGCCACTTCATTAGTACCGGAGTTACTTATAGTTGTCCTCCACTCTTCCCCAGTATTGTATACCCTCTGACCTGAGAGGCTCCTCTTCTGATGTCATCTCTTTTGTCATTTTAATATTATCCATGGGGTTTTCTTAGCAAAGATGCTGAAGTAGTTTACCATTTCCTTCTCCAGTAGCTATTCTGTCAAAAAACAAAATGAAGTTAGGGAGGTGGGACTTGTTCTTGATGCTGGCTCTCTTCCCAGATACGTACTAACCATCTCTTTATTGATCTGTTCTAGAATTTTTTAAAGAATAAAATGCCATTATTAAATATATTACAATCAGTATTTATTTCTATAATGTGTATTGATGAAATAATAACTTAAACAATCTATTTCTCCCCATACAATTATATTCAGTCTTACAGAATAAGTTGTTCTTGGTTGTAACCCTTTTTCATTTACCTTTCTGTATGCTGAATACCAACATTTTTCCCTTTATTTTAATTATAGCATAGTCTTATGTGGCTATGGAATGTTAATACTTGAACACTTTCTTTCTGGGTGCTTGTGGTATTTTTTTCTTTGACCTGGAGGCTCTAAATATTGCCTATGACAGTTCTTGAAATTTTCAATTTACTATTTCTTTAAGTTAGATAGCCAGTGTATTATTTCTCTTTTTACTTTGCCCCCTGATTCTAATAGTTCTGGACAGTTTTCTTTTATGATTTCTTGAAATATGACTTGTTTTTGTTTGGTCATCTTATATAGACAGTTCAATGATTCTAAACTCAATTCTCCTCAACCTGGTTTTTGGGTAATTTCTTTTTGGTAGTAGATAACTCACATTCTACTCTTTAATTCTTTTAACTGTTTTAATATTTCTTTTTGTCTTATTCAATCATTGATTCTGTTTGTTCAATTTTTGGGGTGCCCACTACTTTGCTCACTTTTCCCCCTTCTGTTCTAAGTTTTTTTCTTCTAATTTCTTCCTCAAGAACTCTAATTATTTTTTTGCTTCTTTTTCCCCATCCACTCTTGCAGTCCTTATGGGCAAGTCATTTCTTTTCTTCCCCTGAAGCTCTACTTGTATTTACTGTGAAGTTACTCTTTCCTCTGGCCTTCTCTTAACTCTTAGCATTTCTACATTGTACTAATAGTCAATAAATATTTATTGAAGGCCTGACATATGACAGGTGTTATGCTAAGGGCTTGGGATACAAATAATAAGAAGAAAGGTCATGTTGTCAGTCTAAAGCTTAAACTCTCAAGGGAGAAGACAATAGTAAAAAGAAAGTTGAAAAAGGGGTGAGATGCCAGAAGATACCTTGCTTGGGAGTATTATGTTCATGGAGTTGAATCCAAGCAAAGCAGCTGATGGAAAATGAGGAGTTAGCAGGAAAATGCTGAGCACTTTCTAAAGGAAGCTTTTGGGAACAGTTTACTGCTCCACCCTCCAGCCTCCCAAATAGAAGGGAGAGGCAACTGAGGCTGCTGAGAAGGTGTTAAGCATCAAAGCTGAATCAATGTTAGAACTCTCTTCTATTTAGATATCTCTAGACTCCATTTCTGGATTAGGACTCTGCCAGGACCAGGTTTGGCCATCTCCTATATTTTTGCATGGGGTAAGTAGGTCTTGGTCCACTCTTTTTTGCATTCTGGATGTTGCTGCCATCGCACTAACATGGTTCTAGATATAAGAGATCCATCTTGATCTCACTTCTTGCCTTTTGTCACAACTTTGGGTCAAGAGCTAGTTAAGTCCAGTGCTGGACCTCCACCTCACATTCTGCCCCAAACCTTGTTGTCTGCCTTCATCTGCTTAAGGCCTAGTATGAGTACTACTCTCAAGCTCATCTCCATTTCTTTCTCCCTGTTTAGTCACCTACTGGGACTTATCTTTGCCCCCTGGTATGAGAATATATTCCATAGGCCCCACCAAATATTAATGATCAATCTGACTTTAGGCTTCTTGGAAATCCCCATTGCATGCTACATAGCCCTTTCATCTTTTTTACCTAGCACTAGTCACCTGCTGCAACTCTAACATAATAATAGAAGTAAGGTTCACACACTTCCAAAATATCACCTCCATGTCTCCCTCTCCTTCCATTATCACCTACTAGGAATTGGCTTTGTCCACTGCTGCAACCCTCAATATGTTGATGCTGAAATTCCTTCTGATTTTAGCCACCATTGACAAGAGCTTGCACTAGGTTCAAGCACCCCCTCCTTAATCTCTCACCCTTCCCCAGAAGATCTGTAGGCTTCTGGGTTTTTTTCTTGTGCATACCTGGACTGGATAGAATAGATTATTTGTGTTTTCTTGAACTGTTATATCACTTAACACTCTTGTTCATCTTTGACAAGGTGTTTCTCAGGGAATCTGGGCTTGGATAAAACTTTTCTCATCATTGTATTTATCAGAGATTCCTAGGTCAAACTACTTTATGTTGTCATATGACATTTTATGAATTCAAGCTCCTTGACTAAAAGGTTTCAGTACTTAATGTCAAGTGATTACATCTTCAAAATAGGTAACCTGGAGAAGCGGCCGCGGCACCGAGCGGAGGAGGCAGCAGCCGGAGCGGGAGCCGGAACGGGGCGGGCACCATGGCTGGTATCACCACCATCGAGGCGGTGAAGCGCAAGATTCAGGTTCTGCAGCAGCAGGCCGATGATGCCGAGGAGAGGGCCAAGCGTCTCCAGCGGGAGGTGGAGAGGGAGAAGCGGGCCCGGGAACAGGCTGAGGCTGAGGTGGCTTCCTTGAACCGTCGGATCCAGCTGGTAGAGGAGGAGCTGGACCGTGCTCAGGAGCGCCTGGCAACAGCTCTGCAGAAGCTAGAGGAGGCAGAGAAGGCAAATGATGAGAGTGAGAGAGGTATGAAGGTCATTGAAAATCGGGCCTTGAAGGATGAAGAGAAGATGGAGCTGCAAGAAATCCAGCTGAAAGAGGCCAAACACATTACAGAGGAAGCAGACAGGAAGTACGAGGAGGTGGCCCGCAAGTTGGTGATCATTGAGGGGGACTTGGAGCGCACGGAGGAGCGGGCGGAGATGGCTGAGTCCCGTTGCCGGGAGATGGATGAGCAGATCAGACTGATGGACCAGAACCTGAAGTGTCTGAATGCTGCTGAAGAAAAGTATTCTCAGAAAGAAGACAAATATGAGGAGGAGATAAAGATTCTTACCGATAAACTCAAGGAGGCAGAGACCCGTGCCGAGTTTGCTGAGAGATCGGTAGCCAAGCTGGAAAAGACAATTGATGACTTGGAAGATAAACTGAAATGCACCAAAGAGGAGCACCTCTGCACACAAAGGATGCTGGACCAGACTCTGCTTGACCTGAATGAGATGTAGAAACCCCTTTCCCCTCAGCCCCACCCTGTTGCTGCTCCTTCCACTGACTGACTTCGCTGGAGGCCAGCCTGCCTGAAGCTGACCTTTAAACTGAGGGCTGATCTTTAACCTGAAGACTGCTTTCTTCTCTGGGTCCTTGCTTACCCTCTCCCCACCCCACCCCTACCTCCAACTCTACGTGTCCATTTCACCAAACTGTCTCTGCAGCTCTACCCTAGAGATCCCAGATGGACTAAGGGCTGAGCACTTTTGGGAACAACATTTAAGGGAACACGAGCACAATGCAATAGTGTCTTTAAAAGCATGTTGTATGATGTTTACATTTTGTAATTACCTTTTTTGTTGTTGTTGTTGTAGCAACCATTTGTAAAACATTCCAGATAATTCCCCAGCTCTTTGGCTGCATCTAATCCCTTTTCTTCCTTTTGGATGGTAAATCTTTCTACCTAAACAATGCCCCTTCTCCACAGAAGAGGGAAAGAGGTGTTGGCCTGCCCTACTGAGAGCTGAACATAGCTCAAGAAAAGACTCCACCAAGGGAAACCTCAATGTTCTGTACCAAGCACCAGCCAAAGCAGAAAGGTCATTCCAGGAGGAATTTGCCAAAAATGAGTGCTATTCAGGTTTTCAGTTTTAAGGTATCTTGGGGTGTTTTTTTTCTTCCCCTTTTCTCTCTTTTAGACATTTGCATCAGTAGCAAACAAGCGAATTACATAGACAAGACCTCTCTGAGACCAAATTGTCTTCCCTCTCCTCATTCACTCGCGGAATGGATCATGTGCCTCAGAAGTTGGAGTGTCTACTCCTATCCCAACTTCACCTTCTTTGAAAAATAACGTTTTTTGCCACTGATTAGCCAAGTGAAATTCATCTCATTACCCATTCCTGGGTCTGAAGCTGCTGCCTCTAAAAGTGCCATCTCATTGTGCTTTATATCACTCAGTGCTGGAGAAATCTTGAATAGCTTGTGTACAAAACTTTTTTTAAAATTTTATATATATTATTTTAAATGCTTTTATTTCTCTCAGGTGGGGAGCACCAGGACCATCCCCACCCCACCCCACCTCCACTCCCATTTGGCTGTGAGTGCTCTCTGTCTGCAGTCCATGGGCTGGTAGTGTGCTGATCTTTTTTAATTCCTTTTTTTTTTTTGGCGAGGTTTCTGTGAGGTCTGTGTTAGGTTTGCAACGTGCAGCTCATTGGCTTAAATGTACTCTCCTTTGGTGTGGTCTATTTGGGAGCCAATCTGGAGAAAGAGGAACCAATAGTGCAAGTGTTTTGATACTGAAAATTGACAAAGTGTCTTTTGAAATAAAGAACCAGTCCCTCCAAAAAAAATAGGTAACCTAACTTTGCTGATTTTATAAACTTCATCATTACTCCAATAATGTAGAGATCTTACTCTATTAGTGAAACTTCATTGTGAAATAACTCAATATTAGGCCTGAATCTTGTTATTCTTTGGCATACTAAAGTCTATTCTACCTTCACTGGCAGAAAAGGAAATATGTATATATTCCAAAGTTACCAGTGACCTCTTAGTTGCCAAATCTAATGGTCTTTTCTCAGTCCTCACCCTTCTTGATCTCTCTGCAGCCTTTGACACTGTCAGATTACCTTCTTCTCCTGAATACTGTCTTCTACCTAAGGTTTCATGACACAACTCTCTTCTGGTTCTCCTGTTTGACCACTCTTTTTCCTTCGCAGTTGCTAGATCTTTATCCAGGCCACACTCACTAATCACAGACTCTCTCTTGGTCTCTCTTCTCTTTTTACTCCATACTATCTCTCTTTGTAATCTAATCATTTCCTATTGTTACATTTGAAAATTAAGGTAAACTGAGGCAATAAAGTTCTGAGCACATTCATTTTATTGGTGAGACAGCAAAATGAGTCAACAACAAAATGGATCTTGGACTCCCCAGCAAGGGGCTTACTAGCCTTCATATAGTTTTGAGAAGTACAAGAGAACAAAGAACAGGAAATGCCACAAATAGAAAACAGTATGATTGGTCACAAAATCTGAAGTATCATAGGTGGCAAAAAGCAATATGATTGTTGGACATTTAGGGCTAACAACAACCCCTCTTTACATCCTGCTGTCAGGAAAAATTGGTCTATTGATAGACTCAATCTGCTTGTTAGTTGAACAGAAATAAAAGACTTCTTGGCACCCAAATAGCATCCTCTAAGGTTTGTTAGTAAGATAACAGATCTCCTTTAATTGTATATTGGTATGCAAGGCTGTTTGGAGATGAAGTATTTCTTTGAGTTAAGATGATTTATAGTACAATTGAATTTTAATCTAACTCAGAGTGGGAAAACTGAACTTCTGGACTCATGAACTGCTGAACTTAACTCAGAAACGAAGAAATATGGTATATATCCAAGGAAATATTCACAGGGGTTGCTATTACTATGAATATGCTGGCATGATTTTGAATCTCAAAATGTAACAGATTCTCTATATAGAAGACAGAAGCAAAACATTTATTCAAACAGTAGAAAGTCAAATCCCAACATGAGTAAACCAAATTCACCATAGCAACAAAGAAGTTAATTCACATTATCACTACAAGGAGCAATTCCACCCCAAAGCTTTCCCCCTCCTGGGGCCTTTCCACAAACAAAAACTCACAGTCAACTGCTTCCTCTCTCTCCCTCAGATTTAACTGCTCTGACTTCACTTCCTTTCAGTTCTGTTTCACCCTTTAGACTCTAACCATTTGGCAAGCTCCTCCCACCACAGGCTTCATATGACTTAGGCTTCCATGTGACTTAAGCAGGTCACATGGGCCTATTAATGAATGGGAAAGATCTTCCCATTAAGCAAAAATACATTAACAATACATATGGCTTATGCAGTTAGAGAATTACAGAATGGGATCAATATAAACTACTAAAATAATATCTAATTTTCTCACTATGGTTTTAATTTTTGTGTCTATGTAGTTAATTTTCAGATCTATTTATCCAGCCCTAACCTCTCTCCTGACCTCTACTATTGCATCACAAGACTACATATTTGACATCTCAAACTGTATGTCCTATAGATAGTTTGGACTCAAGATGTCAAAAATGAACTTACTATTTTTCCCAAAAATGTTCCCCTCTTCTCAACTTCCCTATTACTGTTGAGAGCACCATTTTCTTCCTGTCATGCTGGCTTGCAGTCTAGGATTCATTCTCAACTCCTAACATTCTCATCTTCCTTGACCAGTTACCAAGTGCAATTAATGCTACCTTCAAAACATCTTTGTCTCTTGAACACTGCCACCATTTGAGTGCAGACTCTCCTCACCACATATCTGGATTATTACAATAGCCTTCTGGTTGGTATACCTGCTTCAAGTGTCTCCCCATTCCAAGCTATCCTCCACTCCACTGTCAAAATGGTCTTCATAAAGCTCAAGTCTAACCCTGTCATCTCTATTCTATAATCTCCAATGACTCCCTATTACCTTTGGATTAAGGATAAAAGACTGTGTGGCTTTAAAGCCCTTTATAACTTCACCCCTTCCTACATTTCCAATCTTCTTACATTATACTATGGTCTATGATCCAGTGACACTGGCCTCCTTGATTTTCCTTACACAAAACACTCCTCTCTCCTGACTTTTTGCATTTTCACTATCTCTCATGCCTAGAGTTTTCTCCCTCTTTTTCTCTTCCTCTGGTTTCCTTGGTTTCCTTCAAGTCTCAGCTAAAAAACTACCTCCTCTAAGAAATCTTTCTAGGTCCTCTTAACTACAAGTTCCTTACTTGTATTACCTTCAATTTACTCTGCATATATCTTGTATGCACGTAGTTGTTTCCATGTTATCTCCCTCATTAGAGTATGAGCTCTTTGGTGACAGAGACTAATTTTTCTCTTTTCTTTGTATCCCTACCCAGCACAATGTTTGACTCTTAGTAAGTACTTAATAAATGTGGACTGCTTGTTTTTCAAGAGAAATAACTAGATCGGTGTCAGAGTTCTTAAATAACTAGGTCTTAATCTTAATTTTTGTTTCTTACTTTAATAATATAGGGATCTCTGATTTCATCCACCTGAGTTCTTCCTGCACTGACACATGTCCCACCCCAGCCCCTTTATATCATAGTCTTCAAGACTTGCTTTCATGCAAGAATATATCACCCTCTGTCTTACCTGGGGATGAAGCTCTCTCAACTTGGCTATGCTGATACCTGGACAACAGATATACTGTCCATCACAAGCCCAGATTTAAATCCCTTCGAGATTGGTAGAACCTGTCAGAGCTTGTACTTCTCTGGCCTAGCTTTCAAGAACCTAGAGTTACTTAAATGTCAAAATGAGGCATTGAAAAAAGAATTTAATGAGGACCTGCCCTTTCATCGAACAAAAATAGCATGCTATCTTATAAGTTTTATCACATCAATCTTGTTTACTTTTTTGTATTCCTCCAATCCCTCCAATTTACCTTGAATATCTCTTGTATGCACTGAAGGAACTTTTATTCAAACAAAACCATTGAGCTTAGCTACAGGTGCTCTCTTAATATGAAAAATAAATTTATGCTATTTATTGAACTTAGTGTGAAAACCAGAGCTATGATTGTTTTTTGCTAAAGGTTATCAACTAAGCAATGAGCATTTATTTAGTGTCTACTTTGTGCCAGGCACTTTTCTAGGCACTGGGAATACAATTACAAGGAGTCAAATAGTTCCTACACAAAAAGACTTTACAGTCTAAAGAGGTGAAAATAAGTACAGAAATAACAGTAAATAGAATAAACAAAAAGACATTGAGTACACACTAGTCCATGAAATCTAGATTTATTATTTGTATTCTAGTAGAATTTGATAAAATGAATTATTATTGATATATCCTTTTTATGTCAACTAAATTTTCCAATATATTCCTCTCCCAGTGGGAAGATACATATATACACATATATGTATATATATATACACATATGTGTGTTTGTGTATATGTATACGTATGTGTGTTGGTGGTGGGACTTATATGTTATATACAAACACATATACTTAATATTATACTTTATATATGTTATATGTAAACATATCTATGTTAATATGTTATATATTCATTATAACAAAGAATAAAATAGAAAAAAGTTTAGCAAAACACCCACACTTAAAAAAAATCTGACCTTATATGCATTTTCCACACCTAGAGTCCTTACCTCTTCAAAGATGGGGCAAGGAAGTGTTTTCTTGTACTTGTCTGGGGTCCAAATTTGATCATTATAATTTAGCGCTATTCAGGTTTGTCTTGTCATTGTTTTTGTTTCTACTAACATTATTATAACATAGGCATGTATGTATTTGTGTGTATATACATATATGTACATTATTAGTTCTTAATTTAATTTCTACATACACATAGAAGTTCCTTATATATGTAAATATATTGCATATATGTGTATATATAGCTATATATAACTGCTATATATAATTTTCATTATTCTACTTACTTTACTCTGCCTAAATGCACACAAGTATTCCCATAGTTCTCTGTTTTCATCTATTTATAGCTTTTTCCAGAGCAAGAATATTATATTATGGTCATGTACCACAAGTTGTTTAGTCATTCACCAACTAATGGGCTTTTATTTTGTTTCTAGTTCCTTGCTAGTACAAAAAAGCACTGCCGTAAGTATTTTGTATATTAGGTTTTCTTTTTATATTTGGTCTTGGTGGCATATTAACCTAGCATTGAGATCTTTGAGTCCAAGAGCATATACATTTTATTCACTTTTTAAATTTCAAATTGTGTTCCACAAAGGTCAGAATAATTTTCACCTCCAACTACAATGTATTAACAGGTTTGCCTTC